>NC_084822.1:19664840-19996942 GCF_958449725.1 Rosa rugosa
AATACTATAGCCATTTGCTCTTTCTTTGACTCATCACGAGCTTCATCAACAATTATGCAAAATTTTGAACCATCAATTTCTTCCTGAATGGCCTTTTTTACTCTTACTAAAAATGCTTGTAACATTTGTTTTTGAATCTTTGGCGACGTGTAAGAAGCATTTCTTGGAGCATTTTGTAATATAACTTCAGCAACTTTTTCATTATACGAAGCCAACAATTCTAAGAGTTTCACAAAATTACCAGGAATGATTGAATCAACGCTTTTATCATGACCTCTAAAAGCACAACCTTGAAATGCAAGCCATTGAACTGCTTCAATTGAAGTTTTGACTCATAGATGGTTGTCTACAATTTGTTTTGAAGTATAATTTTTAACAGCATTCTGTATATGCTGGGGTTGCTTCATCAAGTCGACACAGGTTCTTACAGCATTCTTATGAAAATAGTCAGAATATTTACCCATATGACTCAAAAAAGCACAACCCTTTCCATCTCTTACTTTCTTCCAACTTTGAAATTCCTGAATAGTGAAAGCTTTGTGGCCAGAATGACCGGTGGGCTATTAAAAAAAATACACGGAAGACAAAAAGCTTTATCTTCTGTCAGGGAATATTCTAACCATAAAGAAAATAGTGTAAACCACAAAGATTGAAAGCTACGGTTGTGCTTTCCTTTTGGTGGATATGATGAAAGTAAAGGCTGGTATGGACCAAGTTTAATATAAGCACGTCGGACTTCATCTTGCAGATTATGATGATATTCCCAAATTTGTGGACATTTTCCTGGATCACGTTCTAGTGAATCAATCTGAATTTCATTGATTTCAGTTCTTGGAAATTTAGCACGATTTTCAACCTCTTGAGTCTCAACATCAGATTGTGGTAAGGTAGCACTAGATTCGGAGTTTTCAGGCATTTTTTTTTTAGTAAACCATTTATCAAGTGTCTTTTGTGTGAATGACTTTTTCATCTACAAATAAAAAAAAATGCATATTAACAATGGGTATACAAATAAAATCAATCGAACAGAAGCATAAAAAAATGAAAAAAAATATAATACAGCGCCAAAAAAAAAAAGTAGAAGAAGGGTGTCGCACCTTTCACAATTCGATTGCTGCAGATTAGAGAGAGAAAATAGGTGACGGATTAGAAAGAGGATTTTTTTTCAATGACAGTAGAAAGAGGGATTGCAAGCCTCAACTTATAGAGATAGCTATCAAAATCCTAATCATACAAGAATACTTATTTATTACTATATTGACTTTCTTCTCTTATTTTATTAGTTCTTTATAAGCTAATATTATTGTTTTTATTTGTTTAAATATAAACCTGACAATCATGTAGGTGGGTTTAGAGAGTGGGAGGGTTAGTAACTTAGTATATTATATATTTATGTATCATTGAATTGGGGGAGGTCCAGTTGCCAAAACACATACATAAAGTCTTAGTTTAATTAATAATAATATATAGTTATATGTATCTGCTGAAAAGCTTGGGGGGGTCGCCTTCAGACCGAATGACGGGTCCGCCCCTGGGTGCACTGTTTTTCTCCTACAAAGCTCAATCACCACATGCAGAGAACATGAGACCCAGAACCAATTCTCTGCAACTCCTTCCCTCCCATTCTTTCTGCAAAGCATATAACCTCTCTCTCTCTCTCTCTCTCTCTCTCTCTCTCTCTCTCTCTCTCTCTCTCTCAATCTTTTCCCTCTATCTGTTTCTGCAGCAAGGAAACGAAGACACGCGAGAATCAGGCGGTGCCTCAGCAGATCAACAGGTGTTAGTGGCATTTGAGTAAAACACCGAACAGAACCGGGCAAAAACGTCCGGCCACTATTCATTTTCTTTGTCCTCATCAGGTTTGGGTTTTAGCTAGTCACTTTAGAAATACGTCTGTATCAGTGCTCTCTATTTTAGCTGGTTTTGAATTTATATAATTTTTTAAATGAAGATTAAATAGTTTAAATATATTTATAAATTACATAAAATAACTTAAAAGAAATGTTTTAAATTATAGAGAGCCTCATCTCGCTCTCTATATTTAGTAGCGAGATAGCTAAAAGTTATAATAGAGAGCCCCTTAGGAGTTTGGTGCAGCTGTTAAAATAAATAAATAAAACTAAACATGCTCTCCAAAATAACTAAGAAGCCAAAATAGAGAGTCTGCTAAAGATGCTCTTGACTACTTTGGCTAAAATTTGACTCAAAAATGGCTAGCATTGCTAAAGATGTTCTAAAAGTCGTAAAATAACTTTTTAGCTACTTTGGCTAAAATTTAACTCTAAAATGGCTAGCATTGCTAAAGATGCTCTTAGTATAGTTAGAATGACATTAATCATACATAGAATTAAATTTTGAGGCAACCAAGAATTAAGTTATTCTTTCTCAAAACATTCATAATGGCCTATACACAAACAAACACATGCGCGTATTTTAAAACAACCGCTGCCGAAACCAACCCGCCAAACATCAAGAAGCAACCAAGATTTTTGCACATGCGCTTTTTTCTTGCTCATGCTCTTCAGAGATGTCGCACCCAACACCGCTACCGAAACCAACCCGCCAAACATCAAGAAGCAACGTTCCAAGAAAACTGCCCCCCGAGCAATAGCATCACCCAAGAAAACTAGTTATATAACTATCAAAGAATCAACTAAAATTAAGTTGCTAAAAATATAATTTTTTACAATATATGTGTATCAAACATGCATCCATTACATATAATATATTAAGAGAAAAACTTTGGCATGCGCAGCAACTCTTCCTCATAATGCATCTTCCACTAGCTAAGCTTTAAGATTCCTACTCCTAGTCAGAAAGAAGGCTTAATGTGAGAAAAATAAGAGGTTTGTATTACTTAAATAAGATTATCAATGTACTACCTCAAGCCTCATTTGGCATTACATGCAAAAAAAGCCTTCCAATTAATCAGCTCGATCTTGACCATGGTCTTGCAATGCTGCAATAATTTCCTTTTCGTTTTAGATATTATATTTTTATGCAGCTTTTATCTCTTTCGTCAAAGTGGAAAGAATCGCATCTTTTTGGAATATGAGAGTTTATCATTATTGAGTGAAAAGCAATCGGAAAGTTCGTTCAAATTCATATTTTTCATGGACTTGATGATCGAGGGAAATTATTACATGGTCATGGATCATAGTACACGTGGTGGTTCGGGGTGATATTGTTGGGCCATGTGACTCGTAGTGATTTCTGATTGGTCTCTTAAATTAATTTTTTTTTTTTTTTTTTACTCCCTGCATGGTCTCCACCACATTCAAGTGATATTATTAGTTGAAACCACCACATGACAGTTCCACGTGGTACTCCGAAACCACCTAATAATTCTCCGATGATCGAACTAAAGGTTCACAACACATTTTTTCCAGTTTACTTTTTCTAAGTTCAAATCAATCTATGATATTTGAAGCAAAAGGTTCGTGGTTATCGATGTAGTGGAAGGGGAGGTGATCGATTACTAGTGGGTTTATATTAAGTCTATAATGCAGAGAATAGTGCGAGTAGAAAAGAAGTAGTATCTACTTGTATTAAAGGCACTATTGGAGATTGATTTAAACTGCATTTTACATTCGATCGATCACAAATCTATATATAGTTGCACTGCTTTCAATGATAGCTAAGATACAAGTACCTTTTTAAGTTCGGACCGTTAGATATGGAATCCAAAATATCGAATACGTACGTGTTGTGCACAACGAGAGATATTTCCCGCACAATTTTCAGAATTAATATAATGGATGTTTTTACAGTAGAGGTCTCAAGTCAAATTGTTTATTTCTGCACATTATAGAATACATATATAGCAAAGGGATTAGGGGCTATAGGTTTTATATTTTGCTCTAAAAGGTTTAACGTGACTCTCAAGGCAAAGTAGCCAGCATGCACATTTGTTTTAGTTTAAAAATTTCTGTCGCATGCCTACGTGTGACTGTGTGAGCCTACATATTACCTTAATTTATGGCATAAAATGAAAGCTTATCTATTGGTGATTATAATTAAAATCCATATGTATGCTGTCATGCAATATATAATGAATTTCAATGGCAAGGTCTCAAGGAGGTTATATATATGAATGAATCTAGCTGATCCAGAATATATCAACTATATAAAGTGGCAGGTTTGTGCTGTGTAGTGATATATATGAACATAATATTTGTACAAAAAGTGAGATTTAATATTCGCTAGGAGAATGAATAGTAATCAACCTCCCATTTATTAGGTGGCTAGAACTTGCAAACCTTAACCTATAGCTACAATTGCTAAAACGATTTCGTTGGAACATTGGTTTTTTGTATAGCGTAACAGTTCGCTTGGAAATCATGAGTAACCTCCAATACATATTATAGGAACACTGCTTTCAATGATTGCTAAGGTAACCCAAAATACAGATCGATATTCAATCCAAAACATAATACCTAAGTTTGAATGTAATGACTAGCTTCCATGTGTAATATTCTGTTCAATATATAATTTTTTACTATTGGTTCATATATTCTGCAGATTACAGAGTACATATTATGCATTTCTCATTTCATTTTAAAAGTTCATTGCATATAGTTTATTTTCAAGAATATGTTTAAAAGTATGCGTACGTACGCCACCAAATGTCAGGTACTAAAATATGTTTAGATTATGGCATAAGCCTAAGCTATCCAAGCCGCAAATTATGAAACCCTACATGATTATAATGGAATTAATAATAATTAACCAAAGGTATATAAAAGGCTCTTTTTAGCTTGATTCTTAGGTCAGTTGAATCATGATTTAAAAAACATAGAACATTAATTATTCCACTATCCAGAAGAACTGGAAAAGTAAAGATTAGCTGAGGAGATCTGGGCATCTGACATTCTGTAAAGCGTATATTTTTTGCACTACCTTTTTTCTTCATAGGGTTTCACCAAATCACTAACCGGAAAATTAATGATGCTTGGGTACAGCTAATTAACAGCGGGCATATACTATGGTAAAAGATTTGATTAACCGTAGAATATATATATATATATACAGTCCGTCTCCGCTACGGACGTCCGTACCTTTTCTTAGGTACGGATTTCCCGTTTTCCCCTACTTTCCGGTCACATTTTCACATCTTAACCGTTCAGTTTTTAGGTCATAATGTATATCACCTCTGCAAAATTTCAGCCAATTTGGTGATCGTTAAGGCATCCAAAACTGCAAATACGAACAGTTCCGGTTCAACAGATTCGGTCCGTTCGTGTAAATTGCAATTTTGGATGCCTTAACCATCACCAAATTGGCTGAAAATTTGCAGAGGTGATCTACACATTAGGACCTAAAAACTGAACGGTTAAAATGTAAAAATGTGGCCGAAAAGTGGTCGAAAACAGGAAATATGTACCGAAATTTCGGTGCGGATGTCCGCACCTGAGAAATATCCTATATATATATATATATACACACACACTTTAGAACTGAGATATATGTTTTTTTTTTTTTTTTTTTATCAAACAAAGATAACTTTTATTACAAAGAAACAATTACAACAAGGCCTCTCATGGAAAATGATAACATACAACAAAGGCCCAAGAAACCCAAACAAATAGAAGAGAGACAGACACAATGGGCCCAGACTCATGGCTGACCCAAACTCGTGGTCAGCCAAACTGCAACCAGCAACCATCAACGAGATGGACAGAGCAACCGCGCCGCTGCAGAGCGGCCGCAACCAGCAACAAAATCCACCCCCATGATCAATGAAGAGACCCAAGATGATTCTGATGTACCCAGCCACCAAATTTTCAGATGACAACACTCACATCAGCTCCAACACGTCGAACAACTTCTGCTAAAAAGCAACCGTAGAGACCGGTTGAAATGAAAAGGTGAGATCCCTCGAGGGACCAAAGAGACAGGCATCGAAAGGGTACACAATCTCTTGTTGCATCACCAAGTGCACTTGTGGGCAGACTCCACTTTGAACAAAGCTGCTTCCAGGAGCAAATTAAGAAACAGACTTACAGGCCACAGCAAAAGGATTGAACAACCACCAGTTAGAGAGGAAGAAGAAAGATGGATATGGTGAGTCGGGAACAAGAGGAAAAGACTAGGAAAGAAACTGAGAGAGAAAACAAACGACCGAAAGGGAAATACAGGGAAAGAAAAAGAGAGACACAGTGCCCCAGATCGGAGACTAACTCGGGGCAAAAGCGCCCATGGCGGGCGGGGATAAGCACCACCGACACTCAAGGTTTCTAGAGAGAAAACCCACACTGAAGATCGATTCTTAACGTACTAAAATTTAACTTCATAAGATTCCAAAAACAGCAAATGAATCAGATACATATATAGTTAGCTAGGCACACAGATAAGACATATTTGTTTATGTAGATATCTATATTCGCATGCATGCAGCTACAGTCGTTGCAGAAATAGATTGAAGCTGCTCGCTAGTATTCTGCACTGTTTATTTATGAATCTCGCAGGGGCCGCTGTGGCCACCCACTGGGTTGTTAGTGCATGAAGAGGACGAGGAAGGCGGAGCTGGTCCTTTTTGCAGCGGAACTTTGGATTTCACACTCTTCTCCTCCTTTAAGGCCCTATAAGCTAAGACAGGTTTTGTGTTGGCACTCATCAGAATCAACAACAAAATAAGGACCATGCTCATGCAAGAAATCTTGGAGAAACTTGTTGCTCTGATAGTTGCCATTGATGAATAGGAAATAGGGATTGGATGGTAAAGAAGGCTAGGGTAGTAACTGGGAATTAGGTATTTTAATCAAGTCGTATAGACGTTTTGAAGCTTAGAGAGATCGAACCAAGCTAGTTAGTTCAAAGCAAGAGTACTGGTTAACCCAACTCTAGTGATGCTATTTATAGATGGAAAAACTCATATAAAAATTTATTTCTTAAAATTAACTAGCTAGGACTATGTGGAAAACCACTATATGCTAACTAGCTAGCTAGCTAGGAACTTTCCTGTGTCTAAGTAAGTGCCCTATATGAAAATTCATCAAAAACCCATCATGAGATTAGGGTTTGCGCCATTTTTGATGAAGGGGGATATATTTGAGTATTTGACCCTCCTAATGTATTGGGAGACAAGCTATGGTACTTGTGGGTATCTCATACACTTATTTACAACTATTTGAACAAAAAATTACAATTATTTGAACCAAAATTACAACATTGAGAACAAAAATTACAACATTGACAACGAATTTGTTCAAAAGCTTGTAACAATGTCGAAAGAGGTGTAATTATCATTATTAGAACTAAGACTACACAAAATAGGACTCAACATTACCACTCTGACAACAAATTTGTTGTCACTTTTGTAAATGTGGGTATGAGATACCCACAAGTACACTAGAATTTTCCATGTATTGGAGATGCTTACATCTACGAATAATGATTGGCAGCAAGTGAGTAATTCATCTCTTATTTCCATTCCTCATTACTTTTTTATCGTTATCTCGTACAATTATTTACATATTTATTTATTGTAATATCCAAATAAACAATTGTGATTATAAGTTGGATGAACTCTATATGGTTTAAGATTCTTTTGTTCACATTATATAGAAAACCTGTAGTTCTACGCATGCCCATTTTATTTCTATTACTTAATGCGGAAAGTCGATGTGTTTATGCTTTTGGTTGTTCATCAACCCCCCCAATTTTAATCAATAATTTTTTATGTACAGACTCTCAATGCTTCTCTCTCTTTGTCTTTGCTTCTACATGTTAGATCTGTGGAACAATATCTCCGGTCTCCACCACACATTGTCGCAATTTGGCTCTTATCGATGATAAACAAATTAAGAAAATCTGGGACAGCAGCATGGAAAGTAAGTTTCTAAGAGATTTCTTTTCAATCTCTTACAGCAGCATGGAAAGTTTCTAAGAGATTTCTTTTCAATCTCTTACAGCAGCATGGAAAGTAAGTTTCTAAGAGATTTCTTTTCAGTCACTTACAGCAGCATGGAAAGTTTCTAAGAGATTTCTTTTCAATCTCTTAAAGAAAAGAAATGAAGCAACAAGCGACTAAGTCACAAAACAGACTATTGTGTTATCACTTAACTAGCCACGCGCACTTTTCCTCTTCGCCGGGAAATTACCAAAAATTGAGCATGATATGGAAAGGATAAAAGCATGGTTCAAGTTACCGAAGTTCCGAAGTTTATGAAGTCAAGATATAATGGAGAAGAGTCACTTTTCTACTTTTTCTTTCCATACTTGTTAAAAGGTTCTCTCAACCCAATCTGTGAATTGATGGCTACAATTTTTGCTTTCTTTCCTTGGCTATGAATGCCAAACAGTAAGTCACGGTATAAAAAATTACATAAACTTAAAGAGCAAAAAAAAAAAACAAATGACCACGTGCCATCTCTTTTTATCTTCTTCTTCTTCTGTGTCTCTATCTCTCTCTCTGCTCTTTCCGGCCTTCTCTTCGATGGCCACGACGACCACAACTACTTTGCGTATTTCCTCTCTAAATTACTCTATAATCATTTCGTCCTTTGCATGTCACCCAAATTTAAAAAGCTAGTTCTCACTTTCTGTCTTGAAGCTATTTCCCTCACACATGAACTTCCTCCTTACGTTATCTAAATTTATTTGCAGGTTGCCATTTTTCAACCTAAGGGCTCTGAATTTGGGGCTTATGCTGCAACATATCAAATTTGTTGCCCTCGTTACAAAATGGGATTTTATCTCGACATGCAAACTGATTTTCCATGCCGAGTTCAGTCACTGTGATTTCAATTCAGATCAGTATAGATCTGATATCCACTTGATTTATTTCTTTTGCTGGTTCAGTTAGTGGTTTGTTATTTGGCTGTTTCTTTATCTTTTGATTTTATTTTTCTGGGCATGAAAGAGGCATATTGGTGAGATACCATCTTTACCTTTTGTTTTGCATACTAGTGATTAGTTGTCCTAGCATATATATAAAGATATGAAACTTCAATTTTATAGGTGGCGGTTCACTATATATAAGAAACAGCTATTGAAATTTGAAAATATGGGAACTAGCAGTACAGCTATTGACAAGGTAATCCCTATATATATAATTTGTTTATGCTCGAAAGCACACTCAAAGCCTGCCGGAAAAGCAAGCCTCCTCTGGTTGAATCAGCTTAGTCGCCGATCAAAACAACGCTCGCCGCCTCTTGTCGAGCCTTCGCTCGTTGCTCACTGCCGCACACCAGCGTCCAATACCCGCTGCCCAAGATACGAATGCAGAAACCAAAACAGGAGTTCCAAACTTAGCACGAGGACCGATCTCACTTAAGACTGAGATCCTTGCTACCGGTAAACCTCACCGCAATGCCGGAAATGCACCCAAGCAGACAATGAACCAGAGTTCGCCGCTGCCCTGCTACCAAAACTCTAGGGTTTCGGTATGCTTAGCTCCGAAAGGTCAGGAGCGACTTTTTCATGTTCCTGTTTTGGTGATAGTAATCACCTTGTGTGTTCCAACAAAAGAAAAAAAAAACGAAGGGTGCAAAGTACTCATGAACAATAATAATATATCACAACGAAATTACAATAAGTGAAAAGCCTAAATGCAGACAAATTTAAAATAAAAATTAAATGTAAAAATTGTAACTACAGAATGGATGTATGTAATTCTCAACTAACAGAACTGATCAATATGTCAACAACTTTAGAAATCAGTCTTAGGAGTGCAGACCTCTTCGCATCCTAATATAGGATTGCAATAGAACTTGAATCCTAACTGCAGATCTTTGATCACGTTATGATTTATTCAATTTGTCAAACCATCCAAAGTAAAATCATCACACATAACACAAGATCTGTTGATGCAGTAAAACCCTCCAAAGAGGTAAACAATTGCGGGCACTATGCCGGTGAACAATCCACTATATGACTATGAAAGTACACAAAGATCTTACACAACTCATCTATTAGAACCAATCTAGTGGGCAGCAGTGTCTCCTCGTCTTTGCTACTTCCAAATCAGCGACCTTGTTCTTTGATAGAAAAAGTTTGAGATTTGATAATCCTTCAAGAGCTAAACAAGGAACAGCTCATGAAGAATTCTCAACAACAATTTTGGCTCAATTCTTTCTGAGGATGAAAGATCAGAAAGCTCTTTATAAACGTAGCACTAATATCTTTTCTGTTCTGGTGCACGAGCCCTAACAACGTGAAAAACACACACACACACACACACACATATATATATATATATATATATATATATATATATATAAGATATGAATGAACTAGGGTCTCCTAGGGTTTCTACTACGGAAAGGCTTTTCAAAAGAGGTTTTTATCCATGGATTAAAATCAGACGTTTGAAAGGAAAAGCCCATAAACCAAATGAAGAAAGTTTGAATGCTTTGGATAAAACCTTCCAAAAATTCTCATATCAGTACATTAGGATTGAAAAGATTTTTGCATCCTATAATAGGATTCAAAGGCAAGTTCAGTCCTAACCACTTTACAAGCATGCACATGTATGCAAGACATACCTGATTGATGAGAGTGGTACATGAAGCTTGAAGCATTCCATTCTTTCAAGGATCCAAGAGTAGAAAGCTAGTACAAGAAACATGACTCTTGGTTGTTGCGCTTAGGAAATGACAATCAAAATAAACATTGCACTAACAATCTCCCCCTTTGGCATTTCCTAGGCAAAACAACATAGGGTCTTTTCCCGTATACCCAAAAAACCTTGGTATTTTTCCCAACTGCCCAACACTTTGGTATTACACTGTTGTTGATAGACAAAGACTAACAGGGATGGTTTAAACAAACAAATGCCTTTTGTATCCTATGTTGACCTTTGGATTCTTCTACAGTTCTATTCAACAAAAGGAACAGTAATTAAAACGTCAAAACTAAAACAAGACTAGCCTTCAACATTGCCACATTTCGCCTAACGACTCCTTGTCTAAGCGGCTACTCACAGGGCGGTATCACTGCTGCTCGTCCTAATTTTTTCTGTTTTTAAAACTGATTCTTTTAGATGAACAATAAAGTTTTAGAACCTTGGGTTTCTATGGGATGCATGCATTTAAATAGTAAACTTAAGTAGTAAACTATGAATGACAATTATCGTGAACTAAAAACAAATAAACTGATGAAAACAATATTGGTTAAAGAAGTGGGTGAACAACCATCTGAATTTATTTATTCAAATATACATATAGTTAAAACATTCAGAGCCTCATTCTCAGGTAAACAGCAAAAGCTATTTAGGTATTCATAAGAATGAGAACAGGTACTTACTTGATGAAAGCACACTACTTCACACCTAGACAGGAAAGAAAGTATACTGCTACTATGGCTTTCTTGTTTGAGAGAATATATTTCTGTCTCAAGTTTCGAATGCCTTCTAAGAGAAGCTAAAGCTCCTTATATAGCTAGGGAGCTGAACACAAACTGGAATTCAAAATATAAAAATGTACAGAACAACTCCGTGACTCCTGCTTTTCTGAGTGCTCCTGCTGGTGGAGGTCGGTCAGGGAAAAACAAAAGGTGAGAAGTGAAGTGTTTTTCACTTGTCCTTTTCTTTTTGTGAAAAGGAAAAAGCAAAAGTAGCTTTAGCAAAGTCTAAAGTTCTACAGTTGCTATTTTGGTGCTGATTCTTCACCTGTAGCTTCACATGTTCTCGTCTGTTTCAGAATGGTGGCCAAAGACAAAGGAATTGTTGTCTGCCTGGGCCATGCGAGTTGTTGTTGCATTGTCCTCGACGTCTGTATCAACATACATTTTGTAGTGGTTGTTATTTTCAAGCTTTTCCACCCAGTGTATGCATGCCATCGTCGAGTCTATCTCTTTTCTGGTTAGAGATAGGAATAGGTCACTGCTGACTACGTCAGGATGATCGTAAGCAGTGATAATTGTTTTCTCTCCTGCTGCCAGGAAGGTATTGCTGATATCTTCAGCGATGATCTTTTTCATGTATTCCAGGGCCATGGCCTTCATCCAGGGAATGCTTGAATTTGGTTGACCATTGTACCCTACACAGGCTGGTTGAAGATATTTCCTTGGGATTATTCTTACATAATGATATGGAGAAATATATTCAACTTCACCGTTTGCCTTCTGGATCCATTCTGGAGGAGTGGATCGGAACTTCAGACGAAGTGTACAGTCATTCTTTCTGATGTTTTTGACTGTGTTGACAATGATGGGCGGCAAACCTTTCAGATCATCATTTGTTTTGCTCCACAAATTATGGACAAAACCATTTTCAACAAGCCAAACCTTATGTTCTTGGGGATGTTCACTCTGAACATTTACCAGGTATCTTCCAACATAAGGTCCTGAAACAATAAAGAGATTTGGAGGAACCAGGTTTTCTGAATTGTGCCTTCCTATCAGATTGTGGAATTCATGCCAATCTGATTCATTGAGTGCCATGATATGGATCCTAGCACTTTCTGGACTTTCAAGGAAGGAGATTTTCTCTTTTCTTACAGCACTCTGCTGTATATGAATTTCTTCAGTCTGTGGTCTGGCATTCTCATAAAGTTCTTCAGCTAGAGCAAAGAGTGCCGGGAATATTAGACCATTGCTTCTTTCCTGAAAGGCAAATAGGAGATTATCCAGGATTGCCTTCTGGTGATAAGCCAGTCTCCTGCCAGTTCTGAACATAGGAGTATCAAAAGTTCTTAATTCATAATTAAAAACATTTATAACTCCAGTTGGAGTTGGTCTGCTTTTTGGCAAAGCAGCAGCCATCAACGGTCTTGATGAGCCTTTACCGTTTGCCGTTTGAGACGGGCTAGCCAATCCTTTACCCTGGGATTGATCAGTTGAGGCTAGTCCTTTAGGACTTAGCAGAAACCTTTTAAGGACCTTTTCTCTGGTTTCCATAGGATCCTCTTCAGGTTCATGTTCTTTCCCAGTTCTTCTGCTTCTGGGATTACGACCTTCGTCGTCATCGTTTTGGCTGAACATTGCCATTTCTCTGGTCAATGCGTCTGGAAGATAGTTCTTGTTTCCTGCAATTAATTCAACAGTATAATCATATTGGTTAAGAAACAATTGCCAATTTGCTAATCTTCCTCTATCAGCAGCTTTGTCAAGTTTAAAATTTTTAAAATTCTTTACTCTAGCACAATCGGTGCGGACAGTAAAGGGTTTTCCAAGATAAGCTGGAGAATTTAAAATCCTTTTCTTGACAGCTAAAATTTCTTTTTCCCCTGTGGGATAATTCAGTTCTGCAGGGCTGAACTTGCCACTACAAAATTTGCAGATCTTTTCAATGTTAGTTCCAAGCGCTCTCGCCAGAACAACACCGGACCAGTAATTATCACTCGCATGTGTCTGGAGGATAATATCATCGTTCTCTTCTGGTTGTTGAAGAGGATGGAGGTTTTTGCAGAGATTTTTTATCTGCTTCATGATCTTTTCATCGTCTTCTGTGAAGTTCCATTTTCTTTTGAAACTTGTCTTAAGAGATAACATTGCTGTTAACCCTGAGATTTTAGGGATGAAATCTCTCCCATAATTTATGACACCAAGGAATCTCTCTAGACTCTTAGCATCAGGAATTCTGTCTGGGAACTTCCAGATCTTTTCAAGGATATGTGGTTGGAGCTTTATGACTCCATTCTTGATGTTTATCCCTAGGAAATCAACTTCATCAAGGATAAAGAAGATTTTCTTCTCGCCTAGGATAATTCCATGCTGAACTATCAGCTTTACTACCTCATAGAGGTGCTTCATGTGTTCTTCTCTGTTTTTGGAGAAGACCAGGATGTCATCTATGTAGACGACGCAGAACTCCGCCACATGCTTGAAGATGTTGTCCATATTTCTTTGGAAGATTGAGGGAGCTTTCTTGAGACCAAAAGGCATTACTAACCATTCGTAATGGCCTTGTACGTGGTGTTCCAAATGCAGTGAGAGGAATACTCTCAGGATGCATCTTGACCTGCCAGAAACCCGACTTTGCATCGAATTTTGAAAAGACTTTAGCTCCTCTGAGCTGGTTGATTAGAACTCTAACTTGAGCAATCTGATACCCGTCTTTGACAGTCTTCTTATTGACATCTCTGTAGTCAATAACCATTCTAGCTTTTCCTCGTAGATTTTCTGCATGATTTCTCACGTAGAATGCTGGAGCATGATGAGGGCTAGTGGAGGGTTGAATTAATCTCTTTTTCAGGAGATCTTCAATATCACTTCTGAATTCTTTTTGGTCTTCCTCTTTGTACTGAGGAATGGCTTTGACATGACAGATAGCATTCATGTCATGCAATCGCAATTCACAGACCACTGGGTCTTTTTCCCAACTTTTGAGGATTTGTATCCACATTCTGCTCGAGTAGTTTCTTGATTTTTTCAAGAGTGGGAATTTGCTGAGACTCAAGCTTATTCTGAAAGTGCTTGAGATTACGCTCATGGATGAAACTAGCTTCTTCATCTTCACTAGTTTCTTCTCCTTCTTCCTCTAAAGATTCTTCAACAAGCAATTCTTCTTGTTGTTTGATTTGGAGTCTGGGTTCAAATTTGGGCTTGTAGGGGGTAAGATCACCACTATTCTGTTGCGATCTCTGATACTAAGTAGTAAATCCGGGACCTACCACACTTTTTGCCTGTGTGAGTCTGTCTGCCTAGAACATCCGTTCTCCTTTCCTGAAGCCTATCGCTTCTTCATCCTGAATGAATCGTTGTTAGAGAATAAATCATTTCCCAACAAAAAATCAGATCCTTGGCCTTCAGATTGCCAAACATCTGGATGATAAATGTTCCTCCACCGATGGTGATATGAACATTTTTTACTACTTTCTTCATGGTGAGATGGCTCCCATCAAATGTAACACCAGTAGCAGATTTCTTCTTATCTTCTTTCCAGAGTTCATCTGGAATTGCAAATCTCTTTGCAACAGTAAATCCCGATCCATTATCTACAAAGGCATGTAGATGATATTTTCTGTGATCAGGGAACTTTAGTCCAATCTCTATGTAGTTGCTGTATCTACTTGTAGAGACGACTTTCGACTGATGAAGCTCATTTTCTTGAGCTTGTTCCTTCGGAATGAATGGTTTACATTCTTCTTTTGGAACAATTTCTGGTGTTTCAACCAGTTCAATTTCTTCATCGACTTTTTCTCCACCGATGATTTCTTCCTTTATCTATGAGGAAGATGGTTCCATGGTTTCCTGGAACAGAGTTTCAACTTCGTTCACCTTTTGCTCAGCGAAATACTCTTCATATTCTTGTTCAACCAACTGGCTGACAAGACCATTCTTGGTTTTTCTTCTTGCTTCGGCTATGAAGCATTCTTTGTGATAAGTCTTCTTAGACTCTTCACAAAACATAGGGAGACCATTCTTTTCGTGACAGAGGCAGTAGTCACAAACAAATGTACCAGGGTTCACCTGATAAGAAGACATGAATGATTCTGTCTTGCTTTCTTCCCAATTTTTGATTCTCAGGACATTCATTTGTCTGGATTCGAAGTACTCTACTTCAGAATCAATCTCAGACTCTTCTGATGAAGTTTCTTCTTCTTCGGACCAGGCAGAGTAGACTGACCTGTCGTCATCTTCATCATCAGAATAGGCTATTTCGTAGCCTTTCATGTTTGCTACCTCTACTATTTGCTCATATTCTTCAAAGAGAGCTTTAGTAGATCTTTTACCCTTTTCCGGGCATTCATTGGCATAGTGCCCTTCAACTTTACACAACCAACATCTGCAAGCTTTCTTGCTAGGTTGTTTATGCTGATGAGTATTCTTCTTTTTCTTGAAGAATTTCTTTTTTGGATCTTCATCCTGCTGCTTCTTGTAATTGGAACTTCTCTTGAATTTCCAATCCTTTTTCTGATTACTCTTTTTGAATTTTTTAGAGTAATATTTTTCTTTTTTCTTCTTTCTGTGGAATTTGGATTCATGACATCCCCAGTTTGTGGGCATATCCAGTATTCCATAACAGAAATTTTCAACTCCTTTGAGTTGCTTCTTGGCCATCTTAGCTCTAAGATTGGCTTTGCATTGCTCCTTCAGTAATTGCCGGATTCTGTCGGCAATTCCTCCAACTGAAAATCTTTCAATCGGCTTCTCAGCTATGCTTTCTCTCACAGCTGTTCTCCATGGTTTAGGGAGCTTTATGTGCAATAGATTAACTAGATCAGTATTCTCTAGTTCACCAATTGTACAGTATATTCCTGAAACTCATTCAGGTATTCTTCGAAATATCTCATGTCACAGATCTTGAGAGCATAGATATTCGACTTTGCCGTTTCTTTGGCTTTCTCACTCAGATTTGAGAGATCTCCACAGAACTGATCGTACAGGGGTACTGCAAAATCATACGGAGACTTTGAATTTTTTATTTCTTCAAGCCAGTCTCTTCCTCTGGCAGTTTCCTTAAAAGATAGGTAGTACCTTTTTGCCACTCCAGTGAGAGTAGTCTCATAGTACACCTGCAAATCTGGTGCTTCAAATTTACCAAGGGTGAGTGCAGAAGCCATCATCAGGCTATCTACCCATTGGTCAATGATTTTTCTTTTGTCTAGACTCTTGTCTAGATTCAACCAGATGCCGTAGTTCGTGATCGGAACTCTGGGCAGATTGTCCTCTGGGACAAATCTTTGGGAATTTCTTTCCCCTTTTTTACCCGTGGGGGCTTTCTGAACTGAGAGTTTTGTTTCCCTTGTTTCTCTTTTTATGAAAGTTCTGGAGCTTTCTCCATCTTCCATTTCAACATCTTGATAAGGAAAGACTTTTCTTGTCTTTCTGAATTTGAATTCTTTCATCTTTTCGATTAGTTTTTCTAATCGTTCAGGATTTTCGCAATTCTCAGCTTCTTCATAGAGATCATAGAGCCTCTCAGCTCTGAGCATGTTGACTGGTCTGTTCAGATCAACTTCTAGGTCTTCTTCTGATATTGGCTCTTCAATAGTGGGTTTTGTTCCACTGACACTAGCTTCTCTAGTGCTGTAGTTTCTTCTCAGAAGACTGCTGTTGATCCTGATGTTCTTAGGACAGACATCACTTTTTCTGTGATTGTCGAAGTTGAGGCTGATTTCTCCTGTTCTTCTACTCTCGTAGATCTTTGCTTTTGCTCTTTCTGGTTGCTTTTTTGGACCGGATAATTTCCATTCAAGAGGAAAAGTCACTTCATTCCAAGTAACTTTGTGGATCTGTTGTGAATGGTTCTTCTGGCTGGTGAGGAATCCAGTAGTGAGACCAGGGATGTTGGAAATCCGTGTCTTCAGCTCTACTGTGGTGCTCATCAGTTTATAGTACACTCGGTATACTATCGCCAATTCTTGCATATCTTCTTTCATAGATATGCCATCTGTCTTGACTCTCAGTCTGAGACAGTGGGCTGCATCCTTCAAGCTGGTGGTGAAGTTGGGGAAGCAGTTGAAATATGCTACTTGATTGCACAGTGATGCTTCTAGAGTTCCCAACAGACTAGCTTGGAAGTCTGTCAATATGTTGTCTTGTAGGACACATAGGACTGAACAGTTGATGCCTTCTCTTGCCAAAAGCTTTATGCTGACTTGGACTGCTCCAATGTGCATAAATTGATACTGATTTGCTTGTGCTCTGGCAATTTCAGCTGGAGTGATCATCAAGAGGTCTGTTTCTCCTGCTGTTGAGGGGGTTGTGAATTCAAGTATTTTGAAATGATGGTTGTCCATCAGGTCAAATGTTCCCCTTCTCTAGATCTGTTTGAAATCTAGCTTTGGAATTGAGGCGTTTTTTACCTCATGCTTGATTTCATTGTATTCAAATTCTTCAGAATTTAGGAGTTGTACTCCTTTCTTTTTTCCAAAGATGCTTAACATCTTCATTTCTCTTTTTTCCGGGTTTTCATACCGGATACTAGTCTGACTAGTAGATGGTTCCAGAAAAATCATGTTAGGAACACGATTTTGTGTCTGGTTTCTCTAATGGTTTGAATCCATTAGTTTTCTTTTTTATTGTAGGCGATTTCTTTTCCTTCAGTATAGAATCCAGCGTTTTTTGCTGTTCTTTGATTTTTCTACTAACACTTGTTAGTTTTTCTTCTTCCGTTTTTGGAACTTCCTTGATATAATCCAGTTTATTTTCCAATCTTTCCAATTGGTGGATTATAGCAGGTAATTTTTCTAGAGTCGACTGACATCTAGATACTTCTAGTAACAACTTCTGATATTTCTCATCATAAGATTTTAGTAGAGAATTTATTTTTTCTAATAACAATTCTGACATTGTCCCCATTAAGGAGGGGTTCTCCTTTGAGCTATTTCACAAGCTCTGATACCAGTGATGTGCGGATCTAACCAATGCTCAAATAATCAAGAGGTTTTTATTCCTCTTCCAAAACATCTAAGAGATTATCTATCTCCTCTTCTATTCTATAGATTCTAGTCTGTAGTCTATAACTAATATCCCAGTAATTGGGAGAATCTCTACTAAGGCTATCTCTATAGGCTTTCAATTTTCTCAATTTTTCTTTCTCTTTCTGCAATTCTTTGGTAGTAATTTTGCAAATAGCAACCAACTCAAGTCTGTCTACAATCGAAATTATGAATAGTAAATTGTACTGTTTACCTTTCGAATTTAGAGGATGACTGTCAACTTCATATATATATTCAAATATAAACTCTGATGGGCCCACCACGTTTCTTAAAACCTTTCATATAAACAATGCTATTGACAGCAAAACAACAACTAACTATTATCATGCACATGCAGATTCTGACAAACAAAGATATCTAAGAGATTGCAAAGGGTACTAATGGTAGGGATTTTGAAAAGATGGGTAGGTAGTAAAGAAAATGAGAAAAGTTTGTGTAAGGGGGAACAAAAATAATACACTGGGGTGTATGAGAAGTATTTTCCCGGATTTGGGGTGTATGAGCATTAACCCAACAACATATACATTTAATCATACACAATAGTTGATCCTATACTACCATGACCCAAGAAATATGAACTTCCAAGTTGTAATCTGCACACAAAAAACATAACACCCGTGAAGAACATGTATGGTTGAAGTAGTGTAAGTATAAGCATATGAAACATTAAGCTTCCAATCTCTCCCCCTTTTTGCCTGGAAAGGACAAAGGGACCAAAGCATATTGTACATAAGATTTCACTCCCCCTAAATTCAATACTCATGTATTGGTAGCAGCGGAAACAAACATTAATCAGGGGGCTAGGAATAAAATGTCAAACTGGTCCTGCAATAGAATTGAACCTTCAAACACACTCTTGAATATCAGTATGTTATGACAACTTTCAAAAGATCAAGAAGAATATGGTATATGTTTGAACCAAGGTAACCTGCACTTTGTAGCAGACACAATTAAGAAGAACCAAGCAGAGATGATGCATGAGACAGACCATTACCACACACAGAGCAATCAAGCAGAGCTTTTCCAAGATAACATCAACATGAACACTTCTCAAGAGCATCAACCAGCAAATTTGAAAGAGAGCAGGTCTCAGTAACGAAACACTATTTATTTCAACTAAAAGTGATATGCTGAAAAGTGAACCCAGATCATTAGAGGCTTTAGAGAGAGTATCACGAAGAGGCACAATATATATGTAAATGGAGACATGATCTATGAGGGCGCAGTGAGCGTTGAGCAACTAATATACTTTTTTTTTTTTGTTGCGACCCCCCTCTTTCCTTTTATTTATTTATTTATTTTTTAACAGAAAGTTCATGAGTCAAACCATCCCCGTTTCGACCTGAAACACACTAGCTTTACAAGGTAGGTGTCCCATCTACATTTGGAGATAGCCTGACTTGCCTAGACCACCACCGTTTGGACCTGAAACACTCTAGCTTTACAAGGCAGGTGTCCCATCTACATTTGGTGGTAGACTGGATGTCTCCTTAAAGAACAACTGGTGCCATTACAAGAGTGTTAACTCGGTCTGTATACCCCACTCAACATCTTAGGTGTGCAAGTGCAAGAGACAAAGCAAGGGTTCAGTTGCCATAAACACAAGAAGGGAGGGAAACAAATAGGGTTTAATTCTGGACCTTTAAACACTCAAAAAGCAAGAACAAATCACTACAGGAGAAGGCCAAGTGATGTAACTAAATCTTAGTTCATGAGTTGCTCTTGAGGTGATAATGTACTACAATGCACATGTTAGGATTGCAACAGAACACACATCCTAAACTTGGAATCCTAAATGCATAAATTGCACCAAATATGCAGATAATCAAGTAACTCGAAACTAAATGAGGACAACAATAATCAAATCTATACTACATGCAAGCACACAGCTGCTACAAGCACAAGTTAAAAACTGGGAACCAACTTAGATCACAAATTCTAATGAATCGCTTGAGATTGTCAATACATACTTAATCCAAAGGCATTGAAAGTTGGCATTCATTTAACATGAACTCAAGTGTAAGAGAACTTCTTTCAGCACCACTGAAAACACCACATGATATGTTCATATAATTAACCTTACCTGTCAACTTACCACATGATAGATCGGATGAATTTGATTCATAGATTTAGGAACACCATTGTGAAATTTTCCAAGGCATTGAGTTGTTGATGCCAAAGTTCCAGACCATTTTTTTTTGTTTTAAACTTCGGCAACCTAGCTTTCTTTGGAAATTGAGCATCCAAGCATTCATCCATTAATCCTGCAACTCAACACTCTCAACAGAAATACCCGTGAGGCATGGTATGGTATGATATAAAATCAAAGCATACACTCCAGTTTTTCCCTTTTTTTATTTATTTTATATTTTATTTTTAATAAAGACTAAACAAAAATAAACCTAAAAAGAGAAAAGAACATCTTATAGAAAAATGCAAAAATAAACACACGGCTACTAAGCCCTTAGGATTGAAAAGAACATTCAGTACTAACAAACTAGAACACACTAGCTATAAGAAAAAAATGTAAACATGCAGAACAACACTACTCCCCCTATATATGTGCTTATGATGAAAAATAAAGCTATTGGCATTCAAGAATATATTTTTCACAAGCACACATTGGAAGAATTCACTTACCTGTATGTGGAAACTTAGAGAGATGAGGTTCTTTTCGTATCCAGACTTGCTTCATCTTGGGCACAGGTGAGAATGGAACCGAAACGAGTCTTGCTATCTTATTTACTTCTTTCAAAAGAAATTCCAGCTTTTCTTAATTGAAGATATTCTTTCTTTTTATCATGAGTGGCTTCTTGTCATTCGAAGAACTCTTTCTTAGTTGATTGCACCTCGGTCTTATATGTCCTCTCTTTCCACAATGATGACACACAGGCACAAAATTCTTCAACATTGGTTTAGGTTCTTCACGCACAGGGAAAGTGGATTGTGACGAGGAATGATCAGAACCTTTAACAAACTTGATGACATGCTCTCCTTTGGATGAACTTTCAACATCATATCCCAGGCCATGTTTATCTCCAAATTTTTTACCAATCATTAGAATATTTTCTAACTTTTCACCACTTGAAGAATTGCATCCACCCTTGGTTTTCATTTGCTCAAGCTTATATAACAGACAAGCCTTTTCAGTTTTAAGCTCCTCAACTTTATCACATCTCTCTTGGTACTTTTGTTGAAGGGATTGAAAGTCCTCCACAAGAGACTTTCTCACTGCAACACCTGCCTCCAATTGGGATTGAAATCCAGCTTCAGTCCTACTAATATTAGTCTTCAAGTTCTCAACTTCATTACTCAATTCTAAATTTCTTTTCTTCAATTCTTTTGAAGCCTCAGACAACATGATATATTGTTGCATTACTTCCTTAAGATCAAATTCTTCAACTTCAGACTCAGCACCAGTAGTCGTTAATCCTACCAAGGCCACCACTTCAGAATCACTTTCAAGCATAGAGTCATCTTCACTGTCACTCCAAGTAACATTCATTTCTTTATTCCGTTTATTCTTGGACTTCTTCAAGGTATTTGCACATTCAGATGCAATGTGACCAAACCCTTCACATGCAAAACACTTTGGAGCATTGTTGTTTCTTTTTTCATGTGCTCTTTCAAACCTTAAAACCTTATTACCCGGCTTTTCCTTTATTCTTGTATTCTTGGAGCTTGAGTCAAACCTTGATTCACTTCTTTTGGATTTCCTATCCTTGAGAAATTTTCTGAATTTTCTTGTGACAAGATCAATTTCATCTTCATCAGCATCCTCTTCATCTGTTGACTCATCTTCAATGTCTTTCTTCACTTTAAGAGCTATGCTTTTGCTCTTCATTTCATCAGGGAGTTCCATCTCATATGTGGTTAAGTTTCCAATCAATTCTTGCATATTATAGGTATTCAGGTCCTTCGACTCTTGAATGGCTATCTTCTTGGAATGATATTTCATAGGAAGAGACCTGAGTATTTTCTTGACTATTCTGTGCTGAGGCATGGGATCTCCTAAGTTGAAACAACCATTCACAACAACACTGAGCCTAGCATAGAAATCAACAAACTTGTCATCATCACCCATCTTCATATTTTCAAATTGCTAGATAAGTTGCTGAAGCTTGGATTCTCGAACAGCTGTAGTGCCTTCATGAGTAACTTGGAGAATATCCCATGCTTGCTTTGCAGAGTAACAATGAGAAATAAGCTGAAATTTATTAGAGGATACCGCTGTGAAGATAGAGTTTAATGCTTTCTGATTATTTGTACTCTTGGTGTTCTCATCTATAGTCCATTCACTCATTGGCTTCTTAACTTTGGCTTCAACAGTAGAACTGCCCTCTCCAATCTCTTTTGTGTCAACTTTTTCTTTGTGTCAACTTTTTCAGTCTTAGTTGGATACTCCAACCACTTTCAATAACAGTCCATACAGCTACATCCTTTGCCCACAAAAAAGCTTTCATCTTAGCCTTCCATACTGCATAGTTGGTTTTGTCATCAAGAAACGGAGGGTGACTTGTTGACCCAGCTGCACGATCACTTATACCTTCCATTCTGTTTCCTTTGAGGATCTCACTAAGTCCGTCTAGTGACCTGCTCTGATGCCAATTGTAATTACAGAATGGATGTATGTAATTCTCAACTAACAGAACTGATCAATATGTCAACAACTTTAGAAATCAATCTTAGGAGTGCAGACCTCTTCGCATCCTAATATAGGATTGCAATAGAACTTGAATCCTAATTGAAACTGCAGATCTTTGATCACGTTATGATTTATTCAATTTGCCAAACCATCCAAAGTAAAATCATCACACATAACACAAGATCTGTTGACGCAGTAAAACCCTCCAAAGAGGTAAACAACTGCGGGCACTATGCCGATGAACAATCCACTATATGAATATGAAAGTACATAAAGATCTTACACAACTCATCTACTAGAACCAATCTAGTGGGCAGCGGTGTCTCCTCCTCTTTGCTACTTCCAAATCAGCAACTTTGTTCTCCTTTGTCAATCTTAAGATGGCACAACTCTCACCTCGGTTGTCAATCACCTCAAGGCACAAATCATGCATGAACTACCAACACACATGAAGCATAAAACCAGAAAACTTTTTTGATAGAAAAAGTTTGAGAATTGATAATCCTTCAAGAGCTAAACAAGGAACAGCTCATGAAGAATTCTCAACAACAATTTTGGCTCAATTCTTTCTGAGGATGAAAGATCAGAAAGCTCTTTATAAACGTAGCACTAATATCTTTTCTGTTCTGGTGCACGAGCCCTAACAACGTGAAAAACACACACACACACACACATATATATATATAAAATATGAATGAACTAGGGTCTCCTAGGGTTTCTACTACGGAAAGGCTTTTCAAAAGAGGTTTTTATCCATGGATTAAAATCAGACGTTTGAAAGGAAAAGCCCATATACCAAATGAAGAAAGTTTGAATGCTTTGGATAAAACCTTCCAAAAATTCTCATATCAGTACATTAGGATTGAAAAGATTTTTGCATCCTATAATAGGATTCAAAGGCAAGTTCAATCCTAACCACTTTACAAGCATGCACATGTATGCAAGACATACCTGATTGATGAGAGTGGTACATGAAGCTTGAAGCATTCCATTCTTTCAAGGATCCAAGAGTAGAAAGCTATTACAAGAAACATGACTCTTGGTTGTTGCGCTTAGGAAATGCCAATCAAAATAAACATTGCACTAACAAAAATATAAAACAATACCAAATTAAAACTGCGGGAAACCATATGGTCTTTAACAGATATATACATTGCACACTATAAATAGTCGAATACTCAAGCCCCTTTCCACAACGGTCACCGGAAACCCATCTTTCATTTTTACGGTTAGGAAGGCAAGCAACTCTGGCTCCTTCCCATTCTCCCTCTTCTCCGGCCGGCACAACCTTAAACCTCTTCGAAACCTCAGCCACCACCCTTTTCATCTGCAAAAACGACATCTCCTTCCCCAAACAGATCCTCGGGCCCGCCTGAAATATTGGGTAGCTAAACGAGTCCTTCGCCATGAACCTCTGCTTCTCCGTCGCCACATCACGTTCAACCACCTCTTGGGTCAGACCTCGACCCAATCCTTGCCCCATATCTACTCCATCCGCCCCATCGCGTACATGTGGTATATCCCTGTCATCCTCTTCTTCACTTTAGTCCCGTCCGGCAAAATGTCGTCGTTGAGCACCTCCTTTCTCTCCATCGAAACCAGCGGGTACAGCCTCATGCTCTCGCAAAGCGCCGCTTGTGTGTACACCATATCCTTATCTTCGTCATATCCGGCTCCGCTCTCCATTTTCTGATCTCCTTGAGAATTTCTCTTTCGACGTTTGTGTGGTTTGAGATTATTCAGAAGAACAGGTTAGAGCAGCCGAGGTCGTATCCTATCCGGTGAGGATGGAGCTGATGACGATGTCGGTGACAAATTTCTTGTCGGAGTAGACGGAGTTCAAGAACCGAGACAGCAGGTCGTGAGATCTAGAGTCTTCTTCTTGTCTAGTTCGCGTTTCTTTTGCCTGACGATGGTGTTCGCAAACTCTCGGACTTTGGAGACCACACCGCGAAGATGGCTTTCCGACCCAATTCTGAAAGACCGCTTGATCTTCCACATCGAGCGCATGGAACTGAACCTGTCGCAACTCATCTGGACCGCATAGTCGAACGCCATCGCGAATCTAGCTTGAGGCAAAGAAGGAAGGAGATACTCTGAGTCATACCCGAACCCTACCTGGCAAATGTTGTCGAAGGCGAACTGCAGGAAAATGTCTTGGAAATCGAGAACGGTTCGATCGCTGGAAGATTTGGATAGAATAGGGATCATCTGATCGTATAGCTCAATGTCCACCACCTCTTCCACGAATTTCCTAAGCGACTTTGTGTTGAATTCGTGGCTGGAAAGCTGCCGCTGGGATTTCCAATTGTCACCTTCGGTGTTGAAAATGTTGTCGCCGAGGAGGTCTTGGAGAGTTGTACGGAAGGATTAGCCCTTTTGGTAGATGTGGAACTTTGTCTTGAGGATGTGCTGGACCACGGCCGGGTTGGCAGTGACGACGAAGTGGCGGCCCAGAGAATGGTGGCAAGAAACCAAACCTCCTCTTCTCACTTAACGTTTCTTGGTCCATTTTTAAGTCATTTGTTAGCTGAGCTTAGAGGAAGCAGAAGAGAAAATGAAAGAGAGAAACTGAGATATTTTCACTAACAAACTTTGGGAGAAATCGTTCCAAATCTGTTACAGTGAGTGGTGAGCTACTTATATACACTTCCAGATTGTATGAGAGTGTGCCACGTGTAGCACAGCTGTAGAGCACTAACATATTACACCTAACTACCTAATTAACACTAATTAAGCTGATAATCGAAAGAAACTAATGAATGGGCTTTTCTTCTGTTAACAACCCTCCTCAGCTTGATGGGAGGAGGCGAACATCAAGCTGGAACATAGATAGACATGTTGAGGGGAGCAGAGACCTTTGGTGAATAAGTCAACGAGCTGTTCTTGAGATGTGACAAACTTCAGTCGAATAGTGCCAGCCTTGACTTGTTCCCTAGTGAAATGAACATCAACCTCAATGTGTTTAAGTTTTGAATGATACACAGGATTTGTAGCCAGGGGTAATGCAGAGATATTATCACAGTGAAGTGTAGGAACACTATCCAAATGCAAATGAAGATCTGTGAACAAAAGCTGCAACCAAAGAAGTTCAGAAGATGTATCAGCCATGCTTTTGTATTCTGCTTTTGTGGAAGACCTTGAGACAGTAGTTTGTTTCTTACTACACCATGAAATAGAAGACTGATTAAGAAGGATAACAAAGCCTGTAGTCGATTTCCTGTCATTTGGATCACCAGCCCAGTCTGCATCACAAAAAGCATGAAGATGAAATTGAGGATTGGAAAAATCATCCCTCCTGAAATGAATGCCATGATTAACAGTTCCTTTAATATATCTGAGAATGCATTTCACAGCATGAAGATGAGCCTCTGTTGGGGAGTGAAGAAACTGACACACAGAATTAACACTATAAGCAATGTCAGGCCTTGTAAATGTAAGATACTGCAAGCAACCAACAAAGCTTCTGAAGTGAGGTATGTCAGATGCACCTAAGAGAGTAACTCCATCTTTGAATAATTTGACACCAGACTAATAGGGAGTTAAGTGTGTGTGACAATCATCTAGGCCTGCTTTATGTACAAGTTCTTTGGCATACTTTTGCTGACAAACAAATAGACCATCATGCTTATATTGAATTTCCAATCCTAGAAAATAGTGTAAATCACCAAGATCTTTCATATCAAACTCTGCTTGAAGTTGTTGCTTAATTTCTAATATGAGAACTTCACTATCACCAGTTATTATAATATCATCAACATAGAGTAGAAGATACACCCTAGAACTGCCAGTGATTTTGACAAAAAGTGATGGATCTGCATAAGAACACACAAAGCCTAGAGAAGGGAGAAATTGTGTAAAACGTTCATTCCAGGCTCTTGGAGCTTGCTTGAGACCATAAAGTGATTTATGAAGTTTACAAACATGATGAGGATAACTGGCATTTTCAAAACCACTAGGCTGAACCATGTAGACTTCTTCATTGAGAATACCATATAGAAATGTATTTTTGACATCCATCTGATGAAGTTTCCAACCTGAATAGGCAGCTAGACTTAGAATAAGCCTCACAGTAGTATGTCTGACAACAGGTGAGAAGGTTTCATCATAGTCCACTCCATATTCCTGTGAGAAACCTCTGGCAACCAACCTAGCCTTATGCCTAGCCACAGAGCCATTTGTATTCTTTTTAACTTTAAAAATCCACTTACATAAAACTAAGTTTTTATCAGGTGGTAATGGAACCAAACTCCAGGTCTGCTGCTTCATAAGAGCATCGTACTCTTCTTGCATTGCATTTTTCCATATAGGACTTGTAAGAGCAATTTTATAGTTATGAGGTTCAGCAATAGACAAATTAGTTGATTTAGCTTGAAGAATAGAAAGAAAGCACTTTTTCTTTAGTATGCCTCTTTTGCTTCTTGTAAGCATAGTGTGATCATTAATAGTAGGATTAGTGAGTCCTTGAACTGGATGCAGGATATTAGTTTTAGAGAATTGAGCTGTAGGCCTAGCCTGATCACAATCTAAGACAAGAGAAATAGAACCATTTCCTAGTTGTGTGTCAAGTGTAACATTACCAGAAGTTTCTCCAAAATTGATGACAGTGTTATGATCAGTACTAAAGGCTAGAACTTCATGTGATAACATGTCAGGTGAGTGATTAGCTAATGAGCCTGAGCGATTTGGTGATACATTATGTACAGGTGAAGCAGGCATATATTCGACAGGCATACTATTTGCAGTGGCAGTAGATGAGTCATTAGTAGTTGCAAAACAAGGTACAGAAGCAGAAGATACCTGAGTAGTTGTGGTGATGTTTTGGACAAGTGCAGGCTGGTGTTGAAGTTGAGGAGACTGAGTAAGAGTTGAGTAAGGATTGAAGGAGGATGTTGGTAAAGTAGATAACCCTGTGGAATTCTGAGCAGCATATGGAAAATTATTTTCTTCAAAAAAATACATGTCTTGAAATGATGCATTTCTTGCTTACTGGATTGTAACAGATATAACCCTTGTAACCTGCTGCAAAACCAATGAATATGCACTTTACTGTTTTGGGTTGAAGCTTGTTACTGTTGTGAGTGCTCATAAGAGGATAGCATGCACAGCTAAAAACTCTGAGAATTTCTAGAGATGGAACCTTCTTGTATAATTATTCAAATGGAGACTTCATCTTTAATGCTGGAGTTGGCATTCTGTTTATTAGATAGGCTGCAATTGCACATGCATGATACCAGAAAATAGAGAGCATATGAGCAGCTTGAAGTAGAGTAACAGCAGTTTCTCTAATATGTCTGTTTTTCCTTTCTGAGAGGCCATTTTGCTGTGGGGTGTAAGGACATGAAACCTAATGAATAATACCCTTGCTTAGCATAAAATCCTTGAATTTATTTCCTGTATATTCACCTCCACCATCACTTCTGAGACACTTAATGTGAACAGAGAATTGAGTGCTAACAAAAACACATAGAGACTGAAAATAGCTGAGCACTTCAGTTTTATTTCTCATTGGAAAAATCCAGGTATACCTGGTACAGTCATCAATGAAAAGTACAAAATACCTGAATCCATCTACAGAAACATAAGGTGGTGGTCCCTATACATCAGAATGCACAATTTCAAATGGAAACTCACTCCTAGTAACTGAGTGAGTAAATGGTAATCTATGAAATTTCCCTAGTAAACAGGCTTCATACACTGATGAGTCTTGCTCTGGTGTCAAGAAATATTGCACTTATTCAGCATACTTTGAACAATTTCATTTGCAGGATGTCCAAACCTTTGATGCCACAAGGATTGCTTGACCATTCTTCCAAGATATGCAAACTGATTTGAAGAACTGATCTTATTGCTAGTTGAAGCTGCTTGATTTTGATGTTTCTGGATATACAGTGGCAAATCAAAAGGTATTGGATACAATCCTTGCTTACTCAGTCCCTTGTACAGCACCTAACCCAGCACTTTGTCCTGTATCACACAGATAAACTCATCAAACCATACTGAGCAGTTATTCTGTTTACATAATTGATATATAGACAGTAAATTAGCAGCAAGTTCATGTATGAGTAGCACATTGTTAAGTTTCAACATTCCCAGCATTGTGTGACCTATATGAGTGATATTTAAATGTTTACCAATACCAACTTGAATGGTGTCAGACGCATTGTATGAAGCAACATTGTTGAGTAGCTGAATTTCATTTGTCATATGATTGGTAGCACCTGTGTCAGCAAGCCAAAACTGAGGGGATGTGTTTGTTGTATCAAGCATTGCATTTCCTTGTTGTGGATTGTTCTGATTCACTTGAGCTTGCTGCTGATTAAACTGTTGTTGACCAGGAAATCCAATCAAATAGTAGCATCTATTTGCAGTATGATTAGGCTTGTTGCAGTATTTGCAGTTACAAATATTTATGTTGCCTTGAACACCCTGAAAATTAGACAAGGTTCTGCAATTCTTTGCACCATGGCCATTCTTGCCACAAAGTTGACACACAAGGTTATTGCTTGTATTGCCACCATTTGGCCTGAAGAAAGAGTTAGTCATTGGACCATAAGTGAATTGATTGTTGAAATTCCCATTCCTGTTTCCACCATTGCCAAACTTATTGTTGTTTCTGAAAGTACCAGTGTTGTTGTTGAACCTTGCACTTTGATTTCCAAAGGCTAGTCTCCTAGCATAAAAGCCTGTCATGGTAGTACTAGGATCTTGCATAGTGAAGGAATTGAAGGGGTTGTAGCCATAGGGAATAGCTGGAATTGGAACATAGGGAGCATGAGTAACACCTTGAGCAATAGACAGAGGTGCAAAACCAGGTGGAGTCAATGGAGTGGGAGCTTGAGAAATGGATCAAGTATCTGTGTTGCTTGAGTTGGTGCTTGAGGTAGAAGCTTCAGACTTTCCCTTAGCAACCATTGCAGTAAGAGAGACACTTGATGCAGATTGACTTTCAGCTTCAATATCAATTTCAGCTGCTTTAAGTAGTGTCTTTAGTTCACCAATAGAGCAGCTTACAAATTGAGCCCTAATAACTGTTTTGATTACTGCATATTCTTATGGTAAACCTATGAGTACTGTAACAACATCTTCATCATCAATGAACACTCCAACTGTTTCCAAAGCATCTCTTGCAGCCTTAATCTTGTCCATGTATCCTTCAATGTCATCACTGCCTTTCTTCAAATTCTGCAAATTTGACTTAAGTTGCAAGATATTCTGTCTGTTTGGTGCAGCAAACTTGAGTTTAAGTCTTGACCACATATCTTGAGCAGATTTTCTCCCAACAGCACAAGACATAGCCACAGGACTTAGAGTTTGACCAATCATATTGACTATACTCTGATCTTGAATCTTGCAATCAACATACTCTGTAGATGCAATACCAGTAACACTATCGGATGCAGATGCATATTGAGCAGGACATGGAGTTGAGCCATCAACATATCCATACAAGTTTTGACCTCTGAGGAAAGACTCCATTCGGAATAGCCATGTAGGATAGTTCGACTCATCCAGTAGAATGTTTGGCAGATACACAATGGTTTGAGTAGTAATGGTTCGGGCTTGAGGTATAGCACTAGCCATGATGTGTATATATGGAAAACAAGAAAAATTGAGCAACTATGATTATTTATGCTTGCAAGACTTTAGGAACAATGAATCTTCCTCATACAATAGTCTATTTCTCAAATCAGTAAGATCTAGGGTATTGAAACCACACAAGCATCACACTTCTTCAGATTATTTCTTCACAAACAACCAGCTACACTTTATATCAAGGTTTTGAAACCTCTAGAATCAATCTCAAAGAAACAATCACAATCTTCAAGAATTTCTTTAAGAACAAACAATTATACCTTGCAGCAAGGTTTTGAAACCTCAGTACCAAATCAGCTTCATAAATTTTCAAGATTTAGGGTTTTGAAACCTCAACAATATCATAGATTTGTAGAATTTTCTTCGATTTAACACTTGTAACTAGAATCAAAGCAACTCAGTCATAATAAACACAGAATCTTAAGCTTCGAAGTAAAACTATTTCAGATTTCTCCAAGAAAGCTATCGATGAACATGTTCAAGGTAGTAGAACACTTATCTTTGATAGTAGAATCAAATCGAGCACGAGAATATGAGAAACGAAGACGAAGCAAGCAGAGGAAGCACGAACAAGAACGATAGCCAAACCCTAGATCGTAACCTGAGCGAATGATACCATGTTAGCTGAGCTTAGAGGAAGCAGGCTAGGAGAGAAAATGAAAAAGAGAAACTGAGATATTTTCACTAACAAACTTTGGGAGAAATCGTTCTAATTCTGTTACAGTGAGTGGTGAGCTACTTATATATACTTCCAGATTGTATGAGAGTGTGCCATGTGTAGCACAGCTGTAGAGCACTAACATATTACACCTAACTAACTAATTAACACTAATTAAGCTGATAATCGAAAGAAACTGATAAATGGGCTTTTCTTTTGTTAACATCATTAAGGAGGAGGATTCCATAAATGTGAACCGCCTACACTGGTAGCTAAGAATGAGCAAACGGGAGATTCCACCGCCCCCGCGCCCTGCGCCTCGCGCCCCCATTCCCCATTTGAAGATATTTTCATATGGGGGATTCCCCGCCCCGCCCCCGCATTTGCCATTTTCTCTATATGAGCTTTTTTGGTTTTCTATTTTGAAATTTTTTATTTTCTATCTTTTAAAATTTTTTTTCCTTTCTTTTTCTGACAAAAAATAATTCACAAATCTCAATTATACGACAATCCAACGGTAGGATCCTCACAGATCACCTAGAGGATCATCTTTATCGATTTATACGATGATCCAACGGTTGGATCCTCACGGATCGCCCTTAGGTTCATCCTCTCAAAATTATACGAAGATCCAACGGTCAGATCCTCCCGGATCACCTAGAGAATCATCTTTACCGATTTATCGATTTATACCATGATCCAATGGTCAGATCCTCACAGATCGCCCTTAGGTTCATCCTCTCAAAATTATGTGAATATCCAACGGTTGGATCGTCCCGGATCGCCCTTAGAATCATCCTCACAAAGTTATATGACGATCCAACGGTCGGATCCTCCCAGATCACCTTTTGAATCATCTTTTCACAATTATACGAAGATCCAATAGTCGGTCCTCACCGATCGCCCTTAGGATCATCCTCTCAAAATTATGTGAAGATCCAACGGGTGGATCGTCCCAGATCGCCTTTAGAATCATCCTTACAAAATTATACGACGATCCAACAGTCAAATCCTCACAGATCTTCTTTTGAATCGTCTTTTCATAATTATATAAAAATCCAACTGTCAGATTCTCATGAGGAATAAGAAAAATTATAAAAATGCCCAGGTTGAAAAAAAAAAAAAAACAAACAAACAAAATGGGGAACCCGCATGGGTAATGGGAAACCCCCCACCCCCGCACATGTGATTGGGAACCCCGCCCCCGCCCCCGCTTGACAAATGCGGGGAAAACCCGGAGGTACCCCGCCCCCCCACCCCCGTTTGCTCATTCCTACTGGCAGCCTAGTGAGTGGCACCGCCATTACATCGTCAACACCATCCTATTTGTCGTCAAAGTACCAAAAATTGTACAAGAGAAGAGGAACTTGATGTAACCACTCGTTGAGATACATGTACTGAATTGGAGCCAATGAAATCTTTTCTTTTCTTCACCCTTTGTAACACTAATGATGTACAGCTTTCAGATATGAAATCCCCGCTCGTTCCCTGAGTTTGTTCATTTTCAACGTATATTATCTTGGAGTCATTTTCTGAAAAACCAAAGGGCCTTGCCCACCCATAGCCTTAATATCTTAATTAACAACTTTCCTATTGCTCTTGGGTAACCCGAAGCAACTTAATCTCCTTTTTTCTCTTTTCTTCTGCTCAATGGGATTAATCAGGCCTTTCCCAGTGTCACTATAGTTCAGTCCCTTCTTCTTCTACATAAATAAAAAGAAACAATGTCCAGTCGATCACTTCATTGAAACTTGAAAGCTAGCTAGTATGCAGCTCTCTGTCATGGCTTCAATAATTTCTGATTCTCTTCATATAAACTATCCTGTAACTGTATTTCTCATTCTTATAGTCCTCTCGCAAAACCTGGACTCACCTCCGCCATAGACATACTCGTGATTATGCTCATATACTCTGCACCATTTTGCTTGATGCCATTGATGATCCCCTTGACTCAATTGTAACATTCACACGCATTTATTTTGGTACCCAATCTGTGTATATGATTTAATAGTCATCATTGATCCGTATTGTTCAAGGAAGCTGATTACACTGATCACTGATGCAAGAGCTACACACCAAAGCGACATTTCCCCTGGTAAGAATTAGTGCCATGAGGCCGAAAAGCGATGTGATTCAGTTATCGGTTGAACAAAGAAATGGGGTTTTGCAGCGGGGACTGTGCTATTTGCCTGATGGAGTTCGAGAAAGAAGACAGGTGCACTTTGCTAGATAAATATAGACACACATTTCTCCATGTATGCCTCCAGAAGTGTACAGATATCTCAGCCTAATGTCCACTCTGTCGCCAAAGTATCAAAGACTGTACAAAAGAATAAGGAACTCGATGTAGGCAGGCATGTATTGAATGATTTTCAATAAATTTGTCTTTTACTTATCTATAGTGGAACTGGATTTCTTCAACGGATTAGAATTCGTGTTCTTGTATATAATTTAGGGAATTTACAAACAAAACATACCATTCAGTTGGTCACCGGTTTTTTCTTTTCCTTACCTCAGTGGGATTGCTCCTCTATATAAAGGAAACAAGGCTACTCCATATAACTTATTTAAAACTTTAAAGCTAGCCACTAAGCAACTCTGTATCATGAATCCTGTGGTTTCTGCACTGATTTTATCGGTTCCCACCGGCGTAGTCCTCTGGGTCATAGTTGGCGTACTCGAAGAGAAAATCAGAGTCGCCAGACCTGGATTCGCCCCCGCCATAGATATCGCTGTGAGTATACTCACGATACTAGTTATTTTTCTTTTCCGCACCATTACGCTTGGTACCATTTCCATTGTTGAACCCTCCCTCGATTACAGGATCGTAACAGGCCTCGGCTATGGGTTTTATATCCCAATGTTACCCTGGGTATATGACATAATAACCACCGTTGGCTCATGTTGTTCAAGAACAATGGTTAAACTGATGCACAATGCTACTTTTCTTATGGTGACAATCGGTGCCAAGAGCCCTGAAGGCTATGCGATTTTCAATTATCAAGTGGACCAAGAAAAGGGGTTTTGCAGAGGCGAGTGTGCCATTTGCTTGATGGAGTACGAGACAAAAGACAAGTGTGCATTGTTAGATAAATGTGGACATACGTTTCACCACAAATGTCTATATGAGAATTTGGCTATGTCTACCCGATGTCCGCTTTGTCGTCAAGTATCAAAGATAGTAAGGAACTCCATGCAGCTGCCAGTCAATAACTTTAGGGTTCTTGAAGCGAGAAACCAACATAACATCCTCCTACTCATAAATGTTGTCACCTAGAAGAAGATCCACTGGTGACAACACACCCTTATCATGAATTGCAAGGGAGGTAGGAAGAAAAAAGGAAGTGAAGAGTGGGATAAGTGACGAGGAAGATAACGGAATGAATAGGTAGGAAGAGGTCATGGCAGGGGATTGGCAGCGGTCGAAAGGCCTTTAAGCCTTAAACTCTACTATGTATTTGTTCCGTTCTTGGAATTTTGTCTAGCCACTTTCAATAGTGTTTAGATCTTCACATGCAACCTACAAAGATGAATAAGCGTACCACCTAGATGCTAATTAATAACTTCAGGGTTCTTGAAGCCACATCTAGATCGGTTATTAAATTTCGACATCATTTAATGAAAGTTTATGATTTGTTTGATTAATAAAATGGTTATGATAGTTTAGCTAGATCGGTTATTAAATTTCGACACCAAAAAAACGATTCGCCTAACACTACAAAACTAGAATGACAGTTGCAAAATAAAACGTCAATGAGAAACGTCACTCGGAAGGACATAGTTTATGGCCACATCAATTTTTCTTATTCTCATCAAATTGGGTATTAGTTCAACCAACCACACCGACTTAAATTGCTGGATGCAGTTATGATGGAGCTCAGTATTTCGGTACACCAGAATGAGCTCAAACAGCTCAAGTTCAACACTGTAATAATGACATAGGCAAAGGATTCAGGGTGCCCAAAGGAAAACAGATGCTTCACAAACAGAAGTTGTATTTCTATCCTCAGTTTCAGCGAGTGTAGTGTTTCATTCAATATTACAACATTTGAGATCAGTTTAGAATCTTCTACTATCTGCACCAGAGGTCAGATGGCAGGAGCAACATAAGTTAAAAAGAGACGGTGGTTTCAGAATTCAATCAACCCCTAAGCGAGTACTTTTTTCCGGTAAATGGCTGGAACTTGGGATCTTCTTTCTTTTCAGGTTGCTGCTCTTGTTTAGCGTCTTTTGTAGCTTCCTTCTGAACAGAAGAAAAAAGAAAGTACAATTAATATTATGGTCAACATTAGAACAATTTGGTAATGTATTCCAAACTTGTAGGAAACCATGAAACAAAGAGTGTACCTTTGGTGCCTCCTTTGGAATACGGCTGGCATTTGCTCCAAAAACAAGCTTTCCCTGAGCCTGACGATTGGCAGTTTGAGAACTAGATCCTGCAGAAGGTGGTGCAGTTCCATTGGTGGCCACAGGTTTCTTGTCTTTGGACCCTGATGAGGAAGCTGGTGCTGGCTCATACTTCAAAGGCTTACCATCCAAGCGCCTTCCAGCTCCAGTAAAAGGGTTGAATTTTGGTTCAGTCGCAGCAGGGTCCTCTTCAACTGCAAGAAAACAGAAACTCATATAACTTCCTAGATTTCTTTTTTTTCTTTTTTTTTCTTTTTTTGGAAAATGGGACCTGACTGCTAAAATAGTATTGACTATTAGAATTCAACATTAGTCATATACCAGTGTGATTTGAAAAAACATTAGTCATATATCTGAGCATTTTACACTAAACTAAAATCTAAATTGTGCCGAGATTTTTATTTTCAGCAATTACACTGTAACAGTTGCCAACAGTAAGAAAATTGGATTCCCAGGAATCTGAATAGACTTTATACATCACATTATAGCAAATTCAAAGATCAGAAAGCCAAGATCAACGAATTCCTGTTAAGATATTCCAATCAACACCTATGTGTGGCCTCTAGAAGTATATGCGTCAACAAATTTGCATAATGAAAAATGTTAGAGCACCCTTTTCAATTATGCAGCTCGCATACTAAAACAAACTATATATGACCACACTCTGAAAGAGAACACAAAGAAAAATGGAAGGAAAAAGCCACGCAGAGAAAACAAGGAAATCCATTGAACCGTAAGTCACTAAGTGAAGAAAGAAAACGGCAAACAGGACCAGCGATGGCAATGAGGATAGAGAAATCTGTACCTTGAGCTGTTGCCTTGTTAAGAGGAACAGGTGCCACAGGCCTTTCAGGTTCCTTGTAATCAAGAGGAGGTGCAAAGTCCACCTCACAGTCTGTCTCAATTATACTTATTGCATTAGAAGGCTTTGATTCAATGATATCTATATAATACTTCTTGTTGTTGTATGCTACCATAATACTATCCCCAATGGTCAAGCAGGAAAAATTCCTTAGTGTCGTCTCCAAGCTGTACGACAAAAAATAAATCGATATGTCAAATCAGAGACCTAGCAGGATATTCAAAAGATGCAAATAATTAACATGTAAAAATTAAAAAATAAAAACAGACACGCATAGCCCGTGCTGATGAAAAAAAAAATTATATATTTTGGTTTGGCTGAAATGTGGAAGATAATTTCTGCAACAATAGAAGGTATAATTGGATAGGAAGAAAAGGTGGCTCAGTTTTTAAAGAGCAAGTAACTGAAACACCAACCAAAAAGAGGGCAGAAAAGAAGAAAAACAAACAATACCAGCACTTTTCTCTTCTTTAGTTCTTTTTCATTTTCTGTTAGGAAACAAACTTTCATGGCTAGAGGACTCTCTATCGTCCCCATCGTCCCAACAGCCGATCACGCAATTAGAGCTACAAACAGTTTGATTCTTGGGCAACAGAATCCCAGGGTGGCAAGGACTTCGACTGCCTTGTATCGGGTGAAGAGAAGGGGGTGGTAGGCTTAGTAGGGCTCAAACCTACAATATAACAGTTATGAGCGGTACGTTTCAACCAATTAAACTATAAGCCCCTACGGATCTATACATGCAATTCGCTCAGTTCGGGAAGAGCGGACGGAAATAAAGAGGAGGCCTTTGCTCTACAAAAAGTCCCTAGAAAAACAAGAGAACTCTACAGAAGATACCAAGGCACAACAGCATTCCAATCATAAGATATTGCATGACACAATGATCCCTAAACTCAGAAGATACTTGAGCCCAAGGCAGCCTCAAAAACTGACTCATCCCACTAAAGATTTACCTTTTTCATACCTTGCTCCCTCAAAATTCTTGTATTCCCCTCCACCCACGCTAACCATCAGATTAACAACACAGCATGTCTCCCTAGCACCACAACCCTCTTATTTCTACCAAAGAACATATAGGTTTTATTCAATACTAGGCAAGACAAGAACTGGATTGTACCAGCTCACTTGGATCTCACAAAACAATATTCTCTGAACTTTCAGCATCCAGTTTGCACATGGCTCACCAAAGATGAGAGACAGCAAGAAGGTCGTCTCCTCAGAACCATATTACAACTTGCCAAATTAAAATAGGGAGACTGAAAAGGGAAAAAGTCCATTAGCTTTTTGAATAAGATGTTATGAGAAAGCTCCTGAGGGAGTGTTATGAGAAAGCTCCTGAAGACTCCCTCAATAATCTTCCATCCAGCCTATTAGGAACCAATTTAAACTTTTGCAAAGCAGCCAATACTCTGCGAACTCTCCCACCTCCTGATCATTTAGTTTCTACGAAACCCAAAGTTCCAACTGAAGATAGAAAAAGGATATGCACACAACCTTGCAGTAGAGATATCATGTATGTATAAACAGGGAAATACTATACAAAAAGCTCTCTCTCACTCACTCCATTTCCCCCTCCAACCGATAATAAGCAAAAGAAGAAATACCTTGGGACGTACATATTGACATGCAACCCATATTCACTTCTCACAACAGCACCAGAAAGCGCCTCACTTTCCTGATGAATCCTCCCACATTGTCCTAGTAAAAGCTTCAATTCTCCTTGACCAATTTCAGACACCATATTCCCCATTTTCCTTCACTCATGAAACCAATTCCCATCTGACCACGTAACTCTTCTTCCTTCCAACAGCCTTCCACCGAAAATTCCTCGTCAAATATTAACTTACCAATTCCCATCTGACCAAGTAACTCTTCTTCCTTCCAACAGCCTTCCATTGAAAATTCCTCTTCAAATATTAACTTCTGGCCACACTAATATGGATCCCAAAGAGTGAAATAGTAAATATGCATGTTGCATACAAGTTATTGGATAAGAGTTACTCTTCCCACTATAGATATAAAGGCTTTGCTTCAGCTGCATAATAGTTTCTCCGCATTTTCTAAAACCGGATCCCAAAAACTGATTGCCTCAAACTAACCACCAATAGGCAGCCCCAAATACGCCATAGGCCAATGGGAACAACCTCACAGTTGGATTAAGAAACGATCATAGAAACAAAAAGACTAAAAGGGGGACTGATCTGAAAGATCTATTTATTTTTTTTACAAGATACATTTTACTGAAAAAAAAAATTAAAATAAAATAAAAGGAGAACAATTACAAACAAGCGGATAGAAAATCCACCAAAAGAAGCTCCAAAAACACCAACACCAACTAGAGAAAAACAAAACATGTAATTAACTAACAGGGGCAGACCAATCTAAGTACCAAAAAAAATTAAAAATTAAAAAAAATAAACAAACGATTTTTAAACACTTAAGAAATAGATATTCATGGGGAAGACCAAAAACAAAGTCCACCCCACAAACTGTCAAAATCTTCCCCTCCCAAATTCTCAATTCTTGTTCTTCTTCTCCATCCAGAGAACCTAAATTACCGCCATAGTAGCACACCTACCCAGAAGGCCAGAACCAAACCCTTCTTTCTTCCTCCAAACAAACTGAACCTTTCACCCAGCCGGGTTAAATGATTAGCTGGATTAACCCAGGTCACATTACTATCCTTAAACACCCTTTTCCAGACAGCTGAAGCAATCAGATGATGTAAAAACATATGGTTTGCACTCTCTGCATCTCTGTGCATAATACACCAGTGAGGGGAGAAACTAGCAAAGGGTCTACTCCATTGAACCAAATCACAAGTATTTACCTTCCCATTTGCAATAATCGAATCTGGGGATAGAGAAAGTATCTGTAACAAATTCAAATCTGGAATTGGAGAATGAGGGTCAAGAGAAGCTGAGAAGAAACTCGGAAGACAGAGGGACATTTGATGTAAACCTCTCTTCAGAATGCTAAGCTTAGACTAGGTTCACAGAAGGAGGTTCAATTTAAACTACATTTAATCAGTTCTTATAACGAAGCTCTTAATTGTGTTATGCCTTCCGTTTCCTTAATTTCTGAATTTCAAGCATGGCATTCTCCATCTATAAAAGACTGGGATTGGTGGGTTGTGATACATTTGTTGACTTGTGATTCCCCATAAATGAAAAATAAATAGAAGTGATAATATTAAAACTATAACAGATAAAGACCTAGTTCCTGGACATAACCAAGGAGGAGGAACCCTCAGTATTATTTAGAGAGACCAATAACACACCATGATGACAAAGAAGCACATAAAATCGATAAGTATACAACATTTGAGTCAAAATGTATCACCTCCTAGGTTACTGTCCTCAAAGTAACGGCTCATATCAATTCATTCCTATACTACTCCTTTATGGACATAATAAAAATAACAACCCATGGTAGTTAACCTAATTAAAGAAAGGCAAAATTAATCCCAAGTTCTATACATGTCTGTTGTCTAGGATCTCCCTAAATAGTTAAGTTGTCACAAGTACAAGCACAGTGTAGGCATTTACCTTTCACAAGAACCACTTTTTTTCAAGACACAATTATTAACAAATAAGTAAAAACATTTAAAAAAAAAAAAAAAACATGTTTACTTACATAGCTTTTGGATTTGAGATGTCTAAAAAGTCCTTTGTATGGGGTTGAAGTTTAACATATGTTCCCTTTGGAAGAGTCACATTTTTCAGTCGCACAATGTCCCCCTCTTGCAAGAGCATATTCTCCATCATCTAAGTGAAAATAATTAAGAAGGAAACAACACGAATTGAAGATCATAATACAATTTTGGCTGCCAGAAAAATTCACAGTAACTTGCCCAAATTATACGAGTCATCTCACACACTGAAGTCTTACCCAATAAGGCATGTAGATCATGCCTTCTTCTGCGATGAACTCCAACACCCCACAATGAGAGACCCGCTCAGCAGTGTCATTACGAAGCTCAAACAACATTGGATAATCAATGTGGAGCGATGCTGCATGATTTTGATCGATATAAGTAATTCCAGATCAGAATGATAGGTAATACAAATTAATCAATAAGTAAAACACCATAATAAAGGAGTAAGCGACTAACCAAGGCGGTCAAGGGCTGAGGGAGGCATTATAACTGGAAAAAAGAAAAACACAACAATAAAGCAAATCAGGACTACATATTGTCAGATACCAGTAAGAACTATCTAACCAAAAATAGTGATAAGAAGTTAAAGACTTACTTTTATCACCACTTTCAAGTTGCGGCTGCAAAATTGATTACGGAAATAAACATCAGAACAAAGGAACAATTGAAAAGAAAAACTCTAGATTTCAAATGCTGTTACATGAACGGGATTCAGCTTCCTAAAGAAGTGGGAGGGGGATTACCCTAAAAAAAAAAAAGTGGGAGGGGGGAAGTTTCTCCTCTTTTCAAATCCAGAATAAAAGTTTGCCAAGTATTTCTCGACACAATCAAAAAAGGGAAAGCATTATGGAGAGGGGAGTGTGCCTGAGGTTTTTTAGTAGACAATAGAAACCCAAAAATGAAGGACATAAACATTATTCTCAAAGTGCTCAATCACACATAATCTGGGGAAAATATGAAGAAGAAAAAAATTAATCAAATACGAAAGCATTTCCAACCTTTTCAATAAATGATGCAGGATAACATCGATATGTCTGCTCGAATGACGTCCCATGATACCCATATCCATCAAAATACTGCAACATGACAAACTTTTATTAAACTTCAAGTTAATCAAAAAATTTTATGGGATTCAAAGGAAGGCAGATGAATAAAAAAGCTGTCCTCACAAAGACCAAGCAATATGAATGGTAGCAGTTATCATCCTGTTTTGACAAATTAAAGCTAAAGCTTGTATAAAGACAAGTGAATAGAAACACCGTCCTCAGGTGATTAACACAAGCACCAAACACCTGAATGGTAGCAGCTTACTTTGACAAACAAAAATTCAAAAGCAAACTTGTATAGTACATATTTTCGTCTGCCAATAACACGCATCATCAATAACTAGTAACATCTCCAATTGCATGGAAAATGCAGAGTAGATTGTAAGCTAGAAGAGCTATTTGTCAAAACTAGTATCTGGAATCAGTAAAGTAGAAAAAGTAAAACCTTTTACATTTCGATTGAAATGAATTCATACCATTTTCACTGCTGATAGATTTGCACACCAGTAAATAACCTCCAAAGGCTCCCTACAAAAAAAAGCAAAGATAGCACAATAATGAAATACTTATCACTCTCAAAAGCAACTACAGCCCAAACTGAAATAATAAATAGTAAAAAGTTTTCAACTTTTTATTGAATTTTCACTTGTTCTTGTCATTGTAGTCTGAGTAAATCAAAAAAAAAAATCACATTCATACAATTAACAGAAGAATACAGAAAATAAATCAATGGCATAACCCTAAAGAAAAGAATAACCTTGACTTCAATTTCAAAACTGACCCAATACAATTTCAAAACGCAAAGAAGAAATATTGATCGCAAGGCAATGGGCAAAAGAGCCAAAATTGGATGGATCTAAGAAAGCGTAGAAATTGAGATTCGGAATTGCAATACCTTTAGGGCAGAGAGAGAGAGAGAGAGAGAGAGAGTGTTTGATCAGAGCTCTGAGAAGAGGGAAAGGATGTTGGTATTTGGTATTTGGTATTTGTATGTGATTATTAGAGAACCTATTGCGCACGAAATGGCTAAGATGCGCCTCTGCTTTCTGTGCACGCCATATATAGGAACAATTTACAAATATGGACCGAACCTTCTTTTCTTTTCTTTTTTTTTTGGCTTTTGTCTCTCTCTATCTCTCACTCTCCAACGTCTTGTCTTGCCAGCCTCGGATGTAAATCCAACGGTGAAATTATCTTAAGTTGAGTTGTTTTTATTTTCCATCATTACATCTACAATTTCTATATCTACTAGTAATTGAGCATAATTTTCATGGTCAGTTACTAACCAGGTGACCACCACTGAGAGTTGCGCTATTGACACTCTATAGTGATATAGTCTCTACTTTTGTTCATCCTACAAATACTTTTTGGTTCTAAAGTATCTTACTTTTCATCCTTATTGTATTAATTGATTCTAGGATGGTGGTACTCTTTTTTACTTGCTCTGATCAAGCTGGATTTTTAACGAGGCCACCTTAAGTTCTCAATGCTGTATTGACCATGGGAGCCATTGTAATGAGGACCACTAAAATGAGGACTAGTTGAGGACTTTTGTGTTAAACCCACTTTTCGATCACATTTCCACAAATTAACCGTTAGATGTTTAGATATTTATGTGCAGATCATTTATGTAATTTTCAACCAAATTGAAAATTGTTAAGACATTCATAACTGTGATTTAACAGTTATGAACATGAACGGTTTATATTTGACAGATTTGGTTTGTCCATTGATTGATCTAGTTTGGTACCTTAATGATTAGCAATTTAGAAGAAAATTTTAAGAAGTGATCTACTCATGCATTCATAAACATCTCACAGTTGATTTGTCATAATGCAATCGAAAATTGGGTCTCTTAAACCGTTGATTAGAAAGTCTTCAACTAGTCCTCATTTTAGTGGTCCTCATTACAATGGCTCTCGTATTAACCATGTGCTATTTTTCAACCAAATTGAAAATTGTTAAGACATTCATAACTGTGATTTAACAATTATAAACATGAACGGTTCATATTTGACAGATTCGGTTCGTCCATTGATTTGGGCCCAGTTTGGGATTGATTTTGGAGCTGCTTTTGGGCTTACGGTATGGTGTTTGGTAAATTCTCTAGAAGTTGCTTTTGGTCCAAATAGCTTCTCCTGGAAGCTAAAAGTGAGAAGCAACTAAGGCCCCGTTTGAGATTGCTTCGCTTTTAAAAAAATCAGCTTTTGTTCAAAATTTTAGATTTTATTGTGCTTGGTAAATAAATAAAAAGCAGCTTTAATTGAAACTTGAAAGTTATAGGTCACTGGCAGCAGATTTTAGAAGCAGCCTAGAGGTTGCTTTTAGAAGCTGTTGTGGATCAAAACACATTCTGCAGTTGTTTTATGTACTTACAGCACTTTTTAAAATATTATTTACCAAACACGAAACTATTTAAATTCACAGTTGATTATTCTCACAACACAGCAGCAGCAATTTTTTAAAAAAGTCACAGCAATCTCAAACTAGCCCTATGGAAAACACGGAGTGAACAGTGCATCTTTAATGAAATTTACCAAATTACCTATTCTATCCTTATCATTTTCTAATAATTACGTTGAGCCAGATAGGGTTACTTAGGCTATGTTTGGTATGGCTAGACTTTTCAGAAAAGCTAGCTTCTGCTTATTTCTGAGAATAAGTGGCTGAAAAGCAAAGCAGCTGAGTATTTGGTAAACTGGCTTTTTATAAGAGCTGTCAGTGGCAAAAGCAGTGGCAAAGTGTTTGGTAAACTCAAACTGGCTTGTGCTTTTTGTTTGTGGAATTACCAAATTGGACATGAGAGATTATTTGGTAATACAATGTTGTTCAAATGCTCTTGTTATTATTTTTTATCTTTATTATGTCCTTATTAATTTTTGTTAACTTTAAATTTTTATAAATCATGGTGACCATATGATTAATATTGGACAATTTTAAAAATAACTAATATATTTATATTAGTAACATTAATAACAATTGGTTTCTGGTTTGCATCAAGTAATCACAAAAAATAGGGGAATTTGATTCTACACCCAAATTCACACACCCCTTTTAGAATAAACTCATCCATAAGAGTGTTTTAATATACACCCAAACCAATTAATTAGGTTTATTCAAAATAAAAAAACCTATTAAATAGGGTAAATATTAAAACTCAATGTTGTTAAGAATTACTGAAGCTACCATTATCAAATTCCTCATTCACCTATTAAATAGGATTAATAGTCAAAATCATCTAGCAAATATTATGGAGTTTGATTGACGTTATTGTTGGTATTACCTTCACTTTAGGTTTTTATCAGTACTTAATTTTAGGTGTTTACATTAATGTCATTATTATCATATAATGATGAATTTTTGGTATGTTTCTTCCTATATATAGAAGCTAGTGAATTCATTCATCATTTTTTCTTTGGGTGGAGACCTTTCACAAAGTTGCATATGATTTCAAGGGATGAATTCAAACGACCTATTCATGAGGTTTGTTTCATCATTTTCTTATGGGTTAGAGACTTTCTTTCAAATAGGTACATATATCATATTCGTAATTCAAATTACCTATTCATCAGATTTATTTAGTATAATATCTTTGTTAATCTTTTGATTTTGTGTAAAGCTTGAATTGGATGAATTTTTAGTAATTAGGAATTTCAATTTATGAATCTGGTACAAAACTTAGTTTCATTCCTTCAAAATAGAATCGGTGTTTCTAATTACCTGATACTTAGATTGCTTTAATATGTAATACCTATGATTTAGATGTTTATTTTTGTTGTTTTAAATTATTTGTGTGACTCTATATCATAGGTTGTTTATTCCATAACCTACAATATTGACAATTAATATACCTATAATTTAGATAATATATTTTGGATATATGTATTTAAATCCTATTAGAGTTTTACCTTTGAAATAGATCTATGAAGGTAATTTGCAATTGCATAAGGAATCACAACATGCAGGGCACTAGTAGTTGGGAGATTTATGAAGACTACATTGCAAAGCGCTAGTCGAGATGACGGATGAAGTGTTATAATGCATGTTTTTTATATTAGGTTCGAAAATGTAAAGTTTATATTTTAATTGTAAAAACAAATTTAAAATTGTTTATTTCAATACTGGATGAACATCATTTACGGTTGTACTCATTGTCCGTATTTCAATAAATTTTTAGGTTTATTCCTTCAAAAAGAATGTGTATTTAAATTACCTTGATATTAGAAATAAACTTCTTAATATTGTAAAGTTCATTTTCAATTGTAAAACAATGAATGATAATAATGAGTTTGCTAAATTATAGTGCAAAAACTCTTGCACATTCAAAATTATTCAATGTGCCAAAATTAAGGATAATTATATATTAAGCAAACTCTACAGTTACACATAACTATTATGTGGTCCTTGACCACCCCATAGAATCAGGCACCTATGTGGAGAAAAATGTAGGGGCGGAAAAAAAAAATCTTAAAGCAATCAATCTACATCAAGTACATTTTACATGGGCTAATTACATTAACTCGACTATTTTAGAAAATTAATGAATATGGAATGATTGTATAACTACACCTATTAGAACGGATAAGCAAAATAACATACCTTAATGAGAGGATGTTTAATCATGTCGAGAAAGAGAAATATTTATATAATATGAATATAACAGAATCTGATGATACACAATAACAAATATATAGATCACATCGGAAAGGAAGAAATATAGGATAATTAAGGCAATTAATCGTTTTAAATAAGAGAAAAATCAAGGATTAAATTGATTGTATTAAATTTTAAATATTTAAATTCAAAAAATAGTCAACAACTATATTTGAGGAATATTTTATTTATTCAATCAGAATGGCAAAAAAGTCAAACTAAAAAAATGTGAAAAATGTTAATTATAGATTTAAAACCTATAAGGAATGTTCAATTAAGTGAATTGGGTGTAGATTAAAAGAAAATATAGGGATGAGTTTTTCTTAATAGGAGCTTTGTTTTTTGGGTTTTTATCTAATTTTCTCCAAAAAATATCATAACATATTCAAATGTCCACGTTATTACGCGCACTCATCAAACTTTGAGTAATGCTATTTCTTATTGTTTCTATTTCTTGTGCACCATGACCATGATATTCTTCTTCTACATCATCATCCATCTCTATCCCACCACTTGACCCATCACCTTCTCTTTCTTCACTGCGGACAAAATGTCTATCACAATGTGCATGTCTTCGTATATAATTATGAAGTGTCATGGTAGCAATGATAATCTTCATTTGCTTCTTAAATGAATAACATTGCATGTCCTTTAAAATCTTCCACTATTTTTTTCAAACTCCAAATGTGCGAAACTAAAAAACATTTTATGGAATAAGTAGTCTCGTGAACATTAAGAAATGATATTCAAGCTTGGGGACAACGAGCGTGATTAAAAACGGTTCCTCCCTAAACCCTAGTTCTTCTCGCAAGATCCAATAAGCTGAATCATAGACTTTGAACTGAGTATATCCAGAATTCATCTCTTTGAATGTTTTATCTTTTTTTTTTAGGGGAAAGGAAGATATATTCCTGTGATCGAAAAGATCATACGACCGTACAAGGTCATTCTAGGAGATCTGAAGATCACCCATTACATTTGTATGGACCCAAAATGAGCATTTTGACCTGACAAGGCACGTCTTGGAGAAATTGAGCCAATGTCAGTGGCTCAAGCTATATATTGTCGACAAGTTCGAAATATATATTTAGAGGCTAAATAAAGCCTACTATGGAAGCATGGAAATGAAAAGTCAACTTTAGCACATTTTCCTACTTCGGCTAGGAGAAACCAAGCTAAACAAGGAAGGAGGGGCGGCAGACTAACCAAACGAAATCTAAATGAGCTAAAACTTTCTAGATTAAATCTAAACAGCCCAAGGATCATTTCTTATGAATAGTGCCAGAGCTATTTTTGAGTGGAAGACCTTCAAACAATCAGTCCAATTTTCTACAGAAGCAAAACTGGAAAACTGGACCTATAAGAGGTCCAGCAGCTTTTACGGCCCAACCACTATACGAAAAGCCCTGAAATTTTACCAAGATGATCTACACTCATAGTGGAACATTTGTTATGAAGAAGTCACGGTCAAAATCTGAATCCTTGATGGAGATATAATTGAAGGAATAAAGGAGCCGAAAGTGCTTCCTTATCTCCAAAATTCATCATTCCTTATCTCCAATTATGCTTCCTTATCTCCTTATCTCCGAAATTCATCATTCCTTATCTCCAATTATGCTTCCTTATCTCCAAAACTCATCATTCCTTATCTCTACTATCATTTGTTTAAGAATAAACACTTTGGCATGGTAGCCTATAAATAGAGGTTACAATGAAACACTTAGACACACAATTCACAACAACAATATCTAAGATTATCCAAGCCTCTCTAGAGCAACCCTCTCCTTCTCTTACCTCTAGTCACACTCCAGCCCTAGTCTCCTCAAGAGCCGACTGTTAGTGCCACCAAACCTTCCAGCCAAGCTAAAGTCACGCTTTAGCAAGTTCTCCTCACTTCCTAGTAGTTCTCGCTTTGCTCGATCTACAACATCGAGTATCGATTGTGATTTTGAAGAAGCTCAGCAAAAGTCCTCGCCACGAGGCACAAAGAATTCCACGACGAGGTTGGTGCTCTCCTCGTCCACAATCGCTTAAAAGAAGTCAGGTCAAGGGACACCCCCGACGACCGCACCCGAACGGTGCTGGCACGCCCGCTCAAGAAAAGAGATTGTTGACCAGCTCAAGGAAAACTGGAGCCAAACAACATTCACTGCTCCACTAACCGTAGTCAGGCACACTTCCTAAAAGAAGATGCAAAAACTAAAATCCTAAAAAGGAAAATGCGAAACACTAAAAACCAAAAGGAAAATACAAAAAAACAACTAACAACTAAGGGGGGTGTATTCAATTAGGATTCTGTGAGATTGTTTTGGATTTTTAAAATCTATAGGTATTCAATCAAGATTTTAAAAAGTCTTTTAAAATCTTGTGGTATTCAATTAAGATTTTTAAAAGTCCTTCTAAATCTAGTGGTATTCAAAAACTCATTGATTTTCAATGATTTTATTAAATGGTGGATTGTGGAGGATTCTAAAGTGTTTGGTATAAATACCAAGCCCTATCAGAAATCCACTCTCTAGAGGTGAGATTTTGACGTCTTATTTTTTTTTTCTCTCATCCTGATGAAACGACCTCAAATAGTAGAATATGAACTGAAAATGAACCGACCTTGACCTGATGGGACTTGCAGTCCAACAATTTTCGGAGGCAGGTTGGATTCGGAAATCAAAACTCTCGGATTTCTGCGAGGTACATTGGGATGTTGTTTCAAGTTGTGGATGACATTCTGGATGTGACGAACTCTTCATTGAATTTGGGGAAGACTGCTGGGAAGGACTTGTTGTCTGATAAGGTGACTTATCCTAACCTAATGCAGATTGAGAAATCAAGGGAATTTGCAGACAAACAGGGATGCACCAGAACAGCTCATCGGATTCGACCTAGAAAAGGCTGCTTCTTTGATTGGTTTGGCTAATTCCATTGCTTACGGGTAAAACTGGAGCTGAGGCTCTATTGTTGTATTCTAGAATTGGTTGTTTAATAGAATTTATGAGAATCTCTCACAGTTTACATGATCCTGTGTTTGAAAAAAAAAAAAAAAGTTGGAAATAGCTGGGAGATATACACATTTTTACTGTTTCAAATCTATGACAAAATCTTTGTTTAATGTGGAATAGTATTCGTTAATTTCGTACTTTACTTTTGCATTCAACTATCAGTTACAATGATTTCTGAGAAATCTGTGGGTAATGAAAAAGCAGCAGCAGAAGTTGGCTGTTTCTGGCCAAGTAGAAGTTGAGTTGTTATGCAAAGTGGATGGGTGTTTTCAGATGATTATATGGAATCTGTTGAGAAATAGAATGGAGATGATCACGGATTAGGGCATGGGGTTTGATCTAGGGAAAGCAAAATTGATGGCGGCAAAATTTGTCACGTCCATATGTATGTTCATAGGAGTTGAATGTTCTGGTACTACTGTGATTCAAATTTTACAAGGAATTGATATTGTAGTATTGTGCATTAATGAGAATTGACTGAGCAGGTCCATCAGTTTGTTTTCCCACCTTCTGAGAAAAATCCATTGTTATGCTCTCTTGTCATAGTTAACAGTGTTAACTCATGAGACACATTTTTTGTGTGCCTATCTTCTTTTCGGTTCTGAACTTCTTCCAAGTTATCCCCAATTCTGGGTGTACTTCATATAACTGCAGCACCTATACTCATCAGGATTAAAACCCTCATGTGTAACAAACAAGGTAAGAAGGGAATGCATGGTAAAATAAAAAGGAACTGAGATTGCGAGGACTGAGGCTGGTATTGATAGGAAACTTATCAAAAAGCTGCTCAAGAATTTCTCTTGCAAAGGTAACATATTTGCTCTCTTTCTGCATAAGCTGAAGAATGTTTTCGTTCTGTCTGGTTTCTGTTAATCTCATGAAATAAACAATGAATGCTTCTATTTTTACTCTGTTTTCATTGTGTATAGTCTCTAGTTCTCTTACTTTATGAGAAGCTATAGAATGCTCTTGATGATTTGTATTGGACCATAGTTGGTGATTCTGAACAGTTTTGTGACCTTTTAAAGGGAGTATGGTACGTGGTTTAAAGGTAGGCCAGGGGTTTGATCCTATAGTATAAGCAAACAAGAGGAAAAATGTAACTGTAAACTTGAGTTTGGTAAAAATACATCAGTCATGAAGGAGGTTCCACTGGTGATTATGTCTTCTGAAAGCATACCGAATTGGATTAACAAGTAAATATTGTTAATAGTTGTTGAATTATGCTAGTTTTCCTTTGGTCTTTGTTTTGTTACATAGAGGTTAATGTCATTAATATTATGAAATATATAGGTGCTTGGAGGAAGGAGCTAAGATGTTCATGCAAAAACCGATCAAACAGTCAGACATTAAGCAATTGAGATGTCATCTGATGAAACTGCAGAAGCTGAACACACATACTTTGTTCTGGAGGAGAAATGGAGAGAAGCTAAAGAAATCACCTGCTTTTTTTTTCCCCTTCAGAACTTGCTATCTTCATATCTTGATGAGTTCTTTTAATTGGATTTCCATCTCACTGTTGTCCTTAGTGTGACTGAAATCATTTGCTACTGTGGTGATAATTGGATGGAGCAAAACTGTAAATATATATTCATTGAAAATAAATTTGTACCAAGTAAAGAAATCATACCTTATATAGTACATGGAAATCACCCGCTAATTTTTGTTTTTGGATTTTGTTTCCTCAGAACTTGCTATCTTCACATTTTGAATGAGGCAAATATTTTGAATTAGCATACATTTGTTTGAGATTTACAATTTGCCTTAAAAAAGTGTTAGAATTTGTTTCATTGCTTCTCTGATGATTTCCATATATATTGTTTTAACACCATCCATATGATATCTATATGATGCTGTTTGGACCCAAAATGAACATTTTGGCCTGACAAGGCGTGTCTTGGAGAAATTGAGCCAATGTCCGTGGCTCAAGCTATATATTGTCGACAAGCTCGAAATATATATTTAGAGGCTAAATAAAGCCTACTATGGAAGTATGACAAGTCAACTTTAGCATATTTTCCTACTTCGGCTAGGAAAAAACCGAGCTAGACAAGGAAGGAGGGGTGGCAGACTAACCAAATGAAATCGAAATGTGCTGAAACTTTCCAGATCCATTCTAGACAGCCCAAGGATAATTTCTTATGAAGAGTGCCAGAGATGTTTTTGAGTGTAAGGCCTTCAAACAATCAGTCCAATCTTTTGCAGAAGCAAAACTGGAAAACTGGACCTGTAAGAGGTCCAGCAGCGTTTTCGGCCCAACCACTATACCAAAAATTCTGAAATTTTGCCAGGGTGATCTACACTCATAATGGAACATTTTTTATGAAGAGGTCATAGTGAAATTAGGAATGCTTGTTGGAGAAATAATTGAAGGAATAAAGGGGCAGAAAGTGACCTAAAACCAGCTCAATATTCACATGTTCATGTTTCCTACCCACATGAAGAAAGCTAGATGCTTTTCTTTTTTTCCTTGGATATATTTTTCAAGACAATCTCTTTAATAGATCATCATCACTTCCATGTTGTTGCACCTTCATGCCTTGCTTTCATTTCATCATTTCTCTATCTTTTCCATATTTTACAAATCACTTTCATATTCCACTTTCATTATTTTTCTTCCACTCATCATTTCACTCTTCTTTTTCTTCCCTATATAAACACCTTCTCTTCTCATTCTAAAACACACATTCACATTCAACAACAACATCTCTAAGATGATCTAAGTTCTCTCTAGAGCAAACCTCTCTAAGAGCAACTCCTCTCCTTCTCTTTCTCTTAGCGGTGATCACACTCCTAGTCCTAGTCTTCTCAGAAGCCGACCTTCAGTGCCACCAAACCCTCTGTCAACGTGCTTCGGTCCTAGTCTCCTCGGGAGCCGACGGTAGTGCCACGACCACAACGGTTACAGAACCAGCCAAGCAAGGGTAACGCCCTAGCAACCCAGCCAAGCTAAAGTCACGCTTTAGCAAGATCTCAACATTTCCTGGTGATGTCGCTCTGCTCGATCTACAATATTGAGTATCGATTGTGTTAACAAGAAGCTCAGCAAAAGTCCTCGCCACGAGGCAGAAAGAATCCCACGACGAGGTTGGTGCTCTCCTCGTCCACAATTGCTTGAAAGAAGTCAGGTCAAGGGACACCCCCGACGACCGCACCCGAACGGTGCTGGCACGCCCGCGCAGAAAAGAGACTGTTGACCAGCTGCAACAAAATTGGAGCCAAACATTTTGGCACGCCCAGTGGGACAAGGTTAGAATTTCTTTTTTCTTGAAGACATTCAACCACCGGGCTTCAAAACAAACATTTTGGCACACCCGGTGGGACCTACTGTAGAAGTCTTTTCTCTTGAAGCACATTCAACCACCGGGCTTCAAAACAAACATTTTGGCACACCCAGTGGGACCAGGTTAGAATTTCTTTTTTCTTTTGAAGACATTCAACCACCGGGCTTCAAGCCAAACATTTTGGCACGCCCAGTGGGACCAGGTTAGAATTTCTTTTTTCTTTTGAAGACATTCAACCACCGGGCTTCAAAACAAACATTTTGGCACGCCCAGTGGGACCTATTGTAGAAGTCTTTTCTCTTGAAGCACATTCAACCACCGGGCTTCAAAACAAACATTTTGGCACACCGAGTGGGACTACATCAGAGTCTTTTTGTGTTCACCATCATTGGGATGCCAGAGGAAAATCTTTACCAAAAGAAATTCCTGAAGTCATGGCGACGATAGAAGGCTATGTGCCCATTCCCATTCCGGAGAATGCGAGCATAGAGGAGCGACTTGCTATCTTTCAACAAAACACTGCTTCGTATTATGCGAATTTGAAAAATGTCCTGGCAGCGCAGCAGAAGAGGATGGATGAACTTTTCCAATCAGCCCAACAAGAGCCGTGGCAGACTTGGGAGCAGCTGGCCGACGTGACCCAACCAGCCCAAGAAAACCACCAGCAGTCGATGAATGTCGTCGCGACCCAGCACAAACAGACCTCATCGGAGTCCGCGACCATGCACAAGAATGACGCCAATCTGACTGCAACTCATGTGGATTCGCAACATGGGGAGGTTGACGCCATCAACACAAAGCAAGAGAGCTCCTTGAAAAGTCAAGAAGCGGCGCGCGAAGATGGTGTTACCAAAATTGAATTGCCTATAAGAGGCGATCAATTTAAAAGCAAAAACCTTCCACTCGACCAGCCCGTCGCAGAAGAAGAAAGTAGCTTGCCCATTGTTGAATCACAGCCTTACATAGAGGCTACTTATGGAGAACGTCATCAACAAGATTGTTCTTCAGACAAGAAAATTGTCTCTGAACAAATATCTGATGTCTCCACTGATCAAGCCAAATATGTGGCTACTGATCAGATGCATGGGGGCAAGATATGACCTATGATCATCCCTTTGATCAAGAGAAGTTGGCGACAGTTGGCGACAAAGTCGATCTTGGGACACCGTCATCTCCCAAATTGCAATTGAAGATCATGCCTTGTCAACCAACAAAGATACTTGGGGGGCAAGATTACCCCTCTCTCGAGCCAAATTCCTCCAAATTCTTCAAGGAGAAGTATCTTTGTTCTTTTCCTACAAGCTCTCACAGGAGGGATTTTTACCCTACAAATTTTGATACATCAGAGCTTGGAATGAAGCATAGATGGCCTCCCCCGTGGTCTTCTAGAGGTTAGCCAAACATGGTGATGCTAGCTTCTTTCTTTCTTTGCTTTTAATTTTCTGTTAATTTTTTCGTTTCTAGTTTTCTTTTAATAAATAAATAAAAAAATAAAAAAAATAAAAAAAAAGTTGAATTTGGTAAGGGTTTGTGAATCATAACGGAATAGGTGAAGTCTCTTTTGTTAATATTGGCCTAAACTCCTTATTGGTGCCTAGTTCAGGTCCCTTAAGGTTAAGGGCGGCTTTTATTAACACTTGTTGAACTGTCTTCACACTTATGACCTTTCTCATCTTAGTAAGTATAGCCTATGTGAAATGGTGTCTAGAAAGGGGACAACGTTCATGACAGGTTCTTGAATCCAGAAGTGCGTGCAAATGGGCCTAAACCACTATGTGGGAGTAGCTCATGCCAAAATGGATTCTGCCTCTCTTGTTCGCCCTCCCCCACCTGGCCATTTCAGTAAGGTTGCCTAAAGGATTTGAAAGAAAATTTGTGTCTAGGCGACTATACTTGGGCCGCATGTCTAAACCTTGATTCACATTGTCTTATTGAATTCAACTACTTAAAAAAAAAAATAAATAAATAAATAAATTAGTGCAATCCATAATTACTGAGGAGTCAAAACACGGAGGGATTAATTTATTAGCCAGTCTCTTCGCATAAGCCTTCGTGGGAAATTCTAGTGTTCCTACACTCGCGAAGCCCATTCATGAAGGCCTGTTTTTGAGGCCCATAATCGTTTCTTCGCTTTGCCTATCAACACTAGGGGGCAACACTATACAATACTAAGCCGAGTCAGCGGCTCCGGAAATTTTTTTTTCAGCTTTGCCCTCGCAGGAAAGGCTGAGCTCAAGGGAAATGTGAGAGCCACCACCGTGACCGCCACCTCCATCGGAAGTAGTCTTCATGTTACCAAAGATGTCCTCACCATGCATTGGGAACAGAGGAAGGGTTTCAATCTCCATGTTCATAGATCCATAACCACCATAGTTCCCCTTCTGCCCGTTAAAAGCAATCACACCAGCTGAAGAAGCAGAAGCAGATGCAGAAGATTCGAAGTTAATATACTGATCCTCAGGTTTCCAATTGGTACCATTGTCATCACCAACAAGCCCTGATCTTTGCATGGGCACATGAACATCCGAAGTGGACCTCTTCTTCCGCTTCTCCAGAGCCCTTTGGTTCACGAACCAAAAATAGACGTTCTTGAACTCGATCTGGCCGTACCATTGCAGCTGGAGACAGATCCTCTGAATCTGCTCTAAAGTTGGGGACCTAACTCCCTTATTGTAGAAAAGCTCCTTGAGGATTCTTATCTGATCTGTAGTGGGATTCCACCTGTTCCGCCTACAAAGCATGTTAGCACTACTCCCGGCTGCTTTGTTGCTTCCTCCATCCTCGATTGGTTGCTGGGTTTGTGGTTCCATTGGTGAAGGGTTGAGAGAATGCGAGAATTGAAGAATGGTGATGACAAGTAATTAAGAAAGATTGCTGTTAGAATTATTGGGAAGGACTGAAGATCTGTGAGAGAAGGACTAAAATTGACAGAAAGATGTTCGTAAAAAAGGAAGGGTATTGTTGAGGATCTGAAACTCAAAGGAAGGTTTTTTTTTTGGCGTGAACGTTCCCATCCCCATAATGCACCTATTTATAGGAACAGGGCATGCAAATCTCCACCCTTGGCCGATAGTCTCGGAAAAGCATTTCCACCTGCTGGATGGTTAAAGAGTCAAACCGATGTCAGTAAAGCGTGATTAAAGTTGCCTTAAATCTCGGAAAAGAATGGATTATTGGCACGAGGGAACCGAATGGTTTCCGAGGAGGTAACTGTTCTTTTCACGAGATTATTTTTCATGACTGTTGTTTTTCAACGAGTGATTAGTGCCTTAAATCTCGGAAAAGAAGGAGTTATTGGCGCTAAGAGTTTTGAGTTGGGAGCCAGCAAGTGGATCCAAAAGATACATATTTTCTCAAAACCCTCGCCGCGAGGCTCTTTTTGATGCGGAGCATATTTAAAAGTTCGTATTATTTTCAATATACAACTATGGGGGCCTATATTTGGGGCCTTGCGAGACACGTTGACACAGCTTCTCACGGATATTTGAATATCAGGATAAGAAAATATTATTGTATTCATAAAGTGGCTTTGCGGCCAAAAGCAGTACATTCATTACAAAGCCAAAAGTGGCTAGAATACAAAACATGAATCTTCGGATTATCTTCTAAATCTTTTCTCAAGTGGAAGCAGCTATGGAATCCAACGCCGGGTTGAGCCACACCATTATCTCAAGGAGGGGCAGAGAGTGAAGGAACCAAATATCAGCTTGAGTCTCTGCACCCCCTCTAGCCTTGGTAACCACCATTAGCTGGACGTGAAGTACAGGAACAGCCATTCTGTAGCTTGAACCCATTCCTTCAAAGAGTCCATCCCTTCTCATCCCTCCAAGATTCTATCAAGAAGAGAAAGGGGGAGAAGGAGGTGAGAACCAAATCTCCTTCCATCTGGAGGGCACAACACGGGCCAGGTCCAGAAGAAAGGAAACAGAGGAGGAAAGATGAACCTCAATTTGGCTTCCCTCCTCTCCCCGTTTCGCTCCGCGTATGGGATTTTCTCAAAAAATGATCTTACATGACCGGAGATCCCACACTTGGAGCCCCCTCGTGTTTCTAAACCAATCTGAAGCCTGGCATTTTTGTTGCAGAACTCCAGAAAGACGAAACAAGGGGTTGCCTAAGATTACGCCATGAGGCCTAACTCAGGCTTAAGATTACGCCATAAAGCCTAAAATTTAGAGGCTAAAGGTCATTTCATGAGGGGAAGATTTGTGAAGAAGGAGAAAAAGAAGCAAGGACTGAAAGGCCATTTCTTGAATATTTCAGAAAAATTGTTGTGAGTATTCCCTTCCCGAAATACAACTATTTATAGGGAATTCAGGCAAATCCCCACCCTTGAATGAAGCTCTATTTCAAAACCGATGTCAATAAATCGAGATTAGTGATTCCAAATCTCGAGAAAAAAAGGGATTAGCAGCATGTGAGGAGCGGTTTTTGAGGAGTTAGCTATTATTAGAGGATTAATAGCATGTGGGGAAACCGAACGGTTTTCGAGGAGGTAACTGTTCTTTTCACAAGATTATTTTTTCACGACTGTTGTTTTTCAACGAGTGATTAATGCCTTAAATCTCGGAAAAGAAGGGATTAACAATATGTGAGGAGACCGAACGGTTTTCGAGGGGGCCTACAGAGATTGGCCCGCAAAGCTCAATTTCAAGCAAAGTTCCTCCACGCGGAGATTCGCCGCAATAGCACTAGCTTCGGCCTGAGTGGCCCGTTCTCTGAGATGGGCCAGGTTGCGGCCCATTTCTTCAGAAGCAGCCAGAGGTTCATCGAGTTGGGCTTCTTCTGTAGCAATCGCGTTTTCAACAAAGGCTAAACCGGTATGGAGGTCCTCGATCCGAAGTTTGAAGTCGGACCTTTGGATTTGTAGTTCCCGCAGGCGGTTGGTTCGCTCATTTAAAATACCGCGAGAGATGTCCATTTCTCGAGAGAGGCTATTCAAAGCCTCTCGAGTGTCGTGAGCCTGGGCGTTCGCGGCCGGTTGACGTTGGCGGGCCTCACCAAGTTCATTCAGCAGATCGTCAATGGCACTAAATTGCTGCAGGGTCAATGCCTTCTCCTGGCAAAGGTACCTTAGGGCTTCCAAGACTCGCGAGAGGATGTCAGCCTCCAATACCTGAGGACCCAGATGTTCGTGAAGCACCATCTTAGCCTCATCCACAGCAGAAGGAGGAGTTACCTCTAACACCCTCATCAATCTCTCGAATCTGGTAGGAGGCGGCGGAGGCACCACAGGATCACGAACCACCAATGCAAAAGGGTGGACAACTTCCTCAGTTTCTTCATCTTCAATAGGTTGGTCTGTCCCTTCAGCCGCGGGAGAATCTGGAAACTCAACTCGCGGCTCACCATGGGCAAGTGGAGCAGATTCAAGCACAGGGCCCTCGGCTTCGACGGTTGTCTCATTTATTCGCAAGACTTGGGGGGCACCACCACCGTCAGTATCATTTTTCATCTCTTGGGCGACTGTCCTACCGATAGGACCCTCAGCGTTTGTAGCCACCTCCTCGGTACAAACAGAATCCTGGTTAGATTCAGAAATGTCAGAGAGTGGGGTTGGATCAAAAGGGAAATGGAAAGCATTGGCCAACAGTGGCTTACCTCTCGAGTTGTCGGGTCAATATCTGGTACGTGGTCACCAAGAGGAAGAGGCCTCACTTCATTCACCTCTTGGACCTTTAGTGCCGCGAGAATCTCTGTCGTCATCAGTTCCTCATAAGCGGCAGAATCCTCAGAGTGGCTTTCCACACTTTCATGCTCCGAGGAGTCGTCATCGGAGATCGTTATTAGAATGGTAGGACCTTGCAGATGCTCTGTAGATGTGGGAGACGGAAGAGGCGCCACGGGGTTAGTTGATGCTTGAACTAGCGAGAGAGTTGGCTTTTCTGCAGTGGCTGAGGGTCCAGCCTCGCTCAGGCGAGAGGGATTAGTGGTCCTTTGACGGACCTGTCAAAAGATACATAGTGAAGATCCTGCCCAGATTCTAAAATTTAAAAAGGATAAGACGGGGTCGGAGTTTACCAATCGCATTCCCAGAGGTTCGTCATCTTCAAAACTCTCTTCGACGAATTGAGCTCGATCGCGTTTGCAAGCAAAGACAGCTGTGGCCTGTACGAGAAAAGATTCATAACTCAAAAAGGGGGGAAGCACCAAATATACAAGTTTGGGATCATTCTTAACTAAATTACCTCAGCGGGATCTTCATCATGCGAAGACTCTCCCTCAGAAGTCTCCTCTGCTATTGCCTTTTGTTTCCCCGCCTGAACAGAGGCTATCCTGCTCCAGGTAGTTTGCTGCAAAACACACTCAGGAATAAGAGCGGGAAAATCAACACAAGGAAAAAGAATGGTGAAGAAAGACAAAAACTTACTGTTGCCCTAGGCTCGTGGATTTGTATCCCTGGACGCAATAAGCGAGAAGGTAGAATAGGTCGCGGGGGTTGTGCTGCAGGGTTGGAGAAGCACTCAAGAATCTTGCGGTCCTCCGGACCAGGACTACTCATGCCACGAAAGATTAGGACGAAGAGTTCGTCATGTGGCAGGTCCCAACAGTTCACGGACACTTCTTTCCACCAATCAACATAATCATCGTCGACATCGTTGAGGGGGTACAGCGCTCTGACCCAAGGGGGAATCACTATCAAAGTAAACTGACTCTGAAAGGGGGCAGACCCAGGTGGGGCTAATCTCCGCCAAGAGGTGTAGTAATTGGCAGAATCAACCAGAGGCCAGGGTACCAACTGGGCCAACCCAAATTGGCGAGCAAAATGGTTAGGGGCATAGAGCTCATAACTTACGCGTTCAGTGGCAAGACGAATATCCAAGCAGGAGATGGCGCGACGAAAGGCCAGGAAGGCTCTTTCGCTATGATCCCGTCCACTGGGCAGAAAGCCATCATCAAGGGGAGGAGGGAATCGCCTAGAAAGGACTATTTTTGGGTCCGGCATCTCTCCCAGCAAGTACAAGTAAATAAAACACTCGGAGTAGGGTGGAGCTCGATACCTTACGTTGCGGCAAAGCCAGTTCCCCAAAAGGGAATCAACTGGAGGTTCCTTTGGAATATCACCGCGACGGAAGAGAGGGAAATAAATCTGCAGCCAAAAGGCAAGGATCCAGAAGGGGCCACTAATTTCGGTATCAAATGGGCGCATTACGGCTCTATAAAGGGAGCGATATAACGCACCCAATACAGGTTGCCCAAGGCCAACGCAAATACCATTGTAGAGAGCAGTGGCCAGAGAATTCCAAGGTCCAGTAGGTTTGTTGGAAGAAGTGCAAAAGATAAATTTGCAAAGCCAGAATTCCAGGAATGCGATACCTCATGTATGGTCACGCCGGGTGCAGTAATATTCGCGCCAGGATGGGTAGGATCTGCTGTGATGCCCTCGACCAGCCATATCCATTCTCAAAGAAAATTGAGTGCCATCAAACTGACCATGCACATAGGGGTCAAAGTCAATGGGCAACCCCGTGATGGTAAGAACATCCAGCAGAGTTATGCTCATCTGCCCAAACCGGAAATCGAATGTATTGCTGGAGGTGTTCCAGAAGCAAAGAGCGGCAGCTAGCGGTGCAGGGCTAGTATTATTGGGAAGACAGAAGCATAGATCGATGGTTTGGGTGATACCCACCGCATCCCATCGGGCCAAATCTCTCGCTCGGTTCTCCTGATACCAAATATTTTCCTCGGGAGCGACGGTAGGCCAGTAGCCCACTTTCCTCCTTGGTCCCCAACTGCTAAAATCACCAGGCACCTACCGAAGAGCCGCTATGGGACGGCGGATGGGAAGCCCATAATAGGCCATAGCATCATCTGGCAAACGATCGCGAGGTGTGGGACCCAGACTCGCTTGACTATCACCGCCACCAAATCCCATCAGTCGACTTCTCTCCTCTCCGTTCTGACTTCTACATCGAACACTCATGTTAGTTCGCCAGGCGAATGCGGCTTTCTCAGTGATTTCATCTGCCTGATCGATAACGAATGGTTTCTTGGATGCCATTTCTAGGTCGCAAGGAATACTTCTCCAATACGCTTTGATTTATAGCTCAAATATGTTTGGAGATTAATTTATTAGCTGGGCCAGTGAGTGGCCCTAGTTGATAATTAATGAGTCATTATTCCATCTTGAGAATCGCATCTAAGGCGACAGTGAAGATACTTCTCCAATACGCTTTGATTTATAGCTCAAATATGTTTGGAGATTAATTTATTAGCTGGGCCAGTGAGTGGCCCTAGTTGATAATTAATGAGTCATTATTCCATCTTGAGAATCGCATCTAAGGCGACAGTGAAGATATTCCACCTTTTCCTATCACCGCAGGGCCAGCATAGTGGCCTGATGGTTTTTAAAACATGATTAAAACCGATGCGGTTTTAGATGCTAAAGTTGCAGCAAAATATGGTGGTTTCAATTGATCACACGTCATGATGACGATAGCCATGATCCAATCATCCTCTTTGGCATAAGACTCGCGAAGGATTAAATGAAAGCAAACAGTTTGCTATTTTGCATCTTATTTCGCCAAGTACTATAGGCCTTGATCTAGCCAGGAAAGCGGCTCCAACACCTACATTTGAAAAAATCAACAGAGAGCCAGCAAACAAGGCAGATACTTGTTGCTATACATATGGCGAAGCTACCACCAAGGAAGAGAAGGATCCTCATTCGCGATCAAAAGCAGTCTCCTTCGCATGGGGGGCACGCAAAAGTTTTGATTGCCTACAACCTGCCCAAGTTTCGCTAGATCCATGGGGGGCAATAAAGTTGGCAAAGGAAGCGTCAGTTCATGACAAAGGCAATTCAATAGTGGCATTCAAGCTTTATGGTCTATTTAGAGGCCTATATGGAAACAGTCAAGCCAATACAAGTGGCTTTGGAGCAACAACATTATAAGAGGAGTGCTAATTCAAGACCTCTTTAGTCAAGACGAGAACCTTTGACTTCGAGGTCTGGGGGGCAATGTTTGGACCCAAAATGAACATTTTGGCCTGACAAGGCGTGTCTTGGAGAAATTGAGCCAATGTCAGTGACTCAAGCTATATATTGTCGACAAGCTCAAAATATATATTTAGAGGCTAAATAAAGCCTACTATGGAAGTATGACAAGTCAACTTTAGCATATTTTCCTACTTCGGCTAGGAAAAAACCGAGCTAGACAAGGAAGGAGGGGTGGCAGACTAACCATATGAAATCGAAATGTGCTGAAACTTTCCAGATCCATTCTAGACAGCCCAAGGATAATTTCTTATGAAGAGTGCCAGAGATGTTTTTGAGTGGAAGGCCTTCAAACAATCAGTCCAATCTTTTGCAGAAGCAAAACTGGAAAACTGGACCTGTAAGAGGTCCAGCAGCGTTTTCGGCCCAACCACTATACCAAAAATTCTGAAATTTTGCCAGGGTGATCTACACTCATAATGGAACATTTTTTATGAAGAGGTCATAGTGAAATTAGGAATGCTTGTTGGAGAAATAATTGAAGGAATAAAGGGGCAGAAAGTGACCTAAAACCAGCTCAATATTCACATGTTCATGTTTCCTACCCACATGAAGAAAGCTAGATGCTTTTCTTTTTTTCCTTGGATATATTTTTCAAGACAATCTCTTTAATAGATCATCATCACTTCCATGTTGTTGCACCTTCATGCTTTGCTTTCATTTCATAATTTCTCTATCTTTTCCATATTTTACAAATCACTTTCATATTCCACTTTCATTATTTTTCTTCCACTCATCATTTCACTCTTCTTTTTCTTCCCTATATAAACACCTTCTCTTCTCATTCTAAAACACACATTCACATTCAACAACAACATCTCTAAGATGATCTAAGTTCTCTCTAGAGCAAACCTCTCTAAGAGCAACTCCTCTCCTTCTCTTTCTCTTAGCGGTGATCACACTCCTAGTCTTAGTCTTCTCAGAAGCCGACCTTCAGTGCCACCAAACCCTCTGTCAACGTGCTTCGGTCCTAGTCTCCTCGAGAGCCGACGGTAGTGCCACGACCACAACGGTTACAGAACCAGCCAAGCAAGGGTAACGCCCTAGCAACCCAGCCAAGCTAAAGTCACGCTTTAGCAAGATCTCAACATTTCCCGGTGATGTCGCTCTGCTCGATCTACAATATTGAGTATCGATTGTGTTAACAAGAAGCTCAGCAAAAGTCCTCGCCACGAGGCAGAAAGAATCCCACGACGAGGTTGGTGCTCTCCTCGTCCACAATTGTTTGAAAGAAGTCAGGTCAAGGGACACCCCCGACGACCGCACCCGAACGGTGCTGGCACGCCCGCGCAGAAAAGAGACTGTTGACCAGCTGCAACAAAATTGGAGCCAAACAGATGCAATTTCTTTTAGTACATTTGTTACACCCCGTATCCAATTTACCTTTTTCTGAGTCTAAAGGAATTATTATACGTTTTACCGTCTTTAATTTTGGTTTTTATCAATTAGAGGGATGCTAGAAGTTGACTTTTTATGGGTTAACAATTTGAGAAAATTTCCTTCACGAAAGTTGTAGGGGACGTTAAACCGAGTCCGTGGACATGTGGTACACTTAAATCGGAGTTCGTATGTGAAAGTTATGGCCGAAAATGTAAAAGTTACTGTTCATGGCAATTAATTTATATGGAACGTTACTGTTCATGGTAATTAATATATATATATATGGAACGTTACTGTTGGTAGATTTCTATTTTCGGAAATCTACCCCAGCTCAGTAACTCTCTCTTCTTCTTCCCCGATTCTTTCCTCCTCTTCGGTCCAATTTTTCCTCCTTCGATTTCTTCCTTCTCCGGCCGACCCACGACGGAATCCGGGCACCACCAAGCTCGCCTCTTCCCCCTTGTTACATATGTGGTGGTGTTTTGCTGAGACTTGGCCGGAGGAGCTCGATTTTGAGCAGTGTAGTCTACTGTAGCAGTTTGGGATTTTCGTCGATTTCCGGCGATTCCGGCCATCTCCGGTCACCAAACCGGCGTCGAATGTTCGGTTTTTGCCATAGATCATTTTGCCCCTAGCCTTGAGCCACGATTTGCAGTGTGGAGGTCGAATCGACGATTTCAAATCCTAGGGTTCTTGGGTTTTTCTGGAAAAACTTCACCGGCCAATTTCGATCACTTACAGGTAAAATTGGAACTTGTTATGGTTGTGAAAAATGCTTGGACGGTTGAGTAGGTGGTGCTGCCAAAATTTGGTGGCCTGTGGTGGTGTTGCCGGCGGCGCCCACGCGCCGCCACTGTGGGTGGCGCGTGATGGAGCGTAGGGTGGAGTTTTGGTTTCTGTTTTTAGTTAATTAAAATATACAGGAGTTATAGAGGTTGTAATTGTGATTTTGGTGAAAATTGGAAGAGTTGGGTTTGGATTTCGAATTGTTGGAAAACTATAATACCGGTTATCGAATATCGAAAATCCGACGATCGGATTTCTCTTGTATAATACCTAGAATTTATAAATCGATGAATTGGATTCTATGGTGTAGTTTGGAGGGAATCCGAGATGGATTGAAAGAGTTCGGTTTAAGGGGATGATTAGGATTTTCATTATCTAATTATCGTAAATTTAATTTCCGTCCTGTAATTGCGTTTTTACGAGTATTATTCGTACAGGACGAGAGGGGTCATCATACGAGGAGGATACCGATCGACGTCGAGCTTGACCGCATATTGTGAGTGGACTTTTGATTTTAATTGATGCATGCAAATTAATTTCCGCAAATTTTGGTTTTATTGACTTATCAATTTAATTATCGAGCATTTTAATTTGGTTTGGATTATTAATTGATTTATTGGTTTGAACTTTTGAATTAAGATTCATTATGCTCGATTTGAGAATTTTGATTTATGTGATATTTACCTTGTTATTATTCCGTGGTAATTTCTGGAAATTTTTATTATAATTAATTATCAATTCTTGAGATTTCAAGAGAGATTCGGATTTGGTTTTGGAATATATGAATTACGTGATTTTTCGACGATTTATTTTCCCGAGATGATTTCCGGATTACATATTATATTTGGTAGCCAATTTTGAGAATATTTTGGCGTGCGGGGCTACGTCATTGGAATGGTTATTTGTCTTGTGAGAGATTGGGGAAGTCTTTTGAATTTTTCGGGATTTTTGAATGTTTTCCTTACCATACCGGGGTCCAATACTAGGTCTCCTCCTCACTTACTTTGTGTTTGTGAGTGGCAGTTGAGGTAGTTTATTCTCCTCCTCACGTGAGTGGTAGTCGAGGTTATTAGTTCTCCTCCTCACACAATCTATGTGTGAGTGGCAGTCGAGGGTAGGTAGAGCCTAAGGGGCTCCTTTACCCGTATGGTGATTCCTTCTTCCCCATATCCTATCATTACTTGACTAGCGGGGCTAGTCCGATTTCTCTTAACCAGCGGGGCTGGTATGTTTTCACGAGATTTTAGAGTTTAAAGAATTATGTTTTACAATTGTTGCATGCATCGGGTTTTTAATGAAATAAATGTGGGAAAGTATAAAATCCTTTTTCTTTTCAATTATTTATTTTTGTTCACTCACGCTAACGTTTTTATGTACTTTCCCCTGGGCCCTTCGGTTTCAAATGCCCAGTTCTCAGAGTTGCTGCTCGGCGTACTAGGAGTGAGCCATAGTGACCGCATCAGTTTTCCGCCATCTCATATTGTAGGTTACCTGTTTAACCTACTGTATTCTATCGTATATTCTGTTTAGTTGCTCTGATTATTAAGGGATTTGTGACCCGAACTTGTAATGTTTTATATTTGAGGTCTATGACCTAATCTCGGTGAAATGTTTACTTATATGTATGAAGTTTCTCGAATTAAAATGTTTAATTTACCTTGATGATTTAGAGATGGATGGATTATGGGAGTAGGGTGGCTCCGGAAGTTCTTGGTTGGTATTTTAGAAGTGTTTCGATCTTTTACAGGTTTTGGGTTGCCTACTTTTAGGGGAGGTTTTGTCGAAATTTTCGGTAAAATCTTCCTTAAAAGTGGGTCCCGCAAGCCCACTTCGGATTTTGAGGTGAAATCCGGGGGCGGGTTCTGTCAACATTGTTATAATCAGAGCCACTGATAATGATCAATAGCATGGACCACCAAAAAAATAAGAGCAAACACAAAATTAGATAGATAGATGGGCATAGGCATAGTTGTGTTCATTAAAATCCAAACAAATCTTGCTAATAGAATACATTAGAATCTCTTTAAATCCATATAGAATTAAAACAATCCATGGATTCTACATAATCCTCGAGAATCCACAGATTATAAGAAGTCAGACAGAATCATTTAAAATCTAGATTGAATACACCCCCCTAAATTTATTCCTACACAACCCTAGTTCTCCGCATCTGCCTTGACTGGCTTAGGGCCTAAGACCTCTTGGTGTACCCTTCCACCAGACCCTGCAGTGAATAGCTTCAAAATAGGATTGTGTTAAGTCCAGCCCCAAACGAGCTCACCAAGGCCCAACTGCGAATCCAGCCCAAGTCAGAGAGAAGAGGGAAAGTGGGCTTGACCCAACAGGCCCAACCCACTCCCACTGCCCTCATCCCTACACCCAAACCAGTTCACGTCGGAACCCTAGCAAGACTGTCAGAACTGTTGCCGCCACTGGTTCAGTCCGGCAGCCTCCCCAGATATGGACCCACGACATCCATCCCGTCCGCCCAAAGCTTGCCTCTGTCGACGCTACAGCCGCCTGATCCACTCACGATCCAATTGTCTCATTCGGTTACCCAATCAGCCCGCGTCAAGCCTCACCGCTCAATCAACAGAGAACTGGAGACCTCCGCCGCCCTGCAACTCGAAGCCCAAATCCACAACTGGCGCCGCAAATCCAGATCCGACCCGCCTTGCCTTCAAACCCGACACTGGAAGAACCCTTATCGCTGCACACGCCTGACGTACACCAGACAAGATCGACGTCGGAAGACGTCCTCTAGCAGGCAGTGATCGAAACCGACGCTGCCGCTCTGCTGCACGAAACCCTAGGTTTCAGTATGCGGAGCTCTGAGTTTTCGGGAGTTAGCTTATCTGGCTCGAACTCTTTGGTAAGGCAAAGATTCTTTGAATGTTTCATCTTAAGCTGTCTTCTGAGAGTAAAATTATGTCTAATGCCAAGTAACAAAATTAATCCAATCAAATTTCAATAGTGGTTGCCTCAAAGCTTTCTTCTTAATCACCTGTGGATGACTAGATTGTGATCTGACCCATTGTTAGAAATCTAGCTTAACGATACCTTAAGGTCAGGGTTGATATATGAAAGATTGAGATTGTGCGGAAGAATGTTAACAGTATCACGAAAGAATGTTAACAGTATCATTAATAGTTTCCGTAACAATGTTACAACAAAATTTCTTGGAGAAAAAGCACTTATCAACAGATTTTCTGGCAATAATTTACAAATTCATCTAGGCGTTCCATGTGAAACAGATTACAACAGGAGCATCAAACACTGCTTACAGAACATACTTGGTCTTTTGGTCAATAGTTTTACATGCTCAGTTTTGTCACCAGTGAACTATATCTAACAAAAGCTCCTACTTCTCGTAGCATGTCGGTCTTCAAGGCCTCTCAAGAATGATCTAGTTGCAAGGTGCTCTGACACGCTAAAAGTAGCACGCAATTTATGTAAGACCTCCGAAATTTGCTATTAATTCCTAAATGTTTCATGGGATTAATAAAGTGTTCGTTGGTACGATTTCGTGGTTCGAGGGTGGAGTGAGATTATTTTCGGACGAACAATTATTCGAAGTGCACGTTTTAGGGGGGTTACGAAGTTTGACTTTTTATACATTAGGATTCTGTGAAAACTTCCTTCATGGATATTATAGAGCGCGTCGATACGAGTTCGTGGACATGTGGAACGCAAGAATCGGAGTTCGTATGAGAAAGTTATGAGCGATTGAAATTTGGGGAAATTTCTATAAATATAAGAAAATTCCGGATTTTTTCATAAATCCCAAAAGTTTCGAAAATCCCATTTTCCTCCCCAAATTCTCTCCGTTCTCTCTCCTCAGACCCGACGGGTCATGCTCGACCCGACGCCAGGGGCGCCGTCGCGCGTCCTCGGGCCACGACCTGGCGCTTCCCGCGTTCGCCGCGAGCCGCCCAGACGCCCCGTGGCATCGCCTTGTTCAGATGCAGCCTCCAGGGCTGGATCGAAGCCCTCCACCGAGCCCCAAACCCGACCCGGCCGGAACTCCTCCACGCCGGCGTTGCACGGGCCAATCCTCCCCAGTTTTGAGTAGTTCTCTTCCTCCTGATCATCCCCATATAAGGCTTGCATCACGATTTGGGGTGTAGAGCGCTAGATCAAGGTTTGACTTTTTTGATGGCCCTCATTCGATCTGGAATCTGATCAGACGCACGAGATTAATCTAACTTCCAAGCTTGATCTAGGACAATCTAGACCGAATCTCGCTTAGCTCCAGGTATGAAAGTTGATCACTCCTTCATTTTGAACAAGTTTGTAGTTGATCACTTTGCCATCGGAGGTGGTTGACTCGGCGTTGACCGCCTGCTGACCCGTCGTTTGTGGCGGCGCGTCGGTCATCCAAAATGTGTTTTGTTTTCAGTTTATGCATCTACGCATCGATACAGTCGTTTTGATATATTATAAGGTTATTTTGGAAAAAGTTGATGCATGTTAGATTTACGGTTTTACGCGTTATCTTCGGTTTGCGATCCGTGAGGATTCGACCGTCAGATTTACTTCAAATTGTGATATGTTGATCGTAGAGCTGTTCCGATGACTTTGTGTGGTCACGGATGAGGATTCGACCGTGGGATCGTTGTTTAAGTGCGTTTTATGAATTGTGCGCTAAGTTATTTATCGTATTTGATTAGGTGCTTGAAGGATTGAGTTGGTGAATGTTGTGATTTGGTGATTATTGGGCTGTTAGAGAAGACGCAGCGGGAATTTAGAGGTGAGTAAATCTCACGGTGTTTCGGTTGATAAAGTATTTATGTTTTAATTTAGTATATTTAATTGTTAGCATGAAAAATCGTATTTATCAAAATAAATTATTTGTTTTAAAATATATGAACTTGATCGACAACGGTTCATGGGTAAGTTAAAACAATGTTTTGATATAAAATGATTTTCTAGAAGTATAATTTATAAAACTATAGTTGGTATTAGTGGTCATTCCTGCGTGAATGACTACGTATATATATATTTACGTGAAATATATATATGGATGGCGTGACATTGTGATGTGCGTATGAACTGTGAATTATTTAGAATGTGGTTTTGTGCGTTTACTCTTTGTGGAAATACGTTATATCATGGGATTGTTGATTTGTCGTGTTGAATGAGAAAACGAGTTGGGGTAACATTTTGAGTCATGTGGGATTCTTTGTAAATGTTTTCTGATCTTTGGATCTGGAGTCATTGTGGGTGACCGTTTTCTGATCTTCGGATCTGGTGTTTATTGGGAGTTGATGGGTGATCATCTACTCTAGTCGAAGTTGATGGGTGATCATCGACTATCGACTTTAGTTTGGTGTTGATGGGTGATCATCGACTCTAGTGTGAGTTGTTGACCTGTGTGGTGACCAAAGTGGCGATAATTTATATAGTAGTACCAAAGTGGCGACCAAAGTGGTGACCAAAGTGGCGATGATTGATGTTTGAGATTGTTGATGTGGTGTTTGGTGTTATTAATAGATGAATGGTATTGGCTTTTAGTTTATTTCTATTATGGACTTGCTTGTCTTCTTTCGTAATCTCCTGAACTAAATTATATGCAGGGATTACTGTTTTCAAAATTGATTGTTTTTAATGTAATCTCCTGAACTAAACAATATGCAGGGATTACTATAACTTGTATTGATTGTTTTTAATGTAATCTCCTGAACTAATCTATACGCAGAGATTACTATGAATTGCTTGATGTGCTTTTGATGTGATCTCCTGAACTAATTCACATGCAGGGATTACTTTCTGTTTGATTTTGAATTATACTTGATTTACATTTTCAAGAAGTAGTTGTTGGGATTTCAATGTTTTTGGAAGGTCACTGAGGTGACAATGATACAGTTGAGATAAAAGGAGCATGATTTTGGATTACTGGAGTATTGATTGTCAGTTGGATAGTTATGAAATTAAATGCATGAGTCGAGTGTCAGAGCATGTTGATATGATATGATATAAACTTCATGTTTGGTTGTGTTTGTGGAGTTAAATGTTGTTGCTTTAATTCATCTCCCGAATTGAGAAATTATAAGCATGCGTGACGTGAATCACTTTGTTTTGTTCATTCCCGGTGCACTATTCTATGGTATAGGGGTTTTTGTGCAGGTTAGAATATCGATTAATTGTCGTCGAAGCTGAGGTTTTGTTGCTGTCGTAGCTTGGACGTAGTATGGTATCTTGGTTCTAGTCTTCCGCTGTGTTGTGAGTGTAGAGGGTGTGTTTACTTATTGAATTATTATTCGGTTTAATTTGTAAACTATCTGTAATGTAATATGTGACTCTAAAGAACGAGTCGGTATTGACATTGTGATCTTAGTTTGTTTTGTTGCTTAATTTAAATGAAAAAAATTTTATGTGTGTTTTCTTGTGTTTGTTCTCGCGTTTCGGATTTGAATTTATTTATTCAAAATTCGGGCCGTGACAATTTAACACTGTAAAATGTCATCGTTAGTATATGATAAATAGGGATCGTTCTATCCGGGGATTGAGGGTACACCTGTAATTGTGTAAACAAATAAAGAAATTAAACAATAAGAAGTATTATTTACAAAAATAAAACAAAGAAAAGAAATATATACAAGTAAACACAAATAAAGGGGTTTTATGATTATAAGATTGAAAATTAAAATAAAGAAAATAAAGAAAATGTAAAAACACATATACAAGGGTGGAACGTAAGAAACAAAGATCAAAACTACATCCATATGCAAGAAATCCGGTAACAATTCTAATAATTGGTTATCTATGATACGAGAATATATCAACCAATAAACAAAGATCAAAGCAACTAATGTCCCTTATTTTACTTCCCTTTACACAATTGATCAAGCAAAGCACCTAACCAATATATTTCGAAAACAGGTTTCACACAATCAAAGCAACCATGCAAACTCAAGTTTCAAATCATTAAGAGCAAGTGAAAGTTTGGTCAATAATTGTATTAATCCTAGTACACAAAGCATGTCTATTCAATAACACAAACCAATTGATTTCGACTTTTATCCAAAGCCTTTACTACTTATTCGAATTAAGATCACAAAGCATGAACCTAATTACTAGCTCCAATTATATGCAATCACAAAGAAAACCAAAAGAGATTACAAAGAAAAAGATTGAATTACACCGTGAATGGAGTGGATGATGAAGAACTTGAGACGTTGATCTTGAATGCAAGGTTTCACTATCACGGCACAAGGTGGAACAATGGCGGCTAGGATTGCTCATGGCTTCTTCTCCTCTTTGCTTGAAAATGCAGAACTAGAAGACTAGAGAATAAAAAGGAAAATGGAGACAAAGAAGATGAAAATTGGATGAAGGAAGAGATGTGTAGGCATGTGATGTGATGGCAAGGGAAACCGAATTGGACACAAGTTCTTTAAAAATCAAATCCATTACAGATTCGGAAAACTGTCAGTGCAGATCAGTCAACTTCAACGGAGTGTCAAAAATCACTCAGAGCTCAGAAAATTATGATCTTTATATGGTTGGAAAGCTACGGATGTCTAGTTTCCAGAACTTTTTACAGCTCGTCGATATCTATTTTCTAAAAGAAGTTATGACCGTTTTAGTGCACTAAGGTCAAGTCTGCCAGAAATCTATTTTGTGTCAAAGTAACTCAATTTGGTTTCTACATCATCTATCTTAGTTTGTTTTCAAACTTGGGTACCATTTGGAAAGAACATTCAGACTGTTATAGTATAAATATATTATAGTATAATGACTATATCATGTAATAGGTACTTGAGTGTATAGACATAGTACTTGAGTGTATAAACATAGGTATGAAGACTTGTGTGGCATAAAGTTTGTAGGGAGGCAACAAGCATGGCAGCATGACAATTATCATCATTGCAGCAACCATTTTATGATCATGGTTACCAAATTGGTTTTCTCTTGGAGCATTCACACTATAATGTATTCCTATAAATACCCTCTTTTGTGAGAAGAAAAAAAGAAGGTATTTATAGGAATACATTGTAGTGTGAATGCTCTAAGAGAAAACCAATTTGGTAACCATGATCATCAAATGGCTGCTGCAATGATGATAATTGCCATACTGTCATGCTTGTTGCCTCCCTACAAGCTTTATGCCACACAAGTCTTCATACCTATGTTTATACACTCAAGTACTATGTCTATACACTCAAATACCTATTACATGATATAGCCATTATACTATAATATATTTATACTATAACAGTCTGAATGTTCTTTCCAAATGGTACCCAAGTTTGAAAACAAACTAAGATAGATGATGTAGAAACCAAATTGAGTTACTTTGACACAAAACAGATTTCCGGCAGACTTGACCTCAGTGCACTAAAACGGTCATAACTTCTTTTAGAAAATAGATATCGACGAGCTGTAAAAAGTTCTGGAAACTAGACATCCGTAGCTTTCCAACCATATAAAGATAATAATTTTCTGAGCTCTGAGCGATTTTTGACACTCTGTTGAAGTTGACTGATCTGCACTGGCAGTTTTCCGAATCTGTAATGGATTTGATTTTTAAAGAACAACTTGTGTCCAATTCGGTTTCCCTTGCCATCACATGCCTCCACATGTCTTCCACGCCTTGTTTTAAGTAGAAACGTCAAGAACCTTCAAGAATCTTCATTTCTTTCCATTTTCTTGCTTCCTACAACTCATTTTCTTCGTTTGTAGCTCAAATGTACCTAAAGACATTAAACTAAGTTAATATGATTAAGTTAAAGGAAATAACATAGCAAAATGTGAGTAGAAAAACACATAAAACGTCACATATAATGCTCCTATCATGCTCCAACACATATGCCATGAAAGATGCCAAGATTAGGCCTCCACAACCATTAAACCTAACCTATTAAAGATTATATAAATCTGTCAGTTCTTGCTCCTTAAAGTGTATATGAGCCCACAAAACTGGATAATGCACTTCAGGTCTTTACATCAGAGGATGGAACATGAGTACAAACTTGGCTCATGAATGAAGACTGTTAAAGACTACAATGATAGATACAACTTTAAGAACTGGTACCATGAGTGATAAGGTTACGCTATTAAGTCACATGAATTTAATGTATCAATCCCATTGACATATGCTTAAAATCATTTCAAAAGGATCAATATTGCAACTGCAACTCAAATTTTCCGTAGGGTAAACCAACAATATTCTTAGCACCGACATCAATAATTTGGTCGAGCAAATTACCTTAAAAATAGAGCAGTGATACCAAAAAGACATGGCAAAGATGGAACAAACCCACCAAACTCAACTATGGAAACTAGTTTCAGCATCCAACAAATATAGACAAGATGACCAACTCCAAGTATAATCAACAAAGAATTAACAGAGTAAAAGAAATGGTCTTGCATAATACAACAATTCAAAATAAACACAAACACTTCAGTAAGGATGTAATCAGAAACCAAGAGTTCCAAGAGTATTAACATAGAAAGCATGCAGCTATGTGGATTTGAAGAAAGCAATGTTACCTGCTACCAGCTTTAGAAAACCCCAATTAAACCCATGATAAAGTGAAAAACCATCAATCTAACAAATGTTAGTTACAATGTTTGTCACTAACCAATTTAGAAATGTTCCTACACGACCCAACTCTTTCCCAAAAACTTGTTCTATTCTAAGCAAATGGCAGCTGTTACATACAATACATACATCTCCTAAATCTTTCCTCAGAACCTGTATGAAACAGCAAATAGGTAAATTACAAAAAGCCTAAGCCTTCAATTGGGCAATCTAAGATAGTGATCCAACCTAATTTGTGCACAAGTTGACATACTAAACCAGAAAAATGCTCAAATTGATGGAAACAAAGATACACAAAACTAGAGTCCAAAAACGTGAATTAAGAAAGTGAAGCAATGAACCCCTAGTATCATCATTGCTAACCTCCATTTATGGCTTTCTGCATCGAACATGTATATATCACAACAAATGAAGCAAGAACACACGAACAAAAGACAAAACAAAACTGCTCAGAAACAAATGATCAGTATAGAATCCCTATGTTACTCCTTCATTTTGATAGTTACAGCTTTGTTTAAAAGTATATAAAAAAAACTTTCATTTTGTTGGAAAATTAAGAATCCCTATGTTCAGTTTGTGAACAAGTTTGAATAAAGGAAACTATTGAAATCAAATGAAACAAACAGAAACATAGTGACAATTGAAGAATTTCCTGATGCAGACCCTCAAATTCGAAAAATCATAACTTACTCTACAAAACTCCTTTTTTATGATATTTTAATTTTGAATAGATCTTTAAGATGTCTACTGAAACTTTCATGAAGACACCAACTTCAAATACCCAGCCGAAATGTACAGTTTTTAGTAAAAAAGCAACTGGGTCAAAAACAACAGATTGCAGACCTCTGTTTTTGGCCTCAAAATTAACCACTGCCTCTTAAATGAAATAGTACGAAACTAAACAGATATCAAGCTTACATTATAAGCTCTCAACACATGCAAATGGTTTCTGTAATGAGGGTCTAGATCAAAGGATATGGTTGCTCGAAGTTAACTAAACGATTATAATGCAGAAACTTGTTCTAGCTTTCTCCAATGCCTACAAACTAATGTTTGAGGTTACTGCTCAGTCTAAGGTTGTTAAACTGATGCATATAGGTTCTTTGATCAATGAAATCTCTTGTTGTGAAGTCAAAATAAGAATTCCAATCCAAATAGCAACCTAACAATTTGCTCAGGACACCCACTTTTAGAAAGCTAAGTTTCTTATCATCTTAATTTGTTTCTATGCTTGCATTCTGTTTGAAAATCATTTAGGTTACTAACTGTGCAGAAGCTTAAACCAATTTAGACAAGCCATACATTTATGGCTTTCTGCATCGAACATGTATATATCACAACAAATGAAGCAAGAACACACAAACAAAATAGTTAAAAGATATCTCATAAACTTAATCTGAACAAAATAGTCTCTGTAAATTCTGTTGTACTTTTCGACAAACCAAAACAAAGCCCTCCACTTCAGAAACTTTCTCCCCTTTTGCCTTTCCACAAATCTGATCAAAACCAGCAAAACCAAACTCTCAAATGTTCACTTTTGCTTCTGAAATCAATCTAGCATAGATCAGCGGCTCATATAACAAGTTTCCATTTCTATGAACATCTCTAAGCATAATGTCCACCAATAAATATAGTTACTCAATACTTCTTGGTCCTTTAGAATCTGATATCATTTAGACATAACCATGTGATCCTTCAAAACTCAAATGCCTATGTCTACAGCCAAACCCCACAGAACTTCCTCCTTACGTACAACTGTTTTGATATTCTAGTACATAATAATTTACGAAGCAACTTTCCACCTATATATAATTATATACTAATAAATATACATATTATCCCAAGTAGAAATCAAGCCATGATCAGAATGTTCATTAAATATTTCCTTCCGAGTCATTTTGGAATTTCAACCTCAGAACACAACCGAATTCAAACATTACTCTTTACTTGCCCAGAACACAACAGATCAAACATTACTCTTTACTTGCCCAGAACACAACATAATTCAATCTGAAAGTTCCATTGCTGACACATGTTCAACTTCTACTGATTCAAAAGGGGATCAACAACAATCAACACAGGTTAAAAGGGTCCAGAAAAATCACCAAAACAAAATCAATTTCAATTGCAAATCACAACACCCAGGTATTCATCAAACTTTGAAACTGAAATAGATTAAAAACGAACCTGAATCAAATTGCCAAGCAGCCTTGCTTGCTTGAGGCTTCGATTTCCAACCCGAAATCTTGATGAGAAGCTACGTGAGGTGGCGTCAGAGGGATCGAGATCGATGCGGCGTCTGTGATGAGGGAGAGAGATAGATGCAGCAGCGTAGGGATATCAAAAGGGTCTGAGGGCAACGAGTAATAGCTTCAACCAAGAAAGGGTAAAGACCGGTATTATACAAGTTTCATTAATTTATTGACTTATAAGTTATACGTTATAAGCCGGTGCCCCGCCCCCAAACGCAGCCTTAGAGCAACTTCACCCGTTGGGTCACCGAGTCACCTACTATTCACTGCTTTTTAGTGTATATTTTCATTCTCTGAGTCACGAAATACACTGTACAGGTCACCATGGTGACCCAGAACACTGTACAGGGTGACCCACGACAAGAAATACACTGTATTTGTGACCCAGATGGTGAAATTAACACTAAAAAACAGTGAATAGTGGGTGACCTGGTGACCCAACGGTGAACTTGCTCTTAGCGTATCCATTCTCTCTTCCCAGCCTCCTCTGCCGTTAAAAACATAGCCCCGACTCCCGAGAGCTTTCTGGGTTTTCCGACTTCTCGGCGACCGACGGTAGCGGCGACTTCCTCTCAACGTCAGAAACGTATCTGTGGTTTCAGATAGGCCCAACAACCAAGCATGAGAGAGAATCGAAGGTTTGAAGTTCTTTGGGGTTTCCGGTGAGTTGCCAGGCGACCTTTGGTTTCAACTCAGGTATCAAAGTTGGTCAGTTCGTCGAGCTCTACCTCTCTGTATAATTAAATTTGAGTTTTGATTAAGGTTTGAAGAATTGGGATATTTTGAAGTTTTTGGTTCTTTCGGGTTCTCTGTTGTATGTGATGATTTTGGGTTTCGATCAACTTATTTGTTCTTAACAGAAGCTTTGGGAACACTAATTACTTGTTAGTTATGCTTGAATTCAAGAAATGGAAGAGTTGGGTATTTGAAGGTTGCTCCGCGCTTATATATTTGATTAAAATGAGAGAGAGAGAGAGAGAGAGAGAGCGAGAGATGAAGGCCAGGACCTCCTTTCAATTCTTCAGCTCAATTTAGGCGGGTCTGGTACTGGGCCTGCTTAAAACAAATTTCAACCCGACCCGGCCCTTTTCATAGCGGCATAAAAGCGTTTAGAAACCTCTCGATCACGCGCCACATTACTGGAAGCCCTAATTCTGGATTGGAATGGCGGTGGTTGGCGAAAGCTCTTCGGCTCCGCCGGAACAGAAGCCGGTGATCGTTAGGGTCAAGCGCAAAGCCAACCAGTCTCCAATCGACGCTTTCTGTGAGTAGAAGAAAGAAACTTGCTCCAATTTTGAACACAAATATGACTCAACTTAGCTGACACTGATTGTGAAATGCAGGGCTTGAAATCAATGAGAGGCCACCCAAGCGTCCACTTTTGGATTTGGCCAACCTTTCACTCTCTGATTCATCTCCAAAAGGTACTAATTATTGCTCCTACTCCCAATCTTTATTCGCAATTGGAGCTGTACCAAACTTTTTTCTATGATTATCTTCTTTGAATTGGGTTACAGCTTGTAATCTAAAGCTTGTATTTTCACAGCAGCAGCAGAAGAATTGAAGGCGAAGAAGGTTTTCGTGCAGCATGTAGAGACTGTAAGCAGCTTTGACACCACCATTGACATTGTCAAATCATTTGTGGTGAGTAGAGCAGAGTCCATCTCTTAATTCTTTACCGGAATTGTTCTTGTTTTGTACACTGTTCGACTTAAGCATGTGTTTACCAACTAGTACTAAGAGGTTGGTTAAAATGTTCATTTAGGACCCTACTACGGATCAAGTGTTTGAAAGTAAAACAAAGGGTGAAGAACGGAGACACTCTTTAAAAAATGACAATGTAAGCTCTCTCTCTTTTTTTCTCCTCATCTTAATCTTCGCTTGTAGTTTCCATTTACTGCCCTAATATGACCTCAACTTATATTTTACGTGCATTATATTCTCAGAAACAAGAGAAGATTTTGTCTAAAGCCAGACAGACGCAAGAGGTACGCGACATAGTATATACTTTAGTTGTATTGGTTAACTTACAAAGTCTAGGATGTGTTATCTCTTGTTCATGTGCATTCAGTTGTATCCTTCGTTCTTCCATCTCTTGGAGTGAAAACAATGCTTTGAATTTTTAGTACTCCGACTTTATTTATTCAGTTTTCACATATCAATGCCGCATGTTCTTTTTGTTTTGTTCCTTGTTAATTTGCTCTTCTCTCAGTCTTATGCTTATAATAGGTATCATTGTCGTTTCAAGCCAAGAACATGAAACACTAAATTGTAAATTCTATGCTAGTTTTCTTGTTGTTTTTTTATTTTTGTTTTTTATTTGATCTTCTCCATAATCATGGATTGCTTTTGGAAGTGTATTGTATTTCTAAACAATTATTTATGGCAGATTTAAATCCCAAACCCTCTTTGAAGTTATATGCATCATATCACATTATGTTGATGTTAGGTTAGCTACCAAATTTCTAAGGATTGCTCCGAGTGATAGATTCTTTGTCACTCATACTAAGTTACTAACCTATTAGTCTGTTACATTCAGAAGATCTAAATTCCTCATGCAGCCCTCTATCATTTTAAGTCATCTAATAATGGATAATTACATAATGCCAGATTAGTAAAAATCACATAATCCGATCTCTTTGACAAACATAATTCGACAAAAAGCTTCTGAGAGTGATTATTATTTAAAATTAAACTGTATCTGTTTGATGATCATGGTTTTTTTTTTTTTATTAATATGCACTTGGTCTATTCTGTAATTCCCTCTTGGACGCTGTCTCATTGTGGGTCCTTTCTACTAGGTTGTAGCAAAAAATGCCCGTTTTGAACAAATATGGAGGAGCCGAAAGGGAAAGACAGAAGAATCCGATAAATTACAGGACATGTGTCATTTCTATGATGTTCTTCGTGTTGATGCCGATGAAAGATCTAATGAACTGAAACAACAGGAGTAAGTTCCGTAATCATGATTTCTCTTGCCCAATTGTATTTCGTACAGTATTGTTGAAAATAATACTCTCAATGGTCTAATGCAGAGAGTTATCTTTGGAGGACCAGAGGATTTTGCAGAGTTACTTGCCTCTACTCAGAGAATTCATCCCAAGTGCGGCTTTAGAGGTTGAATCAGATTTGCATGCTCAAAAACAAGGTTGGTATATTTAAATGGATAAAAGTGGTCATCCTCTATTCGATGGTTAAATTAATTAGAGCCATCAGTAAAAGAAATGGGATCTAGACTTGCATTTGCTGCTTGTGGAGATAGCATATTTATCCTTTTTTTTTTTTTTTTGGGTTAGTCTATGGTGTAGGCATTTTTTTTTTATACTGGGATTTCATTGTTTTCTGAAGTACTGTTTGATGGGTTCCTCTTATGTGTTGTGTAGAATCTGAAGATGAGTATGTATATGATGTCTATGCTGTGAATGATGAAATGGATATAGCGGATGAAGATTCTTCCCACCCATTTCCTTTGTAAGTATCCTGTGTATTCAACTTGTGAAGTTTCCACCTTAATATCTTGCTGATACTGATCAATAACTTTGGCTCAGAGTGCAAGTTGATGATGAGGATTTCTATGATGTGCCTGATGAATCAGAACATGACACTGAGGATTCAAATGGTGATGGCAAATGATCTTTTCATTTATCTCCCTGTTACAAATCTTTGTATTGAAATCTTAACTGTTTTTTGTGGTTCTCAGATGAAAACAATCCAAATTTTGATTACCCGGATGAGGAATTTGAAGATGAAGAAGAGGAATCGGACAGTGAAGCATCTGATAATGAATCAAAAGATGAGAGTGCCAGTGACAAATCCTTAGAATCCAAGGATTTAGAGGAACATGTCATTTCAGGAGATGATCTTTCTTTGGATTATGATGATGGTGGTGATGATGGGGATGATGGTGAAAACTGGATGTGAACGTCAGCTTTTGTGTACACGATGACTTGGATCATTCTACTCTGTGGATATTGCTTTTGCACAAGTACATCAATTCTCAAATGTTAAGTATGAATTAGTGGTTAGATGTGTGATGATGTGAATACGAATTCCCTCAACTTATTATGCTGTTAACACCCCAGATCGATCTAGTAGTGGTAGGTTAGGGCACGGAAAACCTTTCTTCTCATTATAGGAGGTCCATCTTTTCAGTGATTAACCTAGTTAGAAAATGGGAGATTTATGTGGACTTATCTTGTTTCCAAGATGAATTTGCAGTAATATTTTTACACACCCAAATGCTCATGTTTTACAGTAGAGTAACGAGTTTCTTCTTTTGTTCTTCTGGAGAAATTTCTGTAGCTTGTTCATGTTTCATTTAATTTAATCAGTTTGGCAATTCTACCTGTGTGGATTGCTAAATGCTGCAATTTGGTCTGAATAGGTAACTCCACTGAAATATATGAAATTGGAATATGCTTATCTTGTTGCATTGACTGAATGGATTGATGTTATAAATATATGGTGATCCTCCTCCGTCGTCGAACCTTAGACCTTTACTAAAAGTGTTTAAATTTATTCGTAACTATTGAACCTTTTCATGTTTGCAGTGGCTTTAAGTTATCGTCTCAAGTTTGAAGTTTTGTTTGGGTGATGGTGACAAATTGTGGAATTATTCGTTTCTCATCCAAACATCTTTTGCTCCTTAATTTGCCGGAGAAAATCCATAATTGTTTCTTAATCAAGTTTATTTACATCATTCCCCTAGTTAAGGTTGTTCTCTGGTGTTAACACGTGTCACAGTTCACAAGTTTCATATTAGAAACAAGAAATAAACGCTTACAGTAATGGCTCACTTCATTAAAAAAATTTAAAGTTTTGCATGACATTAGAGAATCATCCTCAGCTCCATATAGTAGTCTCCCCAGAAAGGCTGAAGCCCTGTAGAACTGGTATTTTAGCTTTTGCCTGGAGAGCCTGTCCATTTCAGCATACTTATCTTGGCAGCAGAACCAGTGGCGTAACCAAGTGAAGGGCTACTTGGGCTACAGCCCAACCCAAAATTCTTAGAATATTTTACATAGTATAAGTGTGCAAACTCTCCATGAATCTGGCTTTGGTAAGTGATGGGTTCTTTTAATTATTTTTCTTTTCTCATGTGTGGTATGCGTATGATATTATCAGCACTCACAACTTGTTTATAGATTCGTTATCAAAAGGATATTCTGTTTTTGTTATGAAACTTACCTTAGTGGTATCTGGAGTTCTGGACCATGTACACAATGCAACATCCAACAGCATTTTAGATCGAGCCATTGATTCAGAAGAATCTCAACACAATGACTTCCTCAGGCTGGTAAGAGAGCTGACATAAAACTTTGTATCCATGGAACTATTATACCATAAATCTGTTCTGAGTCTTGTTTTGTGCTGAAGGAACATGTTGAAGGTTATCATGAGTTGCCTGCCAAAACAAAAATTTTCTTCACCACTGCTGTTGCAAAGTGGGATGTTGATTTTCATTTCAAGGTGGATGATGATGTACATGTCACTTTGGGTCTGGCCTATTGCTGCATTGCTCCTATTTACTTTTTTAGTAGTAAAAAGATATGAATATCATTAGTAAGGATGAGTTTCTTACCTTTCTTGCTTGGACATGCATGCTAGATTCAACTCTTGCCCATCCCCGTTCAAAGCCGAGAGTATACATATATTGGCTGCATGAAATCTGGACCTGTTCTTGCTCAAAAGTCACCAAGCCTTATAATTGGGAGGAACTTTTAATTCTAATGTTTCTTTATCTCTAGGAGTGTTAAGTACCATGAACCAGAGCACTGGTAGTTTGGTGAGCCGGGTAACAAATACTTCCCACATGCAACTCGACAAATTTATGCAATCATCCAATAACTGATTGGTTGACAATGCACTTTTGTCTACATACAAAATAGTATTAGTTACATTTATACAAAATGTAGTCCTAGTTGTTATTTAGTATCTTGTAGTGAAAAAAAGGTTAGAAATCTATTTTACAAAATTATGCTTGGTTCATATACTAGCTTTTTTTTTTTGCAGACTTTGTGCCACTGCAAAATAATCTTGAATTGGAGGAAGCCTATTGCAAAGCTTTGTTATGCCGCTTATGTTTCGTAAGGTCTTACCCTATGTTTTATTTTATTTTATACGCATCTGCATCATCTGTAAGCATGTGTGCATGCACTCGAAGATATATGTCATTCTGCAACAAATAATAAGCTGGACTTTCTGAATGCAGGAAATTTTGAAATCTCATGAGAAATTTAAACCTCACATCTGCATTTTTCAAACCCCAGACGAAGCATAAAGTAAAATTGGACAGAAGAGGGATCAACTTTTTTTTGTTTTTACTTTTTGGGTGTTTCAATTATGTGGTGGTTAATAGTTTGCTGTTTAATTTTTTTATTTTGTATATCAGAAAGGCTCCAATGGCCTTAATTCCTAATCTTTTAGTTTTCAAAGTAATTTTGTAAGTAGAAAATTGGGTGAGGAAGGGCCTCAAAGACCAGCAAAAAGAGAAAAAGAACTAAACTATCGAATAAACGTAGAAAAATCACTATTATTAAATAATTTTTATTTTCAAAAAATAAAATCGAACTTGGACCGGACCGAACCGAAGTTCAAGTTCAGTTCAGTTCTCAATTTGGACTCAAAACCGAACCGAACTAAATCGAACCCACCCCCTAAATCCCTAACTCTTTCTCCATTCCCCACCATAAAACTACAACAAGCAGTAAACAAATTGACTTCATGTGTTAGTTCTCTCCAAGGATAAGGCTTGAACCTTAAAGAATAATATTGGAATCCCAGCTATTTGATTTCTCAATCATCTTACACTAGCAGGGATTTGAAACAGGGTGAGGTAATGAGTTAGTAAACTGCTCAACACCGACTGAACGAAAGTTGGTCTGCCACCTCTTGACAAAAATGACGTTCTCCACCCTTCTAGCCTCCTCTCCACTTTCTCCACTACCAGATCCCAGAACTCACGGCCTTAGGATTCCCTCCTAAAGGCAGACCCAATTATTCATTGGCCATCTTCCTACACCGCATCCCATGTTGGATTTCCGCCAACCCCTCCACTTCCAACTTGGAGTGTTAATCCAGCTATAGAACAAATTAAAATGATTTTATTCAATTTTGATATATTAAAGAAAATAAAAAAGTTGTAATTCATGAACTACATAATCCACCAACTTTTTGTCATCTTCCACCATACTTCCCCCAAAGCAATCACCTTTCTCATCAACAGACTAGGAATACTTTACCTAAATAATACCTTCAAGAAGAGAAAACTGAGAAAAAGGCAAACAGCTATTCAGGTTTAGAACATTTGCATGCATGAAGCATGAAAAAGAAAGATGAGGGTTGAAAAGTTGCAAACAGCTAATGGTCTTTTCTTTGCTCACTGTGCATCTAAAGAAACCAAAAGAGAACAAAGAAGGTTAGTTGACTATTCAAACAACCCATCTTCAATGTAAACTGACAAGAGGCATAACTTCCACAAGAGAAAAAAAGAGTGTTAACTTAATCTTGTTCATCTAACTTAAATTGTAACTATGTAGTTAAGGTCTTCATGCTTAATATCTAAAAGTATCATCAAATACAAGTAAGATTTTAACTATTAGAACAGTACAATAGTGGTCTATAATGTCTGAGATAACAAAAAACTATAAAACTAAAAAAATAAGAAAACTCTGTGTTTTCAACTTGCTTGCTTTCTGTGCTTTATATTAATTGCAGAAACAGCACTAATTAAACAAGATTGGTCGAAAATCAAGATTAAAATAGAAAAAGACCCACTTTTGTGATAAAAGGACTCAACTTGTAGAAATGGATGACCATTTCTACAATAAGATAATAAATAACTGAGTTCTTCCCTCTCAAGTATATCAAAAGTCAGCTCCAATATTCTTGAAATACCCCAAAGATCAGATTGTAAGAGCAATGTGCATGGTGTCAGTGTAAGGAGAATATTGTCTTGGTATAAATATCAACTCTTCCCTAAAAACCCCAAATCAGTGGAATATCAAGCAATGCATCCAAGCAAGAGGAGGAAATATGAGAAGTCGGTAAATAAATCCTACTGATATGCTAAAATATCTCATACTGTGATGCTGATGATTCTTTTGGTTTTCTAGACCTTATATATCGTATTAACAATCGAAAGATGGTGAAGAGAAAAAATCTCTATTTGATAGGGCTTATTCACTGGACCCAATAAGTTGCATGAGCCTATGAGTGGAAAGACTAAAAGAACCAGTCTCTCTTCACTGCCTACTCCGGGTCTCCGGCTAGGTTGGACAATCATGTAGGATAAGTAATCTTGATCCGAAGCATAGTGAAATATTTTATGCATAGTAGCTACATCATAATCATAACAACGAGAGGAATTGAATTTTAAAGGGATTTGAGAATATGACACGTACTGACCTCCATGAACAAATTTTTTCTGGACCCGCTTCATGTGCCTTAGATTTTCCAGCTGCCAAATAGTGCATGACGCCTAAAGGATGATTTTTTTTTTCCCATCAATTTTAAAGAGAAATATTATGTTGTAGACTTGAAATAATGCTACATGAACCACACCTTTAGGTGTTCCAACATCTTATTGGTTCATATGGCATGAGTTGTGCTTCTTTCCCTTTGAGAGTATATTTGTTCATTTGGCTGCAAAATGTTGTTCATGCATACAGTAAAAGTACCATATACAATGTTCAGTGACTTCAGTCTATGTTTAAAAGTGACATATATACTTACATGACAAAGTTTCTAAGTTCGGAATCAACAGAGAAATTTATTGACAGCCATATTCCTCACACATCAAAGTATTGGAGCTAAGTAAACATTATGGCAATCTACTAGGAATGATGGTGGAACAAAAATTCAATTATTCTCAAACCTCTAGTAGCTATGACAACTATTGCCCCTTGAAAAGACATCCAAATCCAGTCAGAAAGATTATGCTAAAATCTTTGTTGATATCATGACACCAGTGTTTCACCATGGTAATCCATATATAGTCCTATCCAAGATGTAAGGCTCCCACAGCACAATCTGATTTGCATAAAGAAACATGAGAAGAAACACCAACAACCACTTGACACAATCAATTGGGGCAACTCCAACCATGGGGGTTCTATCCCATATTTAAGACCTAAATGAGATTTGGGCTCTCCAACAATTCATTTTAGGGGAAGTTGGTCTCAAAAATATAGCACTTGGTCTCAAACCAAGTCTCAAATTTGTGACTTTTCCAGAACCAGGACCATAAACAGTAGCTTGGGGCCACACATTTTCAATTAAATCAATTAACATGTTTTTGATATAATATTGATAAACATTATACTCATATTATATTTTAATCAAGAATAGTAAAAATAGCACCCCTATATAGTATTTTATGGTTGGAGATGAGAATTTGGTGTAATATAAATTGTGTAAGAAGGATGTGCTAAAATGAGGATAGCACCCCCAAATGAGACTTCATGGTTGGACTTGCCCTTAGAATCCTAGAAGATAATTAGTTTAATGAATATATAAGTTGACAAGGAAATTCTGCATAAAGCAAAGCAAAAGAAATCATTTGTGATGTCTATAACAGTAGAAAGCCTAATATTCTCTGAGCCTTTTAACAGTATATCATATGTATACAAGAAAGTAAAAAGCAAGGCATCTTCAGAATGGGTACAGTCCAGCTCAGAAAACTTAAAATCTATCAGTGAATCTTCACAGTTGAAAATGCTCGTTCTATGCTAAAGACACATACGTATAAAAGCTCTGACACTGTTGTATCTTTCTGTTTAGATTCCCATATATCCATTAAAAACAAAACTAATTTGGTGGATAATACGCTTGAGAAAATTATTGATAAAGAATATCACTAAAATGAGGAACGAACATTGCTGGGAGTAGAGAAAATTCAAAGGGGGGTTCATTATCGAGGGAACCAACAGACAGTAATCTGTAGAAGATTGCGTTAATTTTGTGTTCAAATTTGAATTGGAGGATACAAATATCATGAAGGATCTTTACTTTTGTTCCCCAAAGCCTGAATTATGCAAATTACATGGTTCACGAATAATAGTCCACCTGCAAACCACAACCACCAGAGAATATCAACCCCAATATTATACAAAATATGAGACGCATCAATAGTTTTCAACAAAAAGTTGTTCATTATTCTCCAAGCATCTCCAATCCTTCATCCAACTTCCAGAAGCTAAAGCAAACAAGTAAATAGAAAGTAAATTTATGTCTTTTTGTTCCCTTTCATGAGGCACTAGCTCATTTCTCTAACTACGCTAATTACAATGGGTTGCTCGGGACTCAAACCTGAAACTAGCCGAATGGAGTAGATTTCCTGAGCAACTCCAACAGCTTCCCCATATTTTAGTTTTTCTCTATTTTAGAGAAAAATGAGCCTCTTTTGCTCCAACAGATTCCCTATAACTTTCTCCATTTTAGGGAAAGTGAGGAGAGAGAAAACAAAATTCTTTAAATTTACAGCAATCTCTAAAATTTTAAGGAAGAATTTGGAGATTTTAGAGATTGCTGTAAACTAGGGAATCTGTTGGAGTTGAAGAAGAAAAATTGCTTAAAGCTTTGACTTTTGCTTTCCTATAATACAAAAATTATAGAGAAGCTGTTGGAGTTTAGAAACTAAAACATGGGGAAAAGAAATCCCTCTCCAAACATGCTTGCATTTTCATTGCACACGGACTTTCCTAATACACAACTCTTTAAAAAGTCGAATACTCATTTGATCAATCCCAAGCATGAACATTTCATAATACATAATAGACCACATCAACTGAAGTACTTGAATTGTGCAAGTTGCTCTTGTTTCTTCAAGTTTCAAGCCATAACAGCACATGAACTTATGACTTCTGTGCCTCACAACTCACAGAGACTCACAACCACCAGTTTCTAAAACTATTCACATACAGTACTACAGCCAATCTTGACCACAACAAGTCTTGAGGCTACTACACAAGCCCACAAAATTGTGGTCATGGTCAATAATCAACCAAGCCAAACATTACCATCTCATCCAATTATTATGATGCAGTTTCTAAATGGTTCCAGTATATTAAATTGTGTCACAGACTCACAGTACTATATAGAATTCATACTTCAACGACCAAATCTGAAAGATGCAAGGATTGGCAGGCAAAAACCAAAACAACACGAAAACATAAACAAAAGCCAGAGACCCTACAAGCCATGATTTCTGAATCTCCTTATCCAACCCTTTTCAAAAGACAGAGACCCAATTTTCGCTTGATTATAATCAAAGCAAACCAACCAACCGCCCACAAAGGCCCTACACAGGATCACAGATTGAATGAGAAAGCAAAGGGAATCAAAACACATGCAGTAGACTAATGAAGAAGAAAGAAGTAACAGAGAAATTAGGTTAAAGCTAATATAACATCTGAATAATAATTTAAAAGAAAAAAAAAAAAGTAACATAGGAAGAGGGAATAAGGCCCCGAATTTACAAAAGGGTGGATTCGGCTCCAATTCCCTCTTTTCCACAAACTGCAAAGGACTCTCTCACTCTGACCAGATTTTCTTACATCCTTTGCCTTTCATGAAAATTAAACAGCAAAAAGAGAGAAATTAAAATTCAAAAATTAAAGTAGACGTTCCCAGCAGAACAGACCACCAACAACAGCAGCACTAATAAGGGAATGCTAAGACTGACTGACTAAATCGGCTCCTCAAGCACAGCAATATGACCAGTCCTCCTCGCCAGCACTAGGAGCACCAGAATCAGCAACAATGTCATAATCATCTTCACTGCAATAGTACAATCCATGGTTGTTCATTGCAGTCAGGCAACAAGACGAAGCTACAGACAGATACGGCATGTTGTGGAAAGAGTGTGCTAGGCTGGTGGCCAAAGCCGAATTCGCCATTCCATCTTCATCGACCTCACCACACTCCTCTGCACGGTGTTTGAGCGTCTCGAACATGAGCTCGGGCTCGTGCTGCATCACTCGGAGGACGTCTGCGCAAGACGGCCCAGGCACAGCCCGCGTAACCGCAAAGCTGTATGGACCGTCGCTCTGGGAGACCCGAACAACGCTCGGGCCTCCAAACAGGTTGTGCACCCCTCCGAGTGCCTCCTCATAGGCCCCACCCAAGAACATTCCCAAATAGTACCGCCCACCAGAGCCATTGCCTTCCATTTCATGAAGCGGCAGGCTGGACTCGCCGCCAATGAACTTATTGATCTTCCCGTCACTATCACAGGTCAAGTCCGATAACACACCTCTCACCGCCGGCCGTTGATCAAGCCGGTGAATTGGGACAATAGGGAAAAGCTGCCCAATGCCCCAGAAGTCGGGAATGGAAGTGAAGACCGAGAGGTTCACATTGTATGTACGAACTGGATCGGACGCTCCAATTGCTTTCGAGACCAAATCACAAAGCCCATCCACAGTGGCTAATTGTTCAATACCCAGAGACCCTTCTTTGAATTGATCAACACAGCGCTGCTTCAGCAGATCAGCATATGTCAAACAAGCTTCATGCTCTCCCCTGATTGCCGCAGCCGAAAGGTTCCGGTAATCAGCACGAGCTTCCTCCGTAAGTCCCTCAATGAAATACTGAAGCGCATAGGCAGACATGGAAGGAGCAACATCACAAGCACTAGCAGAAACAGCCTCAAATATCAGAACAGAGTGATGAGACACAATGGCTCTGCCGCTCTCGCTGCAAATCACAGGGTGCTTCACTGACCTCCGGTCACAAACATACCGGACTGCTCGAACAACAGCCATTGCATACTCCTCAACCCCATAGCCAACAGAAATCTCAGAGTCGCTGGATTTGGATCCATCATAATCTATCCCCAAACCACCTCCAATGTCTATGACCTTCATATGGGCACCGAGGCGGACCAATTCGCAATAGATCTGCGCCGCCTCGGACACACCATCGGCGAGCAGAGCAGTCGAAGGGATCTGAGACCCAATATGAAAATGCAGCAACTGAAAGCAATCAAGCATACCTACTTGCTCAAGCTTCTTCACCACCCGCAAAATCTGGATGGTGGTTAACCCGAACTTCCCTTTCTCGCCGGAAGTCGACCCGAAATGGCCAGAATGCTTGGTTCTGAGCTTCGCACGCGCGCCAATCACGGGACGGACGCCGAGCTTCTTGCTCAATTGAATCACCAAATCCAGCTCTTCCTCTTGCTCGAGAACAATCACGGTGTTCAAATCCAGCTTCCTCGCCATCAGAGCCAGCGAGATGTACTCAAAGTCCTTGAATCCATTGCAGACCAGGAGGGATTCTGGGTTACCTTTGCACAGGCAGCTCATGGCCATGAGGAGCTCGGGCTTCGACCCGGCTTCGAGTCCGAACCGGAACGGCTTCCCGAACCGGACAATGTCCTCCACGACGAACCGGTCCTGGTTGCATTTCACCGGGTACACGCCCTGGTAGTGGGACCCGTAGTCCTGGGACTGGATCGCGAAATCGAAGGCTCCCTGGAGAGATTCGAGCCGGTTCTTAAGGACGTCGGGAAAGCGAACAATGAGAGGGAGCTGCAACCCGAGCCCGGATTCGGATTTCGGATCCGAAACCTTCTTCACTATTTTCAGCAAATCTATCTCCTGGTGGGGCATGGTCCCGGAGCCGTAAGGCCGGACGGAGACGTTGCCGGAGGAATTGACCGTGAAGTACGGCCCGCCCCAGGCATCGATTCGGTAGAGCTCGTTGGATAGGGAGGGAGACCAGGCGGCTGCGGAGGCGGTGGTGTTGGCGGTGGTCGGAAATACGCCGGAAAATGGGACCGGCGCAGGAAGAGAGCTATCCCCGGCAAAGGCGTAGCCGGGAGGAGCCACTGCAGCATCCACGCAACAAGCCAGGGCCGGCATCTCTTCCGCGACGATCTAATCAAAGAATGAAAGAATAGAAAGTGAAAGGGGGGAAGGGGGTTAGGGTTTGATTTTGTATCAGAGTTTGTGAAGAATGGGGGCTTTAGAACCCGCCGAGGCCGGAGCCCCGGCTACCCCCTCAAAAGAAGCAGTAAAGGGCTCTATCGAAACGGGTCACAACCCCAGTGTCACCCTCAAACAGCTCCGAAATCCCCACACCGAAACCTCAGGAGAAAATCTTCCCAATAGAACACTAGGAATTTCTGTGGTCCTCAACGACCGGTCAAGCTTTTAAGCACCGAAATCGGACCCAACCATGCAGTTCATGCAGATCTGAGAAGGCTCTGGTTTTGAGGGAAAGAAAAGAGAAAACAGGAAACCCAGAAATTTTCACTGGAATTTTTTTGGGGGAATGGAATTGGAATGGAGTCTCAGAGTTTGAGTTGGCTTCAAATTGTGAAGAAGAAGAAGAAGAAGATGGGTGACGAAGGTGGAACTGGCGAGAATTGCATGAAAGCCCAGGCGCCTTTATATAGGGGGATTGCGTGGGACCCTTGGCTAGTTGGGCCTGGAGTGGGTCCTATTTTGATTTGGGCTCAACGAACAAATATCTCCTCTTTTTAATTTTCTTTTTTTGTACTCTTTTTTATCTCCCGTGAGATTCCCTTCAAAAAGTCATAACCACTCATCGGCCGCAGCGTCGAGTTGCCGCGTGGCACTGTCCGGGGTGGGACCCCTTCTGGTCGCACCTCCCAAGGGCTTCTCTCCTCATTCCAACTTACATGGCGAGAAATTGGGGGGGGGGGTTAGGTTTCAAAATATCGCGAGCGGCGATATTTTTGGGAGGAAGCTAGCTGGAAGTTTCGCGCCAATGAAGATCTGAGATTGGAGGGACGGTGGGGATGTGGACACGTGGGGGATGGTTACTTTGAGGCTAGAGATGCTAAGCTTCACTGGCTTTTCCTGAAACGCAAGGACAAATTTAGTAAAAGTTTAAAGAAGGTCACGTGCCAGTCACGGACTCGATAGGCTGGATTGCACGGCCACGACGTCGGGGATGAATCATTCTTTCCGAGAAAAAAGGGCAGCAAAATCATGCATTTGTTGCCGCTTCAATTTCTTAGGGAAATGGATTTTATTTTATAGAAACTTTCTATTTATGAATTTTGTTTAAAATAGAATTAATTACAAAAAGTTTTTTTTTTTTTTTTTGGGTACAAGTTATAAAGTTATTAATTTATTCTATTTATAAATTTTACTTTATAGAGACTACATATTATATTAGGGTGATGGGCCTGGAGCTTGAGGCGATTGCGTTGCCGAAAGTATGTCGTAGTGGTAGTGATGATGCCGGTGATGATGCAAGTGACGACGGTGAAGTCAAGTTGTGGTTGTCAAGAGTAACATAGGGGTTGTGATTATAGAAGGGGATGGCTGTAATTCTATAAACAACAACCATTTTAAGATAATTCATATTCAAAATATATGTTAATTTCATATTCATATGAAGATTAATTTTTACTTTACGGATAAAAGTCATAAAAATGATTATATTGTATTAACGAAAGTATGAAACCAACCAAATAGTCAGAATAACATAGACTACTCAATTAGGACAATTAATTCAGTAATTAATACGGCGGTAAATTTCGGTCATGAAAATGTTAGTCATAAGTATGGTAATAATTGTGCGCAATGATTACAATTATAAGTGTGCAATGATTAACCGTCATAAGTGCAGCAATAATTGTCATCATAAGTGCATGAGTAAATACAGCCATATAAACAGTGGTAATGACGATTTGTCGCCCAAGTATGTCATCACATGTATAAAAAAAGGCTCAACATCCAGATAATGCATCTCATTCTGACTTTTTCTACTTCACTCAATTAAGAAACATACTGACTTAGGCATCGGAGGGTTTTCTGCATTTAACCCCCTCCTCTTCGAGTCGACGGTCAAACTCCAAGTCAAAGCTCCAATAAAGCTTATTGATCCTTCTTGGTCAACTCCTGCTCCAGTCCACATTCATTGGTGAGTCAAAATCCTCTACGGAATTTTTCGTCACCAAAAAGTGGCGTTGTTTATGGGAATCGAGTCCATGACCACACTGTCAATTATTTTAGACCTGTAATTAGGACAATTAACTCATTCATTAATACAACAGTAAATGTCGGTCATAAAAGCAACAACGATTACGGTCATAAATAGGATAATAACTGTGCTCAATGATTACAATTATAAGTGTGCAATGATTAACCGTCATAAGTGCATGAGTAAATACAGCCATAAAAGCAGTGGTAATGACGACTTGTCGCCCAAGTATGTCATCGCCTATATAAAGGAGGCTCGACATCCAGGTAATGCATCCCATTCCGACTTGTCTACTTCACTCAACTAAGAAACGTACTGATTTAGACATCGGAGGGTTTTCTACAGGTATCTTGCTCCTCTTTGAGCCGACGGTCAAACTCTAAGTCAACGCTCCAAAAAAGCTTCTCGATTTTTCTGGTTAGCTCCCGCTTCAGTCCACATTCATTGATGAGTCAAAATCCTCTACAAATTTTTTGTCACCAACAAGAGGCGACTCTAAGTCTATAGCTAAGCAAAAACACTTCGCCTTTGAAGGAAATCTTGACTATTAACTACCCATGCCGAGCACTCAATTGTGGTATGAAAGTAATTAACACTTTTAAGAAAACTCATAGAATAGCTCATGCTAGCAACAGACTAGACAACTGCAAGAAAACTAAGCAATGACAATCTCTTTCCCCTTGGGAGTGGAGATTCTTGACTTCCTCAGATAAGAGAAAGGAGGGAGTCCATTTTCATCCACTCCGCCATTCTTCTTGGAACCTTTGACTTTGTGCTTCTTCAGAGAGACCTTCATTGACTTAGTAGCCCCATTAATCTCTTTACCCTTGTTCTTGCTACATACCTCATTACCTCCCACATATCTTACAGGCAGCTTGACCAGAAGGAACTACATTAATCCCCATATTAACCGCATCTAAGTTCGAACATCCCACCACAAGACTAAGTCATGTTTTTTGCAATGATGACTCAAGCACCTTCTCTCCTAGCCTGCATTGCCTAACCTGAGTAGTACTAGTGGCTGGACTTGATGATTCAAGTTCCTGGATCGCCGCCCTCTAACACGGTTTTGGAGTAGAAAAATTATACCCTCCCAAAGAAGTCGACACCAATTATGGTCGAACACTGGAGGAATTTGCGCTTTGAAAATAATTTTCAGGCCAGAAGATGGAATTTTAAATGTATAGCCGTAACCCTAGCCAAAGCTTGTTCTAGATTGCGCCACACCACATTAGGTCTGACCGGCCACTCATGTGGCAATAGTGGTTCGGAGCAAGACATCCCAACATGGGTAAGTAGGCCACACAACTGACATCGAAAAACCAAATTGTCATAGAAAAAATCAAGGTCTAAGGTAACTTCGTCGTCGAGAGTGTAGCTTTTCTTGAAAATGATAGGCTGAGAAAAGTTTGTTTCCAACTTAATCTGAACCCTACTAGCATACCGCTCACCCTCATTCTTGTCCAAACAGATACACTGAGCATTTTGAAAAGCTAACATAATGCTGGAGACTTTCACCTAGAAATCCAAATACAAAAAGATAAATCGATAAAAAAAATACATTCAAAAATGATAAATCAATAAAAAATACATTTAACTTTCAAAGAAAAAAAAATTTATATAAGAGGAATAATATCGTTCATTTTGTCTTAAAAAAAAAAAGAATATCAAATTATTACACTTACATACCTAATACATAGCGCTACATATATATCAAAAGAAACCATATATATGAATAATACATGCTTAGAAGGAAGCTAAAGTTTGGTGAGAAACTAGTTTGGAAATCCTAGCCGTCTGCTAGGGTTTAAGAACGGAAGCACTAGCCTGCTGAGTCTCACGTAGGATTAGGGTTTCCCTCATCTCTTCTGTACCTCTACCTTCCATGGCTGAGGAAATGGCGGCACGTTTGTCAGCAGCGCTAGCACTAACAGAAGCAGCAGTGGTGGATTTTGGATCGCTAGGTTCGACAGTGGTGGCGAAAGATGGATTCTATCTGGTGGGACGCATGTTATCGAAGAAACCTGGTGATGAGAAGAGCTTACCGAGGTTGATGGCGACTTTCTGGGGGTTGCAGAACAGATTGGTGATTACGGCTCAGGAAGGAGACAGGTTTGTGTTCCATTTCAAGATCCGTGAGGAATGCAATCGTGTTCTTCACGATCGGTCATGGCATTTTGGTGGCAGGATGCTAGTGCTTGGGGAGTATGATGAACTGAGTGCGGTGGAGGTAGTACCACTGCATATGGTGGAGACTTGGGTTGGGATCAAAGGGTTACCTCCCCGTCTGAGAACGGAGAAAATCCTAATTCTCATAGGGTTTTCAATGGGCCGGTTTTTGAAGGCTGACACACTGCCTCTGCAGCGTAGAGCGGTGGAACAAAAATTCAAGGGCCAGGTTGATGTCTGGCGGCGTCTGTGGACTACACGGGGATTCACCTTCAAGGCAGGGATCTCGGCGAAGGTGCAGATCCGGTATGAGAAATTCAAAGGTTTATGCAGGGATTGCGGTTTCTTTTCTCATGAAGTGGAGTGCTGTGACAAGTTTTTGATGATCCAGAGGGAGAAGCAAACGCCAGTGGCAGATCTGGCGGTGGTAGGGCTGTGCATGGGGGAGTCATCCTTTGCAAGGAGAAACAAGGTTCGGAGCTGGGTCATGGATCGTCTAAAGCAAAGGGTTTGAACCCTCGCAGAGAGAAGATGAAAGGGCTGGGCAGGCCAGTGGTGGGTGGTCCGGCGTTGAGCCAGTTGTTCAAGGTGGCTGATTTGGAAGCCATTCCAAGTTAGAATTCTGTGGTTGCTTCTAGGGGAGCAGTGGAGCCTCCACCAGCAGTGTTACTGGTCTCACCTCCCAAACTGTCTAATAGTCACCGTGAAGCCCAGTTGGAGTTGGCTAGAGTTGGCAAAAAGGCCAAGTTGGTAGATGGGGTTATTTCGGGCCCATTAAACTTTGAACCGGGCTTCGATCTCCCAAATACTAATGGGGTGATCTACTTATCCCCAAAGAAACGAGGCCGGCCTAAAGGAAGTAGAAATGAAGCAAATCTTGGGTTAAGGATGCCACAGCCCAAGAAGAAGAGGTTCCCTAAGAAGATCGGGGATTCCAAGTAGATGGAGGTGGCACTTCCTCAGAGGCAGTGCAAGAGAAGGCCAAAGGGCTCAAGGTAGGAGGAACAATGGATTGTGCCACCAACTTAGAGATGGCACCAGGTGCAAATAAGGTTTGAGAAAAGTCGCCAGTTACCCTTGTAGTATCTTTGCTTTTGATATTCTCTTAGACAATGCAGGGTGTTTCTGGATATGTTTTAAGCTTCTTTAGCCTAAAAATGTCGAATTATTTGACAGCTCTACTGAGCGGGTCATTATGTGTAATTTCACTGAACTTCAATATTAGTTGACTATTTCTCTAAAAAATATATATATATATATATGAATAGGGGCCGTGACCACTTACCCAATTTAAGCCTGAAAATTGCCCACTTACTCCACTAAGAGTTTTTTACTCCCATTTACCTAATCTAATATTTATTGATAGTTTTAACCTTATTTTAATTGTTAAATTACACTCATCTCTCTCTCTCTCTCTCTCTCTCTCTCTCACACACACACACACACACACACACATCCCCCTCCTCACCCAGACCACCATCGTCGAACCCTAGGCCTCGTAGCTTCCATCACCGCCGACTACCAATGGGCATTTCTCGGCCATCACCGCCGCACTCCATCGTCGAGCCCTATGCCTCCATCGTCGCCGTCGTCGTCCTTGTCTGGTGCAACAAACTCGGCGACTTCTCAATCTCGTAATTGGATTGGACGACTCGTTGGGGTCATAGACGGAGAGGAAGGAGAGTCCGGAGATGGCTGCGAGGAGGTAGGATTTGGATCGGGCCTGGACTGAGCAGAGGGCCTGAACGGCGAGGCGGGAGTTGTTGGTGGTGTCGGCGTCGAACCAGAGGACGGGGACTTGTGGCGGAGGTCGAGGAGGAGGGCGATGCGACCCTGGCAGTCGCCGGTGACGAGGAGGAGGTGGCAGTTGGAAGGTTTGGTTGAGGGGGGGGGTGGCTGAAGTTCGCTCTGATTTGGTGCCTAGAGCAAATTTCTGGGTGGCCTTTTTTTTTTTTTTTTGGTTATACTATGAGCTCCAAGAATGGGGAAGGAAAAAAAAAATGAACATGTAGAATTGAACATATAAATTGATCAATTGTGTTTGTAGTGTATTCATTTTGGTTTTGGGAGTTTATACAATTCAGCTGGAGGGCAATAATATGATTATTGGATGGTAATAATATGATTATTGGAGGCAATAATATGATTATTGGGGGCAATAAAAAGAGTATTGGGGGGCAATAATATGTTTATTGGGGAGCAATAATATGATTATTAGGGGGCAATAAAATCAGACACCTGAATCCGGCCACCAGTCCGGTAGCCAGATTCGGGATTCAGGTGACCGGTCGCCTGATTCCGGTGACCGGAGTCCGCAGCCGGCCACTGGTCACCGGAGTCCGGCAAGGTCTTCAATGACTTCTCTCTCTAAGTGACAAAGAAGGAGAGGGCAAAATTGTCCCAAAAATAAATAAAAAGTAATAAAAAAAAATACATAATTTGGTATTAGGGAAATGATCTCTTAGAGTGTTTGGGTAAGTGGGCAATTTCTTAGAGTGTTTGGGTAAGTGGGGTTAATTAACCCCAAAATTGGGTAAATGATCATTTCCCCATATGAATAATACCATGCTAAGTTGGTAATAATTATTATGAAAGTGTATAATTCTATTGGGTGATATATACAAATTCAAACACTCGGTTTAGCAAGCAAAATTGATATAGCAAAGAATCTAACGAAAACGAAATTCGTAACCACCAGTGTCAACGCAGTTCTCCAAGTTTGTATGGGATTTGATCGTTTTTTCACTGAGAAAGTATTCAGTGCACCGACGTGCACTTATACCAACAGCAATAGACAGTTAGATAAGATCAAGTATTATTTTTTGTTATTAAAAAAAAAAAGGTTGTCTATAAATATCAACGGCTCAGATCTGCTAGAATTGCTAGTTCACTTGCACCGCTAGTGTATAGAAGAATTTTTGCTTTTCATTCTAGATCTTAAGCTTGTTGAGTTGTTGTCGAGCCATGATCATCTGGTTAGATAATAATCGTTATGCTAGTCGCGGCAGCAATGACATTGCAATCCATCATCTATTTCAAAGTCTTATTGTTGAAGTTTGAATTAGAAATTTTGAAGTTAAAAGAAAATATAAAGTAAGTCTATTTCTAGAAAGGTCAACTGTAAACATAATATAAATAAATAAAAAACAGAGACTTTGAGACTAAAAGAAAATGTAAAGTGTAGGACTCATCACTTGAGTGTAAAAAAAAATTACTACTACACCACATAAATGCAATAGTTTTGTTACTATGATTTATTTTATTTCATGTTTATTTAAAAAAATTAGGCATATCTTCATCTCAAAATAATATTTGACGCATCTTGCTAGCCTCACTTTAAGTTTGGCCATGTTTTGTTAAACCAACCAAGAATTGAGTCCTCCTTATCATTTATGATCGAAAGATTTAGGAATTTAGTAGTAATTAGACTTGGAGTACCATCCATGGCTAATTATCTCCAAAACCTTTCTAGTTTAGTTTGAATTATAAGTTGTAACTAGTTTTCTCCTTTCCTCTATCAAAGTAATTAAGTATCATTTAAATAAACAATTATCATTAGAGACCGCAATTATTGCACCACCAAAAGATTACAAGGGCATGACAAACATCAAAATTAAAGCTAAACATCTTCATTCAAAAGTAGTTGGTCATTGATTTTAGAGTTGCGTTTAGTCTCGACAATTTGTTGTTGTCTCGAGGTGGTTTACACTCCGTCTTTGTTTGTATTTGCTTTTGTAAACTTTGTTAGGTCTGATGACCTGACTTTAGTTAGAAGTGTGTGGTTTTTGACTCTTACTTTGTATTGCAATCCTACTCGTAATTTTTCCTTACCATAAAATAGATTTAATTTGATGCATTTGGTGTTTTGATTATGTCTTTGAACGCATGTTATTTATTTCAAAGAAAGAAATGATGAAAAACGAAAAAGGAAAAGATAACGAAGTAGGAGTATTAAATGGGGAAGGCATTGATTTGAAAGTATGGGATTTGGTCGTTTTTTTTCACTGAGAAAGTATTCAATGCACCGACGTGCACTTGTACCAATAGCAATAGACAATTTGATAAGATCAAGTATTATTTTTTGTTATTAAAAACAATGTTGTCTATAAATATCAATGGCTCAGATCTACTGGATTTGTTGGTTCATTTGCACTGCTGGTGTATAGAATAATTTTCGCTTTTCATTCTAGATCTTAAGCTTGTTGAGTTGTTGTCGAGATAATAATCGTTATGCTAGTCGTGGCAGCAATGACACTGCAATCCATCATCTATTTCAAAGTCTTAATATTTAAGTTTGAATCAGAAATTTTGAAGTTAAAAGAAAATAGTAAGTCTATTTCTAGAAAGGTCAACTATAAACATAATAAAAATCTAACCTAGCCGTCTCTCTGCTAGGGTTTGAGAACCTCTCCTTTGTGGCGGAGGCTTCTCCGATTTCCTCTATTGCTCGCCAATAGAGGCCATGGCCATTCTCTGGCTGCTTCTTCTCTCCTTCGTTGCGTTGGGTGACGATGTTCCTTTGGTAGTTTCGAGTTTTAGTGGTGATGGTGGTGTTGGACTCGATGATTTTGCCTGGCGGGTGGATCGGATGCGGATTGGGTTTCCATGGAGGTCCATGTACGGGGTGTTGTCAAGGCCGAACGACGACGGTGTAGGTTGGGTTTTTCGATCCGATCTCATTGCAAGTTCGCTGGCGAAGGATGGTCGATGTGAAGCAAATTGCTCGACGGGGTCTGCGGCTCTTGACGGTGGCGCAACAGTTGGAGTTCCTGGTTGTTTTGGTTGGTCCCGGAATCCTATATTCTGCTCGGGTTGTAGGCTTTCGGTGGCAGGGGTGATTGTGGATGGTTCTAGCTCGTCGGAGGAGCCGGTCTCCTGGCGCCGGCACGGTGATAGTAGATGGGGTTGTTCATGCTGCGGAGGCTGGACGGAGGAAGCTGCTGGGCTCCCATCTATGGGCTGGCTTAGGGCATGCTGGTCCAAGGAGAGAGTGGAATGGCAGGGCCTTTTGGGCCTTAAACTGGGCTCGTGACACCTTTCGTGTGATTCAAGCTTCGGTGGAGAAGGCATGCAAGAACTCTGAGACACTTATAGAGGAATTGCGTGCAAATGATGGTTTTGGGGGGGGGGGGGGGGGGGGGATGCAAGTGCTGCATCCTCGGATTGCAATGTTTAATTTCCCTATGGGTCGCAAGGTCTAGTCGCTCGGTTGTTACCTTTTATTTTATTTTCTTCTGAGTGTCTAGGTCTTGTTAGAATAAATGTGCTTATTTGTCCTTAAAAGGTGGGTGTACCCGGGAGTGTGAGGCTCTGTCTTAGTATAGGTCATTTATATGTCCTAAAGGACGGCTCTTTCTATCGGCTCCTATGGGGTGTGTCGTTTTTGGTACTGCTTGCTGAATTATAAATCTGACTGACCTCCTTTGATTCAAAAATAAACATAATAAAAATAAATAAATAAATAAAACAGAGACTTTGAGACTAAAAGAAAATGTAAAGTGTAGGACTCATCACTTGAGTGTAAAAAAAAACTCCTGCTACACCACATAAATACAATAGTTTTGTTACTATGATGTATTTTATTTCTCATGTTTATATAGAAAATTAGGCATATCTTCATCTCAAAATAATATTTGACGCATCTTGCTAGCCTCACTTTAAGTTTGGCCATGTTTTGTTAAACCAACCAAGAATTGAGTCCTCCTTATCATTTATGATCGAAAGATTTAGGAATTTAGTAGTGATTAGATTTGGAGTACCATTCATGGCTAATTATCACCAAAACCTTTCTAGTTTAGTTTGAATTGTAAGCTGTAACTAGTTTTCTCCTTCTCTCTATCAAAGTAATTAAGTTTCATTCAAATAAACAATTATCATTAGAGACCGCAATTATTTCACCCACCAAAAGATTACAGTGGGCATGACAAACATCAAAACTAACGGTAAACATCTTCATTCAAAAGTAGTTGGTCATTGATTTTAGAGTTGCGTTTAGTCTCGATAATTTGTTATTGTCTCGAGGTGGTTTACACTCCGTTATTATTTGTATTTGCTTTTGTAAGCTTTATTAGGTCTGATGACCTGACTTTAGTTAAAAGTGTGTGGTTTTTGACTATTACTTTGTATCGCAATCCTACTCGTAATTTTCCTTACGGTAAAACAGATTGAATTTGATGCATTTGGTGTTTTTGATTATGTCTTTGAACGCATGTTATTTATTTCAAAGAAAGAAATGATGAAAAACGAAAAAGGAAAAGATAACGAAGTAGGAGTATTAAATGGGGAAGGCACTGATTTGATGATTGTTGCCTTAATAATTGGGACCATAAGTGTAGGACTCTGGAAAGAGATTTCGCGAGTTATTGAGATTAGGATAACAAATGTGGCAAGGCAGCCAGAGCCTAACCTTATCCGCGACTCTCTCCATATTTTTTTAAATTGTTACGGCTCTATCTCTGCTCCTATTTTCCTGACGCGCATCCGACGCGTAAATAAAAAATTAAAAAGAGAAAGCTTGGAAAAGCAAGTGTTCAGTAGTGACATAAAAAAAAAAAAAAAAAAAAAAATTGAAAGAAAAAAAGAAAAAAAAAATTTGGTGCGTGTGGGGAGGGGGGGGGGAGGGTGGTATCTAGGTCAGGCTCACCGCATGGCCCGTCAAATTAGCAACGACGCCATGGCTTGCGTGTAATTTGCGGATAGCGGTTTTACCAAACTGCCCTTTATCTCTTTCAAGCCTCCCAGTACGCTTTGAGATTTTCTAGGATAATGGGGGGGCTCTACAAATCAATCTTTGCCATCGCCTCAAATGGACGACCACCTTCACCTTCACCTTCACCTTCCCAGATAAAGCCTCCTCCACCTCGTTACATGTTCGTTAGAGTTTACTTGTGACTTGTGAGCGACACCAATTTTCAAACATGTGACTCCAAAATAGAACTCACCAAAAGAAACTCCTAACTTTCAATAAGGGCAGATCAAGTTGGAATTCACCACTTGTCCAATATATATAGAGTGCAGCTCCTACGTCGTCTTTTTGGACAAAAGAAGATAGGTTAAATTGTACTGATTGTATATTTTTATCCAACACTGCTTGTAGAGTATGTTTTTTTTTTTGACCCCTCTGCTTCTTCCCATTTCTATTGTTCTCCATGATTTCTTCTTTTCGATCTCTTGAGCAAAACTTCCATCGATTTAAAAGCCATACCCACACCCGTATGGAAAATTCTTGCTTAATTTATATTTTTATCTTATTGAATAAGATAGAATAATAAAATATGTACTTTTGACCGTTGGTATAAGTATAACTTTTGGCTCCACTACATAGGTCATTGGTCCAAAATGATGCAAGTGATTACTTCTTGCAATGACTAAGGATAGATAAATCGTTTCAGTCGGTTTTTAGGCTTTTACTCATGGTTTGAGACTCTGAGGGAAGCCAATTTCGTAGCAAAATATTTATTTAACTAGGACTAACACGTATCTCGATTAACTTGTTCTTGGATGTCTACTCTTCTCCGTATCTTCTTGTTCCACGTTTTATCTAGAACAATAAGCTAATTGTCTTAAAGGATGTTCACGGTATTATTTGTAATTATTATAAAACAATGACATTAAATCGTCTAATATTGTGATTGATCTTGACTCTTGAACAAAGATATTAAAATTGAACTTCCTAGAAAAAGTGAGACAGAAACGAAGACCACGTAGTAGAGCTTTGCTAATTGAGTCGATAGGTAGGAGCCAAAGACTAGTCGTTGCAGAAGGACAAGAGCATTAATATTCTTCTTTTACCCGCAACTCATTTGCTATTTGACTATTTGACTTTGGGGACTTTTCTTTTCATGTCACATGGAATTTAATCAATCGTTGATTTTCGGTGACCTATTTAAGATCCTTAATTAGACCATCTAATGATTGGTCCCAACCAATTCCATCTTCTCCCCCATTTTAATATGATAGAGATTGCTTTCATGTCGTCTAAACTTCTCCCGCCGAATATTCGCCAAATTACTCAATCTGCCCCTTTGGGTTTTGTTACGGGCAAGGGCTTCTTGGTCAATTCATCTATCACCAGATTCCAAATCTCCAACAGCTATTAAAACAATAGCTCCTGGAATCTTGGATGTGTTCAGAGGATGGTCACCGCTTTTATGTTTCTTTTTTAAGCAATTTTTATAACGTGTTGAGGGCATAAATATCTCATTTTCGATATTTTAAGTTTTGCATTATGAGACAAGAACTACTTTGGATCCAAAAATTTTGGTCAAAATACAAGAACTCATATGACCTAATCATCGGAGTGATAGGCGCCCCTAGCTAGGGTTTCTTGCGTGCCTATATCTGGCTCCCGTTTAATGGGGCGACTCGGCCTCCCTCGGCTCTCGAGTCTTGTGAGAAGGATGCCGTTACCTTTGTGTGACTAGCTGGTCTAAGTGATCTTAACTAATTTTTAGAAGCTAAACTAGGTTATATTTTGGAGGGGGATTATTTAGTTGGAAACGACCCCAGGAAGGATTTTAGAAGCTAAAAGGTTCATGTAATCTAACTCATTATTCATAGTTCAACATTGAAAGTGCGTGATTGTCCTCAATCGGCCACCACTTTTCACCGGTTAAAAGAGGCACTCTTTAATGCATTAAGAAAAGATATTCACAAAAGTCAGAAAAACTCAATTATAGGATGTTCGACCACCAAAGCGGTGATAAACGAAAAGCATCTCAACTGGTGAATATTCATTTTAATTTGTGGCTCCTCACTTATTAAAGATTCTCTACTGGATAGAAGTGAAAATGTTATTGATTACGTAAACAAGTAAGTTGATAGTGTTGCACATAGTCACATATATGTTGTTTTGTTTTAGATTCTTATGTTAGTTATACTCTATTTTCCATAAAGAGAAACAATCAGAGAATTCAACTACTAGAGCGTACGAAGTATGACAAATATTTTTATTTATTCTTTTAAACAATGGAGGTGAGTCATATTCGGTTTTTCACATAAATTTCTTTCTTTCATGCAGAAAGGGTTATTATCACAAATTGTACCTGAACTTATCCTCTATCTTATCGATGGTACCTGAACTTCAATTTTGATCACAACTAGTACCTGAACTTTTCGATTTCATTTCAAATGGTACCTATCTCTAACTTCCGTTAATATTCCGTTAAAAAATGACATGCGCAAAACACATGACCTATATTCAAGACTAGTTTGACGAAAATACCCATTTAAATTATTTTTTTTACTAAAAATATCTTAATAATATATTGATCAATTAATATGTTAATAAAAATAGAAGTTCAATTAAAAATAGAAATTAAAATGTATCTCAACCTTTTTATGAAAATAAAATTTAAAACAAGATCTCATCAAAAATTAATTGGTCTTATAGATATAGACAAAACATTGCAAATAAAACTATAAAACATTTTTTTTTAGACAAACTATAAAACATTAAAACCAAAAGTTTATCAAAACTTTCGTAATTATTTTTTTTTCTTGTCATTCATATTTTTAATTGAAGTTGAAAGTTTTTCTTTTTGATCCATTTTTTATAGCCACAATATAAGTGAAAATACATGATATAACAAAAAAAGAAGAGAAAAAAAAAAGTAATTTTACAAATTTATCCTTGAAAAATGAGTCACATGGTAGGCACATGTCAGTTTTTTACGGAACATTAACGGAAGTTAGTGATAGGTACCATTTGAAATGAAATGAAAAAGTTCAGGTACTGGTTGTGATCAAAATTGAAGTTCAGGTACCATTTGTGATAATAACCCATGCAGAAAAGAAGGAAATACATGATTGTTGTGATTTATTGCCACACACAATTGAGCATTATCATGAATTAAGGCAAGGACATGTGTTGTGACATAGACCAAAGTTGTATTATCTTTTTCTTAGTTTTTGAAGATTGATTGGACCATATTATATAACTTTTTATCCAGCAAACAAAAATTGGACCATCTAGAATGTAGATGAGGTTTTTCAAAAATGGTGACCACATTCTTAATGCAAAACCAATAATTATAAAGGAACACGCATACGATGAGTTTGGAGCTAGTGTTTGCACTTGACAATGGCACCCAAAAGATGCGTCTCTGCTTCTTTTGGCACACATGTGCACCCACTCAATCAAGCTAGCCAACTCTCCCCGTACTATATTACTATACCTTCAAGCTAACATGTTTATGTTACTATTAAGATTGATTATATCCACACTAAAATTTTTAACTATTTTTTCATTAGTGGGTTAAAACTCTAAGCGAAAAGAGAAAAATACCACAAGTTAGGCTGGCAAAGGATCAAGGTTTACAGGCCATTTCATGAGAAAGTAAGCCTTTTGAAGTCTTAAATTGCCAATTTCATTACATACATGTTTTATCGCAAATTTTTGGCGAGATAAGCTTTAAAGACTGTTCGTTTTGATAGGCTACACAAGGAGGTAATTTATTTTCATAAGTTAGTTAAGTTCATTCTTTTTTTCTGCTAAGAACTTTACTCATGATTTAAATAGAGAATATTTTATTAAATTATATAATTTTATTTTTTTATGTTTATATCGTTAACTTCTTTTTTGCAATGAATCGATAATAACACTCTTGTCCAAATCAATTTGGCTAAGAATCTCTTTTATAGTTCATTTATTTTGGTTACAGTATCTCTTTTATAGTTGTATGCAACATTTTCATCATCCATGGATCATATATATAATTCAAAATTTCGAGTACCACAAGCATTTAAAAAGCTTATCATGCCATGCTTTTCCGGCTTCTGGCACCAACCTATAACCTATAGTTGAAGACTTGCATGAATCATTTGATCAACTATTCTATGGAATCCTTGACGTATTTTCTCCCAAGAGCTTAATTAGGTCAGATTTAATTAGGTTTTTCGTCACTGTGTATCAGTGTATGGGAATGTGGCTCCTGTCATGATAATCTAATGACTGAAAGCAAAAAGTTCGAATCCCCAGTATCGCCGTATTGGACCTGCTTTGATTCTTGCTCAACTTTTCATTTCACTTTCCAATATCATATTACCTACACTGACTCTTGCCCCAAAGAAACACAAAATATATCAGCACAAACTCGGAGGAGAGGCTCTTGAATATCATTTCAATTTCCTTTTCTTTATCAACCATAGATGATTAAATTTAGATGCATGTGAACATGAATTAGGTATGATTTAAATGAATCTCGAATGTACTAAGCTGATAAAACTCGACTTATATGTTTCTTAATGAGTTTGAGTTCGAACTTGGCTCGAGTTTGAACTATTTAATCCAAACATCGAAAACCTCAAGATTATTACAAGACTGGCTGGTCATGATGTTTCCGCCGTGTGCTATTTTGAGACGGGTCTAGCTACCAAGGAAAGAACTGGTCACAGACGCCAGAAGAAAACAATGTCCACACTGGTCAAACCCTAATTTGACCGATCACGACACTACTCTTGTTTTTGTTGAGGCAGGAATCTTCAAAGATGGTTTCAGCTAGTTCACATGAAAGATATCGTAGAATCTGAAGATTAGCAACTTATTGATCAATCAAAATCAAGCTAAGTCAATGATAGTCACTCTTTACTTTACACATCATGGTAAATATTAACCATAAATATTACTTATAAGTTATAATCTTAAGACGTTAGGACATACAATTGAAATTATGTCAGTATGTCACTAATTATCTCAACAGATTTTTTTTTTTTTGAAAAATCGTTTAAAACTTTGTCAAGCTGGGATGCTCATCCTACGCCCATAACTCAACAGATTTTATATATTTTCAGATTTATATTACGTTTCAGATATAGAAATATAGAATTCAGATTTATTTATGGCTTGCATTCCACAGCCGAAAAGGAACGAATATAAAATGCAAGTATACTCTCCAATGTATGTGTGGTTGCCCCATTCTTAATTCAGAAATAAATAATTAAGACAACTAGAGGCTGTGGCTGTGTTAGCTTCATGCATGGTTCTAGACTTCTAGTTAATACTTATGCCAACTTTATTTAATATTGTATCTTTTTCATATACAAAAGCTTATACCCAACAAAAAAAAAAAAGTGGTCTGGCTTATGAATGAGCGAAAACCAAACAATATTGCTTATTGATAGTAATTATTTGGTACATCTAGGCTCCTTCCCCCTCCCCCTTTAGAGTGTGCAGTTTTTAGAAATTATATTATCTTCTAGGAAGTTATGTGGGTGGCAAACTCATGTACGTCATAGAAGTGATAGAACAATATAAAAGGTAGATTTAATTATCATTGCTTTGAGTTGGTTTATCCAAGGTTTTAAATATCGGTATCGTTGTATATATCGGTACTTTGAAAAAGGGAGATGTCCGAAATATCGGGGATACAGGGTAAGAAAATGTCGTTTTTGAAAAAAGTAAATTTATTAGAAATTTAGAACTACATATAAATACATATGAATGTTAACTTCATCTACATCCAAAAAGAGACTCTAGGCGGTTGAAAAGCCGCTCGCTGGTCTACGAAAATGCAATAATCAGACCAAGACATATGACTCATATAGTGCGAATTGTAGTGATGAACATGATAGTTATAGATCTCTTTAGAGCTGCCGACTGTTTCTCCTATAAGGGGATAATAAGGATGAACCCAACTAGATGACTGATCATATACTTCTACATATTGATTATATCCATAAGCATCATAACCAAATTGATTGTTGCCTTCATGAGATTCATTTGAGATCCCACTGCGCTCTGTGCTTAAACTGATAGAATCAAAACTTAAGGCAATTGAAGAAACATCAGATGGGGTACTTTGATCATCAGTTGCACCTCTTGTCCTCCTCCCATATCGGGTCTTCTCTTGAGCACCATGGCCAGCTGTTCTCACTCCGTGGTCTTCATCTTGGGTGGTATGATCAAAATTACCTTCACATGTAAATCCATCCACAGAAGATTCTCCATAGTCATATCTTTCACCTCCACCACCTATTCCGCTTCCACCCTCTCCACGATCATCAGAACTATCTGGAGTTGTTGTACCAACCCACGCATCATCACTATCTGAATTATCTTCTGGGTTTTTAACAACTTCTTCAGATAAGACTCTCTCTACGTTGATTCCAGCATTAGTTGCAGTTTCTACAACTTGTGGAAGAGGTCTTCCAGCTTCATCATCAAGGTGTGCAGGCATAATCCAATCATGAAGTGGATCAATGCCATTATCAAGCGGCTCGCTTGCAACATGAAGTAGATCTATATAGTTGTTTTCATTGACCACATTATTCTTTGCCTGTTTATCTCGCAGCCGCAGCTTCATGTTGTAGTAGCAGTATACAAGCTTTTCCAACTTCTGATATGCCAAACGGTTCATTTGCTTGGTATGAACCATCCATTACTACTTTTAAATAATTGGAGCTTTTTTATCATCAATATTATCACCAATAGAGATTGTCTAGGCAATTAGGCATGAACCAGCTTTCTAAGGCTTCACCATAATTTAAAATCAATAAAAAGAGACAAACATAAGCACCTATCTGCCCCTCTTGTCCGAATGAGTGTAAATAAACAATAGTCACTAGTCAGCAATCAAAGACTATAAGCCCCAAAGGGAAAAAAAAAAAGCAGCCATATTTTTACCTCAAATTTTACAGATATTTCTTCACTTTATCGGGGATATATCGTAAATATCTAATATATCGGGGATATTTGACGATGTCGGAGAAATTTCGCAGAAACGGTGAAAGATAAGATATTTACCCCCCTAAATATATCGGTCCGTCGAAAAAAGGAGACATCGGGGGAGATATCGGATATATCGCAGATATTTAAAACCTTGGGTTTATCATTAATTTGTCGTTTACGAGTTGATTAAATATTATAACATTTTTTTTTTATCAAGATCACAAAGTGTTCTCAAAATCTGTTTAGGCGTAGAGACTAATCCATGTCGATGGGTCAGACTAGTCTGTGCCGATGGGTCATGTTAGATCACTTCCTTTTTCTTGACCACAAGAATACATTGAGATTTAACTCCAATCAGCGTTGACGAGATTCTAACCCGGGTGTGAGAGTACCAAACCTGAAGACTCTAATTACTAACTCGATCGCCTATGATGGTTTATAACAACTTATCACTATTCCTTATTTATCATTAATGGATTACAAAGACGCTAGAAGTACCTTACCGATTAGATGATTAGAAACTAAGATTCGTGTTAGATAAAGTGCATGAATCTTTGGATAAACAAAATGCAGAGTAATTAAAAGGTAGTGTTAAATTAAGATATATATAGGAATGGTTTCTCACGTAAGACCTAGGATCAGAATGCACATACATGCATATACATTATTATCTTAGCAGCTAGAAATTAAGTAACACGTACATTAATGCAACGTTGCGTAGGGTAAGTTATCTCCATTAATTAGTTCGATCCACATATTACTCATTCATCTTGTCACTTAAGTTGTCGTATATATGCAACTAATTGAGTTCATTGATTTGTTTACCTTAATTAACTAGCAAGTGTGTCTGATCGACTTTGCTAAACAATTGAAAAGAAGCAAGCCAAGGCTACGTGATTGGTTTCGAAAGAAGAAGAAGAAGAAAGCAGAAAATTAAAAATAGTCGTCCAAATTCAGAAATGGACACATGCATTGTGAACTAATTATTTTACATTTTTAGGCAAAGAGATCGATGTGGCATAATTAGTGGTGGAACTAAATGCCGATCAACTTGAGTGTTGGATCATTTGATGACCTAATTATATATTTTAAGGCGATTCAAAGAGGAAGATGTAGCATGTGACAAATTGATTGTATTTTAAGCAATTTGAACTTGATACTCAATAATACACGAATTAAATTATGATTTACATGTTGAACTTTATCATCGCGCTATTATACATGTGTTATACGGTTACAATATTTGAATATAGAAATGTTAATTTACAATATTTGAATACAAACACCCTAACAAGGTTTACTTCATTGTAATTGGCAAATGTACGTGTTTAGCTCAACAAATTTGTTATGAAACTATATATTAGCTTTCCTTCAAAGAAAATGTAGTACACGTTTCATTCTCTGATTCTCATTCCTGCATATCATTCATGCATGGCATCTCTCTCTCTCTCTCTCTCTCTCTCTCTCTCTCTCTCTCTAAAAAATGACCTAATTTTTTCAGGTCATGAATATTATTCCCCAGGAGATTGGATATGGCGCCATTAAAATGCTTATCTCTGAGTCCTCTTTAATTACGTTTATTGCATGAATCACATCTCACGTTGAGCAAATTTCAATACTTTCCAATCTATCAATCATGACAAAACTGTAGTTTGGTGCATGGACCGTCTAGTACATCAGTGGTCGCGGAAGAACAAGTAGTCATATATAATTGGTCTTCTAGATTCATTTAAAGAGGAGTCTGGTACTCCATCAGATCAAATGGCCTAAAACCTAAATTGGGTATACTTCGCAATCAATTGCTCACTCCATCTCTGCTGCAATTTTAATTCCCCACCCACACGTTTCAGCTTCGCCGCATCCCATCCATTTACTGTAGTTAGGCCATACTTGTCCTACCGTTTGTTCATTTGTTAACATTTTCATTGGTACATAGCCGAGTGCAAAGGGTGTGGGAGGCAGAGTAAAGCCTCATTCATATTCGGCCTAGAGCCAAAAATCAGGACAAAATCGACGACTACTACTCAGAGCCAGAAATTGCATTGAAATATACAAGTAACATGGTTTTCTAGGAAATAAACCTATATTGATAGGTTTGACTACGTTACAGGGAGTTTTATATGCACATTTTGAACTTTCAACGTTCCTTAAATGGGAAGTGTTGAAAATTCAAGGATGATTGTTGAATTAGCCCTAACCAATTTCTAGCATTGACAGGACGAGCATAATTCCATAGTCCATAGTTGCATTTAGCAAAAACTCCTCTGAAAATTCTCATATCATATGCCTTCTCTGACAACTGCCCAGCTTAGCAAATTGTGGCGAAGACTAGGTACTGAATACACATCATATATGATATTGTTCAACCTTTCCTTCAACTTGATAGAAATTTTGCCATTCTGTTTCATTGGCATCTTTGATGCAATGCCAAATGTGATCTCCAATTTCATGGACTCATTTAATTCAACGAGCAAGTCCTTATGGCTAGAGAAATGGTTGGTACAACTTGTCTCCAAAAATCGTTTGATTTTTTTCTTGACCATTTACAACATTGATAGTCAACAACAAGTTTTCTTCATTGTCATTCTCTACAATCTTGGCATGTAACTCATCATTTTTTGATCTGATTCTTTGGATTCACTTCATTGTTTAATAGCCATACTCCTGGCAGTTGAAACACTAAACTTTGGATTTCTCTATTTGCTCGAAAATGGTGATTTGATCATCTCTTGTAGCTTGAGTTCTAGTTTCTTTGATTTGTCGACTCACGGCAGTTGCCTCCCTCACTGTAGTATTCATTGTAGTACGCCGAGTTTCTGTCCTTCTTCAAGCTCAATTGAGTCTCCAACGCTTCTTCAATTGCAATCTCTGACTATTCATTTACTCTCTGGCCAGCTCTCTGCTCATAGACTTAGCAAGAACCCTTAATTTCATCTACCTTCACAGTATTGAGATCTTGTGACTCCTCTATTGCTGTGACTTTGTTATAACCTCCCTACTGGCTTTCACATGATAATAGGCGGGATGCGTTAGTAGTCAGAGATGCTCTACGTTTTCTCTATCTGAAGAAGCTCAAATTGTTGCCGTAAAGTCTGCAATCGAACCTTTTTCATCTTGTTGTGCCCCACATAGCAGTTAATGAGACAATTCTAGGTCCCCTTTGTGGTGGAAGCATGTCCAATCTTCTCATAAACTTCTGAACCAATTGTTGGATGTTCTAAACTCACAAACATGAATGAATCAAGTCAATCAACACAAATAACTATGTCAAATGTGAAGAATCACTGCCGTAAAACTCCCACAGTGACCAAATATATGCAAAACAAGATTTCATTTAACCTTATACAGTAAGACTACTTAGTTCACAAACATGTATAATTCAAATCATATGACTATGTCAAGTTAAGATTGATCAGAGATAAATTGAAACACGAGCAATACAATATTGTGAACTCAAAAACTCCTCTCAATATCAGCTTGAGTGAAAATGCTGATGTCTAGTTCAAATGAGGTTTACCCCAATAGCTCCATATATGTACATCAAGGCTCTTTTATATATCCTTCTTTCGATTTTTAATTAGCTCATTTCTTTGGTTTTGGGTGAGATTTGCTTGGTATCCAAAATCTCTGAATCGGTTGATTACAACCTCTTTGTATTACATCACTTTGATAAGAGTATATTGGAGCTCTCTGATGTTGAAAATTGCCTTTCCCATCAAATTTACTGACTAGACATTGGCCACTGCGAGAACTCGACCTTGGGTGCCATCCTTGAACCAACAACAACCCTTCACTCTTTTGAGCTCTAATATGAGATTAAAATCTCAAGAATATCATAGCAAAAGTTACTGCGGTAGATTGGCACTAGAAAAAAAATAAATAAATAAATGACTCAAACAAGACACGAACCAACCAAGAGAGAAAGTAGAGAGTTTGAGGGAGAGAACTTTATTAATCTAGATGACTTATCCACCAACAACAAAACAAACAACTTATTTATAGAGATTCACAAACTTACAGGGATTATCAAAAGTTTGCAGGGAGCTTCTAGACTAGAAACATTAAAAGCTAATTAACTCTAACAACTTCTTCATATTTTGATTTTTCTCAATTTTAGGAAAAAAAAAAAGAGTAATTTTTTACTCCAACAGATTTCCTATAACCATCCCAGTGAGGGAAGAGAAAAAAAAATTCCCTAAATTTACAACAATCTTTAAAATTTTAAGGAAGAACTTAGATTGCTGTAAAATAGGGAATCAGTTTGGAGTTAAAGAAGAAAAATTATGGAAAACTTTGACTTTTGCTTCCCTATAAAACAAAAATTATAGAGAAGCTGTTAGAGTTGCTCTTAGCATAATAATCTAAAAACGCTAGGCATTAGGCGGGTGGTGGGGAGGGGTCTAGCGCCTATGTGCTTAGGCAGGTCTAAGCAGATTTTTATTTTATTTTAATTTCATTATACAAGATATATGTGTTTACTTAAAACAAATTACTATATTTAAGCATGCAAAATGGAAAGGACATATAAAGTATTGCAATTGATTGAAAACATGGTGAAAATTCTCGTCTGCCCGCCTAGGCACTCACCAGCCCACTTAATACACTGTCCGATTCTTTTTGCAGTTTTCAAATTGAATGAGGCGACTAGCCACTGCCTAGCGGCTATGCGGCCATTTAAGGGGATTTTTAGAACAAATTTAACTTGAATGTGATTTTCGTTAAATACAAGCGCATGTATCATTCATACCTTGAGGATTACTAACTAACTCAAATCCTTAGGAAGTCAGAAATAGAAAAATAGAATGAAGCAAATATTAATCTAATACACCAAAGCTTAGAATGTAAAACGTTAGCAAATTAGATGACTCCATACAATTCAAAAGAACCAAGTGATTCATAATAGGCTTGGTTTAATTTCTAATAGGATGTGGCTACTTTTATAATCTAAGGTGCCTCTTAGGAGGAGGAATAGGCAATTTTGTTCTGTTGTAGTATATTTGCTGAGTGGCTACTTTTATAATCTAAGGTGCCTCTTAGGAGGAGGAATGGGCAATTTTGTTCTGTTGTAGTATTTGCTGAATATGCAAGTCATTTGAATCTGCGTTGATGGAACCACTTTAGCTCAAGGACTCAAGGTCATGAATAGGCTTGAAATTGATTCCTGACCAAAGACAACACAACTCTACGAGACTCCAAAGTTAAGTAGTGGCAACTCCTATTATGTTCTCCAATTCTTTATTACCGTAATGAGGTCTCGTCTTTGTTATAAGTTCACATCTACTCTCGTCTTTGTTCTCTAATTCCTAGCGTTTCCTGATTTTCAAGAGAAGTGAGGATGTTCTACGAGAATGATTGATCTGCAGTAGCAAAGTTTTGTCTTACATTTGCAGAAGCAAAAGTCTTGTGTTAGCTTGGTTCAGGAGAATAGGTAACTTGTTAAACTCCAAGAAGTATATATGGTGCGATGGATGAAATTGACAGGCTGTGAAGGTTTTCAGATGCATGGTGCAGATCCATACTATATCGTAAAATTGAGTTCATCTAGTTATTCCAGGATGCTGAACATAACGTGCAATTCATGACAGTGTTTCCCATTTAAAGCCTACGAATAGTAGTGGCGTATCTTAAGGATCAGAGATACAGAGATGCGGTATTTCACAATGAAAGTATGTACTCAAGTTTGGTGGATAAGGATCAATACATGCACTAGTTCCAGAAATATAATTCTGGCTGCAGAATCAATCATAATTAAAAAAAAATAAAAAAATACATGGGCAGCTTTAAGAGCTTATTCTGTTAAAAAAAATTCAATCCTACAAGACGAGGCAGGTACGTACACAAACATAATCTTTAGGAATCTGCAAGCATAACCAATCAGCAACCTGAGAGCAGCCAAAAAATTCCCCAGCTAAGTGCATATTGCAATTAAAGAATATTAGACTGCACAGTCACTTCTTAGTCTGCTCTGGATTGGCCAGCTCGGGAGGACAAGATGATTCCAACAATGAGGCCATACAGTGCCAATGCTTCAGCAAAAATGAGAATGAGGATCATCCCGACAAAGAGTTTTGGCTGCTGTGCATTAGCTCTGCAAAACAAGCTCAGTTACTTCAACGGTGCACAACATGGTGTAAACCATGTAAAAACTAGTACACTCCTATTCAATACAATCAATCCAAATCAAGTACATGCATGATGCATCAAATGGAAAATATACCTCAAGTAAAATGCAGAAGTTATTCAAAGTCATTAACTTACTACCCATTCTCTCCCAAGTCCCAAATTAACAAAAATTAGCATCACAGGACCATGAAAATGATAATTTTCCCACCAAATTTTGATTTTTCTTTTCCATTAATCCTTAATCCTGCCAAAAATTATTGTGAAACAATCCTAGTTGTTGACCAACTTATAATTTTAACTAACCACTCTTGATAGTTCCTTCCGGAAAATGATATCATAATCTTACATGTGAAACATACATTTGAGAAATTAGGGTCGCATTCAGGCAACAAGGATTGCAACTATTACCATTTTATGGTAACACAAATTCCTTAAGGCTTTTCATATTGCAGAAAAATAAATTACATCTATCCCCCGCATAGTTTACAATTGCTACTTTGTCATACCTACGCCCTTATCTCTGATTTTAGTCTTCACCTTTATCAGACAATGACTTCTATATACTCTTGCTGTGGACTTAGAAATTTTCATATTGCAATCAACATTCACAGATTCTCTATCCTTGGTTATCCCAATTTGCATTAGGGTTACTTATGATTTATCTGTCCTCATTTGGAGGAAGCCTACAAATTCTGTAAACACAGATGGAGAAGGGTAAAAGATGAAAGTTACCCTAGAATTGTGATTCCCACAAGTAGCCCTACTTTTTGACTACTGTAAATATATGATGAAGGACAAAAATGCAGCCATAATTAATTAATTATCCCCTGATGGGTAATCTGAATTGTGTGGGTCATCTGATTAAAAGACTAAGTACAATACTACTCTACTCTAGAAAAGAAAGAAATGTCAGATTTAGATCAGAATTTACTCTCATGATGCCATTAAAAAACCTACGGTTTATGCACATATATTAACAAAGGTTAGAGATAATACCTCACACCAGCATCACCAACAATACCAATTGCCATTCCAGCGGAGAGCCCCGCAAGACCGCAAGCAAGACCAGAGGAGAGATGTGCATAACCATCAAAGAGGTAATATGACTTTGCCTTGGGATTAATCCCGGTACTGATGATAACAGCAATAATAAGCCCATAAATACCCAAAACTCCAGCCATAACAACAGGAACAATGGATTTCATGACCAGCTCAGGCCTCATGACTCCCATAGATGCAACACCTACCCCACTCTTTGCTGTGCCATAGGCAGCTCCCATACCTAAAACAAACCAATGGAGCTCTCATGTCAAGTACAAAAAAACTGCATCGAGATTCACACAAGTTTCACTAAAAAAAGAAAGAAAAAAAAAGCACATATCAATTGTAGACCAGATTCAGAATCTTAGTAAAATCCACAGTAACAACTCTAGACCTCAGAATTTTAATAAAATCAAGTTACTTATATCTTTTCTGGTTCCAAGTTAATCATCAGGAACAATCAAGTTGATCAGAATCAAGCTTCATTCCAATTCTTGGAGGAATTAAACTCGATAATCACGCGATGAACTCCAAGGAAATCAAACACAATTCGCAGCATAATGAAACAGATAGTCGATCAATGAACTCCAAAGTAGATCTAAAGTCATATCAAAAAGCAAAAACTTGTGAGAAAAGCGAGATCGAGGTTTTTACAGGAGAAAACGAGGGCCGCAGCGGCGCCGAGGAAGCCGAAGAAGGGCGCCGTCTCATCGCCGCTGAAGGTAGAAGACATCGTGGGGAGTGGATCTGCAACGACGTCGTCTGGATCTTGGATCTCCTCTCTCCCTCACTGATTGTTTTTTTTTGTGCTTCTTCCGCAGGAGAAAGTCGACATAAAAGCTCCAACTGCTTTTATAATTACTTACCATCTACGCACGGATCAAGTATTACCGGACCTGAATAGGTTCAGGCAAGGTTTTAAATCTCTGCGATATTTCCGATATATCCCCGATATCTCTTTTTTTCGACGGACCGATATATCCAGGGGGTAAATATCTTATCTTTGACCGTTTCTGCGAAATTTATCTGACATCGTCAAATATCCCCGATATATTAGATATTTGCGATATATCCCCGATAAAGTGAAGAAATATCTGTAAAATTTGAGGTAAAAAAAAAAAAAAAACTTTGTAATTCTTTAAATGAAAATCTGTGTGAAGAGAGATCTCCTAAAGGCAAATCTGACTATCTGAGTGAGGAGAAATCCCTTCAAGGTGAATCTAGGTGAGTAGAAAATCCCCTCAAGGCGAATCTAGGTGAGGAAAAAAATCCCCTCAAGGCGAATCTTTACCCCGGAGAAATGGGGAAATATCACCAATGGTCACTGAGTTATGACTTATTCGACACTTAACTCACTGTATTTTCAACAATATCACTTAACTCACTCAATTTTATATCCGTCTTTCACTTAACTCACTGCCGTTAATTCTACTGTTAGAAGCCATTAAAATTGAGGGTATATTTGTCAAAACACTTAAAAATCCTTTTTAACTTAAAAAAACTACATTTATTAGACTTTTTTTCAATTTTTTTAAATTTCTGAAATTTCTAATAAAAAATGATTTATTTAACTTAAATATAATTTGAAAAAAATTGTCTTTTTTTTTAAAAAAAAGATAGAAATGCATTTTTTTAGTGTTTAGATAAATATACCCTCAATTTACATTTATTAGACTTTTTTCAATTTTTTAAATTTATGAGATTTCTAATAAAAAATGATTTTTTTAACTTAAATATAATTTGGAAAAAAAATTGTTTTTTTTTTTTATAAAAAAAAGTTAGAAATGCATTTTTTTAGTGTTTAGACAAATATACCCTCAATTTTAATAGCTTTGAACGGCAAAATTAACGACAGTGAGTTAAGTGAAAGACGGATGTAAAACTGAGTGAGTTAAGTGATATTGTTGAAAATACAGTGAGTTAAGTGTCGAATAAGTCATAACTCAGTGACCATTGGTGATGTTTTCCCCCGGAGAAATACCCACAAGGCGATTTTGGGTGAGAAGTAATTCTCTAAAAGTCTAAATGCAAATCTGTGTGAGGAGAGATTTGGTACTATGTAGTCTATGACTATGTCTGTAACTCTGTATGTAGTTTGTAACTTTGTAGTTGAATAATAGAAAGAAGATAAAGCCATAAAGGTTCAATTATTCAAATGAGTCCAAATGACATTGCAAAAGGAAGTCAAGGAACCATATATGGATGACATGATGAGAAGAGAGTGCAGAGTACGGAGTATTAAATTTTACCTATGCATCTTGAAAAAGTAAGGAATAATGAAGCTACTGTGTAGTTTGTGAGTGTATAGTCTGTAGTTGAATAGTATAAAGAAGCTAAAAGTTCAAATGCTAAAGTAACTATCAAATGGAATAGGTGAATAGGTATATAGATCTACTTCATGTTGCAAGCGAGCCGCTTGATAATGGCATTGATCCACTTCATGATTGGATTATGCCTACACACCTCGATGATGAAGCTGGAAGACCTCTTCCACAAGTTGTAGAAACTGCAACTAATGCTGGAATCAACGTAGAGAGAGTCTTATCTGAAGAAGTTGTTAAAAACCCAGAAGATAATTCAGATAGTGATGATGCGTGGGGTGGTAGAGCAACTCCAGATAGTTCTGATGATGGTGGAGAGGGTGGAAGAGGAACAGGTGGTGGAGGTGAAAGATATGAATATGGACAATCTTCTGTGGATGGAGGATTCCAATTTACCTGTGAAGGTAATTTTGATTATGCCACCCAAGATGAAGACCACGGAGTGAGAACAGCTGGTCATGGTGCTCAAGAGAAGACCTGATATGGGAGGAGGACTAGAGGTGCAACTGATGATCAAAGTACCCCATCTGATGTTTCTTCAATTACCTTAAGGCCTCGTTTGGTTCGCGGAAAGGAAAGAAGTTCCTTTGTCTTTCCCATGGGAAGGGAAATGAACTTTCCGAATAACTTTCCATTCCGATGTTTGGTAATGTAAGGAAAGTTATCCGGAAAGTTGTTAAAAAGTATGTAATTAATGGAATAAAATAATATGTTGTGAGTAATAAATGCAAGGAAAGAAGGGGGGAAAGTGATTCCTTTGGAGTATGGAAGGAACCATTTTCCCCCCTATTTTCCTTTGCTTCAGGAAAATATTTCCTTTCCTTTTGCATCCCAAACACAAGAAAGGAACAACTTTCCTTTCCTGATGCTTACTTTCCGCGAACCAAACGAGGCATAAGTTTTGACTCTATCAGTTTAGACACAGAACGCAGTGAGATCTTAAATGAATCTCATGAAGGCAACAATTAATTTGGTTATGATGCTTATGGATATAATCAATATGGAGAAGTATATGATCAATCATCCAGTTGGGTTCATCATTATTATCCCCTTATAGGGATAACAGTCGGCAGCTCTAAAGAGATCTATAACTATCATGTTCATCACTACAATTCGCACTATATGGGTCATATATCTTGGTCTGATTATTGCATTTTCGTAGACCAGCGAGCGGCTTTTCAACCTCCTAGAGTCTCTTTTTGGATGTAGATGAAGTTGACATTCATATGTATTTATATGTAGTTCTAAATTTCTAATAAATTGACTTTTTTCAAAAATGATATTTTCGTACCCTGTATCCCCGATATTTCCGATATCTCCCTTTTTCAAAGTACCGATAGATATGAAGATACCGATATTTAAAACCTTGGGTTTAGGTCGGTTCATGACCCAAAAATATGATTTTTGTTAAAGAAAACACACGTTATGTGTCTTCGTCAAAGTAACTGACGAGGAGAGAATTAAGGAATTAGTGGTTACAGCTTAATCATCCATTATTGTCATTATTGTAATTGTTATTACCATTGTAATCCTCACTCCATATAAAGGGATTATCTAATGAAATGAGTAGATAAATTTCTCTATTTTACTTTTACACGTTATCAGCACGAGTATCTAGCCTTAGCTTCGAAAAAAAAAAAAAAACCAAAACCCTAGAAGAAATTTTTTTTTTCCTCTACCGTCAACCCTCACGCTAGCTTCGCCCTCTGCCGGACCTGCACCTGGCTGGCCAGCCCCCGGTGCCCCGCTCCCAGCCCAGCGTGCCCTTGCATCTTGTTGCTCCTGATTACTATCCTCATTCTCGCGGCCTCGCTGCCCGACTGCATCCCAGCGTCTCCAGCCCGCCTCACGCCTGGCAGACCACGACCCCCAACAGACCTGCACGCACCACCGTCCTCCAGCCCTGCCTAGCGTTCGCTCACCTGCAGCCCAGTCGCACAGTCCAGCGCCTAGCACCTGCATCCAGCCTCCGTTCGGTGCTTGCAGTCGCTGCCTCAACCCTATCTCTACTGCCTCCCACGTGTGCACGGCCTGACCTAATAGAAAATATATATATATATATATATATATTTTTTTTTTTTCTCAAGTAAGTCTTTCTTTATTAATTAATCTTTGGCTAAGTTGCTTATATTCCACTTTTCACATTGGCTGCGTTGCTCAATTTTTTTATGTTTACTATCTTTAAGCATGCTTTATATTTTTTGTTTATGTTTTTATTATGAAATTTTGAGCATGTTTTGTGAATTTTATTTAAGCTTATATAATTATTCCTATGCATGCCTTTTTATTATAATTGTTTTATTTAGCATGTTATAAATTGTGTGTTGCCCTGATAATGAAAATTCATACGCATTATAAATACATAATTACCGTGATAAAGTATTTTCACATTGCATTGGAAAAAAATGTGACCATTACGAATCTTGGTCTTGAAATCTAATTCATATCCTTGGAAAATAATTCACGTGGATGTCTTTATGACTGCGTAATTTATATATCTTCTCTCTTGTTTATGTAGATGGCTGATCCAACTCGACCTGAATTTGACATTTTGGACTCAGAAGGAATTGAGTACTATCGTTGGGTTTCCGATGTGGAAACCGCCTTTGTGGCAAAAGACTACATTGCCACCATCGAAACTCCCACCGACCCCAAAGACGATGGACCGTCTAACAAGGTGAAAGCAAGTGCCTTAATGTTTCTAAGGCGACGTATTGATTCTAGCCTACGCTGGGAGTACCTTCAGTTGAAGACACCCAAAGAACTGTGAGATGCTCTTAAGGGACGTTTTGGGAACATTCATGACACTTTGCTCCCAGAACTGACTGTTCAGTGGAATGAAATCCGCTTGCTTGACTACAAAAGTGTCAATGACTTCAACAAGGACATGTTGCGCCTAAATTTCTGTGGAAAGGAACTCACAGAAGATGATATGATCCAGAAGACTCTTTCCACTTTTTCTACTTCAGCACTTATACTAGTGAACCAGTATAGGCTGGAGTATGACAACAAAAGAATCACAACCTTTAATAAGTTGATCAACCTACTGCAAGTGGCTGAGAGGCATAATGAGGTTCTTTTGAACAACAATGTCAGGCCCGTTGGGACAAAGAAAATTCTCAAGGCTAATTATGGCAAGGTGAAAGGTGGAAAGAACCCCAATACAAAGGGGGTTGGACGTGCTGATCCCTACCCATGTGGAAATAATGCACCATGTGGAAAGGGACATGGGGGTCGTGGAGGCCCTCACAATGTATGGCGCAAAGATAGTGGTGCTGGCCCTAGTGGTCATGGAAACAAGGTGCAAAAGGAACCTAAGAATCCTTCAGTCAAAAAGGAAAGAGTTGGCAATGAACCATGCTATAGGTGTGGAATTATTGGGCATTAGTACAAGAACTGCCAATCAAGTAACACAGTAGCAGCCACTTACAAGAGGTATAGGGAGTCTAAAGAACAAGAGGCTCACTATATGGAATAAGGAGGCCATGACCCTGATGTCAACCTCACAAGTGCAGACTTCAATGGCAACAAGGAACTTGCTCAGTCAATGGATGCTCCAGATTTTGACTGATCTGCTTTATTTATTTATTTTATTTTCCAAAGACAGTTGTGAAGGCATAATGCCTCATTTTTTTTAATTAGACTATAACTTGGTCTTAAAGTTTATTTAAATAATGGTTTGATGAATTAGATTTCTGAACAAGACCTTGATTTGATTATCGTTGGCTTATTAATAAATTTCAGATTTTATTCTGAAGCATTGAATTTATTCGATTTTATTTACTACACATATATACATGGTTCGAAATAGCACTATAAAGATGTAAAGCAATACATCTAGAAAAATCAAGAAAAATTATTAGAATGAAAGTATTATCATTCTACATAAATTGAATACTCTAAAGAATATGTGATATATTTTTTTGAATTATTTAATAATACCTCCCATCTACTTGTAGGAATGAATCAAGGAGAACTTGAGTGCTTAGTTGATAGTGGGACTACCCACACCATATTAAGGAATAGGCAATTATTCATTGAATTAATAGCCTATAATTCCTCTATGACTATGATGATTGGATCATCACAAGTAATAAAAGGGCGAGGAACTGCCAAATTTTTGCTGCCTAACGGCACAATGTTTAAAGTCACAGACGCTCTGTATGCACCAAAAGCTAATCGAAACTTATTAAGTTTCAAAGATATTCGTGTCAACGGTTATCATATAGAAATCCAATGTGAGAATTGAACTGAAAACCTTTATATTACCTCTAATGAATGTGGAAGGAAACACATTTTAGAGAAACTAATGAGTCAATCTAGTGGACTGTACCTCACTACTATTTGGATCTTGAATCCTATGTTGTCACCAACAATGAAATATGGGACACTGACTCATACAAGCTTTGGCATGACCGCCTAAGGCACCTTGATCGTGACATGATGATCCGTATTTTAAAGAACTTACACGGACATCCCTTCTTTCGAGTGACAAATAAAATGGGACAAAAATTTGCCACACTCACACTGCAAGGTGTCGGTCATACTACTGCTCAAATGCAGCCATTGCCTTCTGAAGTACTAGAAGCACTACCTCCCTCCCATTATGCCTTATTGACTATTTCAAAGGCACATCACTCATTTTGCAAAGCCTGCTCTTTAGCAAAAACAGGTTCGAGACCTTCCTATGCTAAAGATACAAAACATAACATTCCATTCTTACTAAGGATACAAGGAGATATCTGTGGACCAATCCATCTAGAATGCGGACCATTCAAGTACTTTATGGTTCTGGTGGATGCTTCGACACGTTGGTCACATGTCACATTATTGTCCACAAGAAATGCTGCATTTGCAAAACTCCTAGCAGAGATTATACGTTTAAGGGCTCACCACCTTGATCACCCTATCAAGTCTATAAGGCTTGATGACGCTGGAGAGTTTACATCAAAAGCATTTGATGATTATTGCATGTCTATTGGGATCCATGTAGAGCATCCTGTACCCCATGTGCATACACAAAATGGTCTCGCAGAAGCCACCATCAAAAGGCTACAGATGGTGGCTAGGGAACTGGTTATGCGCACCAACCTGCCTATATCTGCCTAGGGTTATGCAATATTGCACGCAGCTTTACTTATTCGTTTTAGACCCATTGCTAGCCAACTATTTTCTGCGCACCAGTTGGTAACTGGATATGAGCGTGACATTTCACACTTACGCATATGTGGTTGCGCAGTATATGTGCCTATTGCGCCCCCACAACGCACCAAAATGGGTCCTCAGAGATGATTAGGTATTTATGTTGGATACGAATCTCCAACCATTATCCGCTATTTGGAACCCTTAACAGGCGATCTCTTTACCGCTAGATTTGCGGATTGTCACTTTGATGAGACAGTCTTCCTGTCGTTAGGGGGAGATAGGAAAAAGGATTTTCCAAGGGAACGACAGAAATTGTCGTGGTTTGTCCCCACTCTGTCTAATTTCGATCTCCGTACTTCACAATGTGAAAGTGAAGTGAAAAGAATAATCGATCTTCAGAACGTAGCAGATTTGATGCCTGATGCGTTTACTGATATCGCAAAAAGTGATGAGATCACATATACTAGCTGCAAATGTGCCTGTAAGGTTAGAAGTCCCTAACAAGGGGTACGGCGCCGCAGCTTGAGGCGCTGCAACCACACTTAGTGGAGGTGTGGTTGAGGCCGTGGCTCCCCAAAGGAAGAGGGGGAGGCCACTTGGTTCGATTGACACTCACTCAAGGAAGAAGAGGGCGAGTAAGGCACAAACTGATCCATTAATCATCAATGTAGAGAATCCCTCTCATGAGATTGTCTCTGATTATAGTTATGTCCATGAATCAATATTGAAGGACGCTCTGATGTTTGAAATGATTCCAGAGAACAAAGAAATCTCAATGGATTATGAGAGTGTGTATGAGTTGATGGAAAGATCTTCCATACACATTGATGATGCATTTGCATACACTGTTGCTCAAGAAATCATAGAGCACGATGATATCGAACCACGCTCTATTGCAGAATGTCAACAAAGAGCAGATTGGCCTAAATGGAAAGAAGCAATCCAGGCAGAACTAGATTCTCTGGCAAAGAGACAAGTATTTGGTCTGGTAGTGCTAACCCCACCAAGTGTAAAGCCTGTAGGACATAAATGGGTCTTTGTCAGAAAGCTTAATGAGAAGAATGAAGTCCTGAGGTACAAGGCTCGCCTTATGGCGCAAGGTTTCTCACAACGCCCTAGAATTGATTACGAGGAGGCATACTCTCCCGTAATGGACGTTATAACGTTCCGCTGCTTAGTTAGCTTGGTAGTTTCCGAATGATTGGAAATGCAGCTCATAGATGTGGTTACTACATATCTCTATAAGGATCTTGATTCAGAGATATATATGAAAGTGCCTGATGGCCTTACATTACCCAAGTCAAGTAACTCTAAACCATGGAATGCGTTTGCAATTAGGTTGAAATGCTCACTTTACGAATTGAAACAATCCAGGCGATTGTGGTATACTCGTCTAAGTGACTACTTAATTGGGAAAGGATATAAGAATGATGAATTATGCCCATGCGTATTCATAAAGAAAACAAGTTCCGGATTTGCAATTGTAGCTGTATATGTCGATGATATGAACATAATAGGTACTCTTGATGAAATAATAGAAACCGCAAGCTACTTAAAATCCGAATTTGAGATGAAGGATCTTGGGAGAACTCGATTCTGTCTAGGCCTTGAACTAGAACACCGAGTTTGTGGAATACTAATCCACCAATCTGCGTATGTCCAAAAGATGCTTAGGCGATTTAACATGGACAAAGCGCATCCTGCTATCACTCCCATGATCGGTCAAAGTTTGGATGCAAGGAAAGACCCATTTCGTCCAAAGGAAGATGACGAAGAGTTGTTGGGAGTTGAAATTCCCTATCTAAGTGCAGTATGCACATTATTGTACTTAGCCCAGTGCACTCGACCATACATTGCATTCTCAGTGAACTTGTTAGCTAGATTTAGCTCAGCGCCAACGCAGCGTCACTGGAATGGTATCAAGAACATTTTTAGATACCTAAAAGGAACAACTGACTTGAGACTGTTCTTTCCCTACAGAGAGACAAGAGGGACCGCAGATGGAACTGCAACCCCTAAAGGAAATATTGATGGCGAAAGCGCCACCCACTACATCGAAACCTCAAATAATGTTTTGGTTAGTTTTGCAGATGCTAGATGCCTCTCTGACCCACATAAAGGTCGTTCCCAAACTGGTTATGTATTTACCATTGGTAACACGGCGATATCTTGGAGATCAACCAAGCAAACCCTTGTGGCTACTTCCTCGAACAACTCTGAGATCATTGCTCTACATGAGGCGGTTCGTGAATGTATATGGTTAAGGGCTATCATTACACATTTTCGAGGGACTAGTGGTTTGAGTTCTACCACTGAAGAGCCTACTTGCATTTATGAAGATAATGCAGCTTGCATCGAACAGATGAAGCTAGGTTATATCAAGGGTGATAATACAAAACACATATAGCCAAAGTTTTTCTACAATCAGCAACAACATGCTCTCCTCAAGATTCAAGTGAATCAAGTAAGGTCTGAAGAGAATGTGGCAGATTTGTTTACCAAATCATTGCCTAAGGCCATATTTGAGAAACATGTGAAAAACATAGGAATGCGAAGACTTTCCAAGCTCCCTTGACTGATGTAAGGATCTGGAGGAGGTGTAGACTTCAGGGGGGGGGGGTCTAACACACACATGTCATCATCAAACGTAATAGGTGCGTTGTACTCTTTTCCTTCGACCAAGGTTTTTTTTTTCCCACAGGGTTTTTGTTGTTACTTGGCAAGGTTTTTAGTGAGGCAACAATTCATGCACCATTTCGTCTTTGACTTGGCACAAGGGGGAGTGTTAAAGGAAAAACACGTTATGAGTCTTCGTCAAAATAACTGACGAAGTGGAAATCTTTTACAATTTTTTTTTTTTTTTAAAATAGCTCAATATATCTGGTTGATCTCGAGTTAGTCAATAACTTTAAGAAATTCATTTATAAGAAATAGCTAACAACATATTTATTTTCTATGGTCGTCGGTTAATAACCACCTATAGGCATTCAATCCCCCGGGTCTATTCGAATTAAGATTAATGGTGGTGGTGGTGGTTGGGGGGGGGGGTGTGGAGTTACTTGCTTAGTGTTTATGCTAAGCAAGGGGATCAAACAAGGTTATGAAAGAAAGCAACTAATGTTTTGGTCATTCAGTTGACTCTTTGCTGGTAATCCATGCTTGCTGTCATGCTGGCAAAAGCAGGGGTTTCGACCGGTTTTACCTATTATCAGATTTGAACCAATGAGTCTCATTATATGAAAGTGATTGACAGGACCTGCCCCGAATTTCACCCTGAAATCCGAGGTGGCCCTGTGGGGCCCACCTTAGGAATAACTCTACCAAAAATTTGGCAGAGTCACCCCTAAAATGGACTACCCAAAACCTGTAGAATTACAATCACACTTCTAACAAATCATCCATAATCCCCTGGAGCCACCCTGCTCCCCAAAACCCAACATAAGTAACTGAAATCCGAAAATAGCATATTCTTAAATACATCAAAGTAACTTCCAACCGTTACATTATTTATCCCCCACAGGTTATCAGAGCAATCTAAAAGAGGAAGAAGAAAATAACAATACAGGTAGGTTCAACAGTTAACCTACAGTGAAAACAACAGCAGCAGATGCTATGCCCCGAATCCTACTATGCCGAACCAGCTACTCTGCAGACTGGGCATTTGAAAACGAAGGGCCCAGGGGAAAAGTATATAAAAACGTTAGCGTGAGTGGACAAAATAAATAAGCATAACGGAAGAAAAGTTTATACTTTCCCACAAATTTAAATTTATAAAATCTCGATGCATGCAACATTTATAAAACATATTTCTTTAAACTCAAAAACTCGTGAAAAACATACCAGCCCCGCTGGTTAAAAGAAATCGGACTAGCCCCGCTAGTCAAATAACGATAAAAATATGGGGAAGAAATTTCACCATACGAAAGAAGGGAGCCTCCCAGGCTCGGGTCGGAGTGTCCCACACTCTGGAGCATCCCATGCTCTGCTCTTACTCACCCACAAACACATAGTAAGCAGGGAGGAGTACTAATAGGCTAGCTAGCAATAAATATGACGACCCAGGTATGGTGGGTAAAAACCATACGAAAATCAAAAATCAGTAAGGCTTCCCCAATATCTCACGAGAAAGTACATAATCCAACGACGTGGCCCCGCACGCCAACATATTCTCGAAATCATAAACCATTAGGCAAGAAATAATCGATAAATATAATTCCATCGAAAATCCCATTTTCGAAAAATATTCCAGAATTCTCAATATCGACGAATAGAAATGTATTATAAATTTCCGGAAATCACCTCGGAAAAATAATTCGTCGAAAATCATGCTTTCAAATAAAAGCCATATATCGGAGATACTTATCGAAAGCTCAAAATCCATTTCCGAATCATAATTGAAAATAATTCATAATTAATCTCCGAAAATAAATCATAAATCCAAATCCGAGCATAATAGATTCGTAACCGAAATTCATGTGGAAAAACAATGTCAAAATTATAATCCAAGACAAAATATTATGCTCGATAAATAAAATGATAATTAAATTAATCAATAATTTCAAGATAAATGCATGCATCATTATTTAAAACAAAAGTCCACTCACAGTATACGGCTAGCGTGGTATCCAAGCGTAAGGATCCTCGTCGAGCGATGAGTCAGTATCTCGTCCTGTACACAATTGTATTCCGTAAACAACAATTCGATAAAACAATACGATTCTATATTGAATCCCGAAAACCCCACGTAAACTAGCAACTCCAACTACTTTCGAATTCAAGCCACACTTCACCATTTATATCAATCCGTCGATTAAGGTATTCCATGACGGAATAAGGGAAATCCGAAGGTCGGATTCCCACAAATTAACAACCGAAACTCCACACTTTGAAAATTCACAAACAATTCCAAACTCCTCCAAAATTCACCAAACTTCACATACAAGCTCCACAACAATTATGCAATTTAATGGACTAAAAATTGGAATTAAATGTCAGCCTTACGCGCCACCACGGGCCACCCACAGTGGCGGCGAGTGGGGCCCACGCGCCGGCGGTCACCACCTCCGATGGCCACCAAATTTGGACAGTAGCTTCTACTCAACAAACCCAACCATTCATTCAACTACAACAAGTTCCAATTTTACCTTTAAGAGCTTGGATTAAGCCGATGAAGAAAACCCAGAAATCAAGCTTCGGACCCTAGGATGTTCTTCGTCGATTCGACCTCCACGATGCAAATCGGAGCAAAAGGCCTTAGGGGAAACGTTCGCCGGCTCAAAGCGCTCCTTTTGATCCAAGTCTGGTGGTCGGAGACGGCCGGGAACGGCGGAATCGCCGGAAAAACCAAAATTGCACCCGGAGGAGAATTTGCTTCGAATCGAGGTTTTTCGGCCAAATCGTCGAAAGCCCAGGGTACCAGCGTGTAGGGAAGGAAGAGGCGGTCCCAGAATGACCGGTGGCACGCCGTCAGGTGGCCGGAATCGGAAATTAGGCCGGAAATTCAAAAGAAAAACCCCCGAACCGGAGGAGGAGAGATCGGGGGAGAGGAGAGAGAGAGAGCCCGGTAAGTTTCCAAAATTGGAAACTTACCACAGTGATTTTCCCTTTTATAGAAACTTACCTTGAACAGTAACTTTTCATTTTTCACCTATAACTTTCGTATACGAGCTCCGATTTTTACGAACCACATATGCACGCGCTCGGTTTAACATTCTCTACAACTTTCGTGAAGAAACTTTTCTCAAATTCTGACCCGAACAAAAAGTCGACTTTTAGGGCCACTAAAAGTGCTGAAACGACAGTAAAAGTGAAAGTAGTTGTCGTTTACCGTCCAAATGACCAGTAAACGGGTGAATTTGGGTTCGGGACGTAACAGTGATACTCTAACCGATGAGTAAAGTTAGAGAAAATAGACCTATATAAGAGAAAGCCCCGCAATCAGAGGTCCCCTTACTATACGAGGGGGGTGGGATGCTAAGAAAGATGAGAGAAAGCGTGTTAAAGGGTATCCTTAGTTTATTCTAGTAACTTGGCAAGCCCCTCCTTCCAATTGATACAAAGTACTAGGATATATATATCAAACCTAATGATTGATCTTTTTAGCCAATTACATCCTTAACAAATGGTAAAGAGTAGTGAGAGTGTCCATTTACCGTTATAGAGCCTGAAAATGGTCTAACCATCCCGTTTGTACAGTCCATTTGGAGGTTTAGGGATCAAAACTCTTGGAATTAATCTATACCTTGCTCACTGTTAGCCAAATAGCCACCCTCAAGTATAAGGGGTACAAGTAATAGTATAGAGATTTAAGAAAGGTTGTCTAACCCACGAGGATTGGATTCCTTTTACTAGCTAGGGTGTTAACCTAAGGAGAGCTAGAATATGCAAATATACAATCACAAACCTAATTCACAAGGAAATCTAGGCTCATGGTGAGTGTGCATTGTGGTGACAGTGAAATTGTTTGTTGGATAGAGTGGTGAACCAAATTAAAATAAATGCTCAAATGTAAACTAAACAACTCTAAACTAAACTAGTAATATAATGGATGAAGTTAGGGGTGACATTGTCTACCACTAACCTCCCTTGCAAGTATTGAAGTTCAAATACAAGTGATGCTATTCTAATTTCCCAATTACCCTCTTTGCATCCGGATAAGACTACAAAGGCTTAAACTCCTTTAATGTTATTAATTCCAACCGGATAAGTCTAGAATTAACTACCTAAGAACAATTCCAATTACCGGTTAAGTCTCAATTCATTGTTCCTAAAGCTTTGAGTTTAGATAATCATGCAAGCAAACCAATCCTAGATCTAGGTGATTTTAACTCACAACCTTCATATGCACATAGAGGATGCTATCATGCCATCAATGCTCAAGGTTAACTACTCCCTAAACACTTTTTCATGAGATGACAAATACAACACATCCAAAGTAGTTAAGTTTGAATGAATGCATTCACTTCTTGATTTAGCATATGAAGATGAAAATCACAAATAACATCAAATGTCAATTAAAACACCAATTCATACAAGTTTGGCTAGGGCTTTCAACCCTAGCCCTAACAAAGTAACTACTCACTCATAATCATACAAATTAGCATCAAATCTATAAAGTACATCAAGGTAAATCAAAGAGTTAAGGAAAGAATGAACTAGTTGAAGCTTGACAAATCAATGGCTAGCTCCTCATTTGTTTTCCTCCTTCAATGCTCCTTGAATCCTCCTTGATGGTGGAATGGATGGATGATAAGCTTCTTGATGGTGATGATGAATGGAATGGTGATGAAGATATGATGCTCCTTTGGCCAACTTTGAGTGGTAGTGATGGAGTAATGGTGGTGGTGATGGAGGTTGAGGAGTATGGATATTATGGGTTTGGATTTTGGGAGGTGGATATGGAGGTTTTATGAAGGAGATGAAGAGAGAAAGAAGATGTAATGGGGTGGAATGGGTGATGCCTCTTCCTTGTGAGAAGAGATGCTTATATAGAGAAGAGAGAGAGGAGTAAAATGATGAATGGAAGAAAAAGAGAGCAGCTCAAGCATTGTAAGAAGCATGGAGGTGGAGTATGAGAGTGGTAATAGATCCTAAAAACAAGGGAAAAAAGTATGGAAGAGATGGAGTAAAAAGAGGGAAGTAATGATGAGTTATTAGAGTGTAGAGTAGAAAAGATGACTTAGGAGAAGAGAAGAGCAGCTGCTCTCTTTATTGTGCATGGGAAACAACAAAATGAAGAGTGTTGGGGTGGTTTTGGGTCACCAAAGTCAATGTGATAACCAAAGGAGAGAAGGTGCATAGGGATGCCTATTATCCAAATGATAGTATGATGGACTAATCTTGCCATAATCTTGTAGGATTATTCTAGGGCTCTCCTTGATAATTTCAGCATCATAGAGACATAGACCCTCCAAAAATGCACAAGAAATCCGTCCAAAGAAGGTTCTAGGCCAAACTGCCATGTTTTGACTTTGTTTTCTGCTTCTGAAGCTTCCTTCAATTGAATCTCCACCGAGACTTTGGAATTGGCCTTCTACTTCTTCATACCAAATGTTCATTGATAAGTGTAGATCATCTTGGTAAAATTTCAGAGCTTAGTTCACCGTGGTTTGGCCGGAAATGCTGCCGGAATCCGTATAGGTCCGGCTTTGCAGTTTTCTTCTTTTAGTCAGAAACTTAGACCGATCTTTTGAAGGCCTTACACTTCGAACTAGCTCTTTCACTCTTCATAAGAAATGATCCTTAGAATGTCTAGAATGCATCTGGAAAGTGTCAACTCATTTGGAGTTTGTTTGATCAAGATGCCGCCCCTGCTTCCTTGTCTAGCTCGCTTTCTCCAAGCCGGAGTAAGAAAATGTGCTAAGGTTGACTTTTTAGTGCATTTCCATGCTTCTCCATCATTTCCTAGCATGATAAGGAAAACAATATAAATATATATAAATAAACACAAAGGTTAAGTAAAAGTACAAGATTAGGGAAATAATGGAATTTGATTAGTCAACATTAAATTGGACTTTAGAACAAGTAATTTCCATATTTTAGGGCACAAATATGTATATGAATTATGATCCAACACTCACTCTTAAGTCATCTCATTAACTCAATTGATAAATGTAATACCCCGGAAATTCCTTATTAATTTCTTGGAATTAATAAAGTGTTTGTTAGTAGAATTTCGTGGTTCGAGGGTGAAGCGAAAGTGTTTCGGACGAATAATTACTTAAAACGTTTTACTTTCAAGGGGTCAAAGGGTTGCCTTCACGAAAGTCGTAGAGCGCATCGATGCGCGTTCGTGGATACGTGGAACGCGAAAATCGGAGTTCGTATGAAGAAGTTATGGCATCGGAAAAAGTTTCCATTTTGGTTAAATAGGAAAATTTCTGAAAAAAATCAGAAAAACCTAAGTTTCTATTTTTGGAAACTTTTTCTCTTTCCTCTCTCCCGAGCTGCATTTAGGGACCAAACTTCAACAAGCGATTTCTCTCTCTTTCGGCCACCAATCGACGCGCCACCAATTTTATTCTCTTTGCCACTCATCTCTCTACAAGTCTGCGGCGGTATGGTGGTTCGGTTTGAGCCGTGGACGACGCAGCAAGGGTGAAGTGGTGGCGCTGCAGTCAGGGTCCTCCTTGAAACTTTCGATTTCGGCCACCTCAGGAGACGTTTCTTGAGGGCTTTTGAAGCCCAGAGGACGTAAAATCTTTCCCCTATAGTGGCTTGCAACGATTCAAAGTGTGGATGTCGAATTTTAAAGATTGGGATTCTAGGGTTCATTGAGTTTTAGAGCTTTCGAGGTAAATTCCGACCATATGGCTTCGATTCAGAGTTTGTGCTAGTTATGAATGTTGATGTACATGTTGAGAGGAAAAGTTTGGCATAGGTCTCGCCGTCCAATTCAGAGGTTAACGGCAGCGCTACCACCGTCTGTGGTGGAGTTTTTCGGTGGCTTCTGGCCAGTCTAGGGGCAGTTCCTTGATTCGTTAGCCTCCATTTGTCGATACAAACGTGTGGGTATGTTTACTTTTGTGTTTGCTTGAGTTTTGGTTGAGTTGGGTTAATTACAGTTTCGGTTTGTTCGGTTTTTGATCCGAGAGGATCCGACCTGTGGATCGTCCTCTTGTGGTTTGATCCTAGAAGTGTTTTGGAGGCCTTAGGTGGTCTCCGATGGGGTTTCGTCTCAATTGACGTATCCTTCGGTTTATAGTTCAAGTGTTTCGAACTTTAAAATGATTGTGTGCCTTGTGTTATATTGAGTGTGACCTTGATGTGATTAGGTGATTGACTGAATTGTGTGAGCGGAGTTTGGATGGTTTTGTGCTTGTCTTGGTTTTTGTGTGAAGACGCAGCAAGATATGGAGGTGAGAAAATCTCACATTGTCTTGGGTGATAAATTAGTTGAGTGATAGTTAGTAGAATAAAATGTTAGCTGTAAAATCATATCTGTCGCAAAATAAATATTTGTTTTTAAATTATGTGAACCAGATCGTCAACGGTTCATGAGTAAGTAAAAACAATGATTTGTTACAAATGATTTTCGGTTTGAGTAGATTGTGAGATATAGTTGGAATTGTTTGGTGAAGTGAAAAACATTGTTTTACGAGATTTGATTTCTATTGTTGTGCAATGTGAGTTGGAGGAAAATAAATGAAGTTGGGAAGAAAAGACGGTGTTGCCAGTTTTGAGTTTTAAATGATGTATGTACAATTTTGGTGATGGTTTTGAATTGTGAAAATAATATTTGAAAAGGTTTTCGATATTTTTTTGAGAATGGTGAAAGTTGTGTTTGAGAGTGTGATTAAATATATAGTGTGGAGTAATAGAACCTGTGTGGCAGAACCAGTGTGGTGATAATTTATGTAGTAGTATTCATTGATTGATTAATGAACTCTCTTCATAGCCTTTAGAGGCTGGCTACCACACACTTCATAGTTATTTTGTACTAATATCTTACTGAACCTTTAGTTGTCGTCGAGGGCTCGGTAGGCAACACCGAGCATTCCTTACTCAAAAACTGTACAGGGCTCAGTCCAGACTTCTAAATAGGGTAAAGTGCTAGTCTTAGAAAAAGAAAAGGTCAAGAACATTTAAAAGTTCACTAAATGCCAATGGAAAATTATATAAGCATTATACGTGGAGAATTATCTAGTAGGAAAGAGGGAACAAACTGAGGGTGTCATAAAGTGAAACATATGTAATGCTTGGCTTTTAAAGGCTGTAAAACATCAAAATATAAACATAAGACTAGAAACTTAGAAAGCCACATTCATCCTAGTAAGACTCAATTCCCAATATCAGATACAATCGTTTGTTAACGTTAGGATCCGCGGGGGTCTAATTAATGTTAGAGAAGAGAGAAAGAGAGAGAGAGAGCTAGAGATACACACACACAAGAAGTATAGTGGTTCATCTCCCACTTTGGGGGAGACTACATCCACTTGAAATATTCAACTATATGTGTTTGGGCCTTGCGGCCCAACATGATTACAAAGACAATTGTAATGGGATGTTGATCTAAGTGGATGAAGGTCCCTTTTATAAGTAAGGGAGCCTCTTACACTTGTTTTCCAATGTGGGACTCAAAGTCCCCTTTCTAGTCCTCAAAGGCTATTATGGAGGCAACTTGACAAGCCCGGGAAGGTGGCTTCCCGGCGAGGTCTTGGCCGCTTCCGACTATCACGGCGTAGTTTGGACGTCGAGCTAAGGCATGCATATCGCGGTTGGGTCCCACCATGGCTTGTGGGTCCACTAAGAGGGTGTTACTTATGGTTGGTGATGTACCCAATCCTCCATACTAGTGGAGGTATGTACAAGTCCCCGAAGTCCCCAAGTAAGAGGAGCTTCTTGGTTGGGGAGTTATACACATGATGTCATCAAGCATAAGTGACGTCCGGGCAGCGACCAGCCCCTACAAGTCCCCGAACTCCGTAAGCAAGAAGGGACTCTTTAACCTGCAAAACAAAGATAGAAGAGTGTGCATGTAGAATGCTTGTTGTATCGGGCAACGTGTGTGAGTTGCTCCAATATGTATTAGCATGTACGAATGTACGAGGTGCATGATACATGACGATGTATATATGTGAATGGTGCCGAGTACGATCGGTTATGAGCTCGAGAATGCACATGGTTGTGTGAATATATGAAAAATGAGCATATGAAGTGCATATGGCGTTCGCAAGAAGATGAACGAGGTCAAATTGACGAGGTTACGCCCGTGAGGTGTAAGTTGCATGAGTGCCGTGAAGGCAAGATTTGTAACTCATGAACAATGAGTATGCAAACGTTTATGTTAGTTAGGTTTTCGCTCGTATTAATGGAACGTGAAAAAAATTTGATTGTTGCAAACAACAAATGATAGAAGAATTCAATGTTCCATTAATGTTTGTTATGCCGAGGAGACATGAGTGTAAAGTTCAGGGTTGCCGGGAAAGAAAGAGCGTGAATGTCACGCCCTGACGCGAGCTAATCTTATAATCTTGAGTTAAGGTGTGAATCACATCTTAATTATAAAACTAAAATCTCTATAATCAAAATATGACAAAAAAAAAAATAATCGTGGACTAACAACTAGATAACAAGATCTCAAAATTCCAGCGGAAGCATATATTACATAGTCTTTATCACATAGTACACTAGTACTCTTTCTTTATTCCAAACAAACATAAAGAAAACACAAATTTCACAACCCATTTGACATTATATACATATCGGAACTTCTTGCTCTAGTATCTTGATTCCATACCTGCAAAATCTGTTAAGGGGTAAGCTCAACCAGCGGCTCAGTAGGGATATAAAACTTCCTCATGGATAATTGACCAAAGATAATACCATCATATATTTCAATTATAACATGCATATCAACCAATGATGCATTCCAACTCCATTTATAAACCCGTTAATCCATATATCAGAATATGCAAGCCTACACGTCCCATACCGTGTACTTTACAGTTTTGCAACTGTGACTTAAATATCCAAACATATAAATTAACCCCCTGACTCAACCAAATCCCCCAAACCCCTTTTGCTAGTCATCTTGTCTGAAACATTGATCTCCAAGCCCAAATCACCCAAATATATCGACAATTATACTGCCGATATTCTAAACCTAATTGTGCACACGGGCTTGCCTGAGCTTGATCCCTACAATGTTCAGACTCAACTACACAAAAGATAATTCCCACAATCACCAAATAACCATAATTTTCCCCCAACTCCTTTACACTTGATAAATAACAACCTCCATGATAATATGCACTTACATCGATCAACGTACATTTAGTACATGTAATTAAAATATTATCAAATAAATAATTCAAAAAAAATATTAACAAGAATAACATATACATGAAGCACATAAAATCAACATCCAATCATAAAAAGTTTCCCCGAGATCCCCCTACCTTATTTCCGACAATCGTGGATGATATGAAATAAAATCAAGCCTCCTAGGTCGTCAAAAAATAGTTTCACCAAATCTGAATTTTCTTTCCACCAATAGAAAGAGCTCGTCAAGACGAATCCGTAGGCGAAAACGGATCCTAAATCGGACTTACGGTTCAAAAGTTATTCCAAAAACAAATCCTAGAGAGAGAAAATGGAAAGAGAGAAATGTAGGAGAGAGAAACTCCGAAAATTGTGGAGAAATAATGATCTGGTTGGGTCCTATTTATAGGGCTGAATAACTGACACAATTGGGTCAGTTTTATGGTTTTGGTCCATAAGTGAATGACACATGTCAAGGCATTAATTTTCCAACACTTGTACGCCACATGTCCAAATCTGATAAATGCATTATCACTATCTGCCACATGTCAAACATCTGATATACATATTCCCACTTGCAACACGTAGGGCTGCTGTCCTTGGTCACCAAGTAATGCATACCGACCAATAATAACGCGACATGTGTCCAAACTAATGTAATTTCTACTCAAACTTCAAAAAATCATTAAAAATAGTTGGAGAATCCGAAAAAATCACCGAAAATTGCTACGAACTCGTGAAAATGTCTACTTTATTCTTATGTAACTGAAAATAAAATTTGACCTACTAAAAAAAAATTTCAAATATTTTTCAAGAGCTTTAAAACTAGTAAAATTGGATAATTTTTTTTTTTTTCTCAATAATAACTTTCCACTTTAAAATTCAGGTTGTCACAGTGAAGCTCAGGGTTGCCGGGCAGGCAAAAGCGTTAGAGCTCAGGGTTGCCAGGAAGGCAAGAGCGTTAGAGCTCAGGGTTGCCAGGAAGGCAAGAGCGTTAGAGCTCAGGGTTGCCAGGAAGGCAAGAGCGTTAGAGCTCGGGGATACCATGAGGCATGAACGGGTAGCTCAAAGGATGTCATGAGGCATGAGCGTAACCGTTGCTAATTATACTGGGCTGTATGCACAAGTCCCAGAAGTCCCTAGTCAAGGAGGGTTTTCTTGTAGAGTTTATACCAAAGCGTAGCTTTGTGTCGTATAACGAGCATAATTAGTGTGAGTGCGTCGTCCATATAGAATTTTGTCAGAGTGAACGCTTATGCCCTTTCGGGTGGGCCCCTACTAGGCCCTCCAGGGAGTCCCCTACTCCTGGCTATAGACCTTCGTATTGTCGGAAAATTGTTTGATGAGGGGAGTTGCGTTTAAGCAGTGGGCGTTAGGTACATCAACACCACGGTTTCCACATACACCTCCACATCATCACAGTCAGAAATCTCCACACAATGTGAAACCCCTCTATCTTTCCTAAGCTTTTCGGCGAAAAATCGGCTTTTTGAAGCTAGAACACATCCATGGAAACCCTAAAACCATCCTTGGCCACCACCGTGAGCTTCACATCACCAGAAACTACCCCTCCTAAATTGGGGTTCCGAAACGGCGCTGATTCGAGGAGCTTGTGGACTTTCTGGTGGAGATTCCGGTCGGAGAACTTGGAATCCCGGTGTTGCTCGTCGGACATCATCTCGTAAGGGTCTGGGACTGACTCGGCCAAGTCAATTGATGAGTTGACGTGACGGAGAAAATAGGGTTTTGGAGTTGGGGGAGTGGAGCTTGGAAAGAAAGAAGTAAAGATAGAAGAGTGTACTTACATAAGCATTTGCAAGCATAATTAGCTATAATGAGCCACGCTCATGCTACCGCCAGCGGTGCCAACTCCCGCCAAAGGAGTGACCTACGGGAACACAGTGATAGGAGCATTTTAATGCTACGTTTTAACTGCTATTTCCCTACATTTCCTGCGTTATTTCCTTAATAAAACTCTGTTTAGGAAAGTTTCCATTCTTTGATTGGGAAAGTTCCTAATTGTAGAAAGTTTCCGTTTTGTAGTTTCTATTTTCCATTTTTAGAAAGTTTCCATTTTAGTTTAGGAAAGTTTCCATTTCTTATTTTAGAAAGCTTCTATTTTCAGGTCTTTGGAATAAATAAGCTGAATTGAGTTCATAAATGGAAAGAGAAGCTTCATGAAGATGACATGGCAAGGAAATGACGTGGAAAATCAGAAAATATAATGCCAAGAGGAAATCAAGGAAGAGTTTTTAAAAAGAAAAATATATTTTCCTTGGGGATTAAATTTGCCGTGTAATACTTAAGAAGAAAAACAAGGTGACAACATGGGAATTAAAGATGATTGATTGAGGATTTCAAGGAGAGATTTTCTTGGGAGACTTTTATGGGAAGGAAATATTGTTGGAGGAATAATTTGGTGTGATTGCCAACGTGAAAATCAGAAATAATCAAGGAGATGACGCCAAGAGAGATTCAAGGGAGAAATAAAAGGAAAGAGAAAAAGGTGGAGACCAAGAAAAGCTGAAAACGTGTCTAGGTGCATCCCTAAATTCCCTAAAGGAATATTAGCCGAAATTCATGAAGAAAATCAGAATAATTTCAAGGAAATTCGGCAATTAAATATTAGGGAGGTATTTTAGAGAATTTTGATTGGTTGGAACACATCACACGGATTACTTGGCATTCTATGATTGGTTGGACTACATCACAAAGCTTACTTGGCGAATTCTCATTGGTGGAAGCTATGTGGAAATTTCTGATTGCTTTGTGAACCCTAGCCGTGCTCCTATATATACCCACATCTTTGACGTTGAAAGGAGTTCCACATCCCTTAGAAAAATTCAGAAAAATTATATTGTTGCCGTGAGCTTCTTCCATTTTCTCTCCATCCTCTAAAGCAAGCCACGGAGTTCAAGCAAGGCCGAAGGGAGAAGAAGGAGCCGTGACTATTCCTCCACCATCCACCATTGAAGACTTGCTTTCAAGCTTCAAGGATCACAACGAAAATCATTCATCCTCATCTTCCATCCACGGTGTAATTCGACCTCTACTTTGTAACCTTTGTTTGAATTTCGTTGGTTTGCTTTAGTTGACATTCATGATTGAACAAAGTTATTATTTCTGGAATTTTTATGATTAAATGAGAATTTTCAGATTCTATTATTGTAATTCGAGAGTTGCTTATGTGAGTTTGTTTAATTAAATTTGCTTTATAGATATCTTTTGTATTTTAATCTTATGTGGTTGCAAACACTTAGGGTTTCGATATGAATGGTGCTAGGTTTAAGAACATGAAATCGACTTTTCGTTTTGTGTAAACTTGAATCAAAGTAGTAAAGGTTTTGTACAAAGATCGAATTTAATTAAAGAGAATTGCAATTAGGTGGACTTTTCCATACTAAGTTGTACACTTGAGTTGATAGCCTTTCTCTATGTGTAATGCGTTACACATGACATGATTGACTAGCTTTCTAGGGTTTGATTGCATGTTTGATAGGATTAATCTAGGTGCTTTCGCTTAGGTTAATTAGCATTGAAAAGTAAAAAATGGGAATTCATTTGCTTTCGAATGTTTCACATGATCAACTCCTTTCTCATGACTTAGATGAACAATGTTAGGGTTTGAATCGATTTTAATCATAAGTTTCGATTTTGATCTTTGTTCTCTCATTCCATTCGTGTAATTATGTTTTTGTGTTTTATTTGTTTTCTTAACTTAGTTAATTTTCGAAAACCAAAACCTAAATCCCCCCTTTTTCGTAAATAATTGTTTATACTTGTGAATATCTTTGTGAATATTATACTTTGTTTCAATTTTAATTGTTTAATTGTTTGACAATGACAGGTGTACCCTCAATCCCCGGAATAGAACGATCCCTATTTGCTCTATGCTACTAATGACATTTCAGGGTTAAATTATGCGCTTGCTTAAAGCGTATCACACAGCCAAGCAGGCTACCGCCTGAGCCCCGGCTTACCCCCAGATCATCCTTGACGTGCCGCCACGCGCCCCGCCAAGACAGCATCAGAAGCTCCAGAAGCTGGGAATTGAAGCATATCAGTCCCACATCGAAAACATGGAGAAGATCAGCTCCCTCCTCACCTATAAAAGGTTCTCTCCTCTCTCCTCATTAATTACGCATTTACTACTTACCTACTGTTACTTTGTCAATACAAATACATTGACTAACTTAGGCATCTGAGAAGAGAAGACCGCCCAACGCGGTCTCCCTCTGACGCCCTGTGTATTTTACTTGACAGGTAACGGAAGCTCTGAGAATATCACAAGTAGCAGTCCGCCCATCGGACCAGCGTTAACCAAGGTTTAGCTACCGCTGAACTTTAAACATTAACATTAGCGCCGTCTGTGGGAACCTCTGAACAAAAGGCCATCCCACCACAACCACCATGACTAACGGTAGCGGGGGAAACGCTGAGGAGCAAGCGGATCAATCCGCCAACCCCCACCCCACCAACCCCGCGGCTAACGTTGACCCAGCGGTTAATGTTAACCGTGCACTATTTAACACGCCGGCCAACCCTAGCGTGGGGCCCCAGGGCTCATCCCAGGTCCCGCTGACCCAAACTGTAGTGGGACCTAGCCGGGCAGCAGCCGCCCACCGATCCAGGACCTCGCCGCTTTGTATGAGCTGGCATTAGCGGACCTCCACAAGGCAAACAGGGAGCGCGAACAAGAACGCTGAGAGAAGGCGGAGACCCAAAAGCAGGTGGCCACACTGATGTCAAGGTTCGACGAACTAAAAAAAGGCGCTGGAGGCAAACGCCAACACCAATGACTAAAATATCGAGTATCGAGGAAATTAATATCGATAGTCCGGAAAATGAAAATTTCGACGGAAATATCGATATCGGTAAATAATCGAGAAAAATGATGTAAATTTGAATAAAAACATGGAAATTTTACATGAAACTTTTAGAAATGTTTATTAATTATCTACTATATTTCACAAGAAACCTTGAATAAATATTATTATATAGTAAGTTGTACTAACTTAAGGTGAAATAATAAATGTTGAATCGCTGACAATTTTCTAAAATTTACTTTAAACATCTCAAATTTTTTTTTTTTTTAAAATATGAAAGGTGCAACCAATGAGTAAATTTGACTCAATTTATGAGTAATTTTTAAAGGTTGTTATAAAAATTTCGAACTGTTGGTGAATAGAAATGTAAGTAAAAATTATTCTCAAAAAAGAAAAAGAAAATGTAAGTAAAAAATGAGAGTTGTAAATTAGTTATTAGACACAAACCTCAGTTATCAGATTCATTACATACTACGTTTATATATTTAAAGTTGCAATTTATACGCATATGCAAGGGTAGCAGAGATGATCTAGTCAATCAAGTGTATCCAGCCAAGCTGGGTTCGAACCCCGGCGGCTGCAAATTGGCTTTTTTGAGAGGAATATTTTTATTCCAACTAAAAGTCAATCACGTGGTAGTGACGTGGCAGGTGAGAAATTGGTCTTAATATGGAAGCTTCTGGAAGGCACGCCAAAATATCGTCATTATATCGAAGATTTCCCGATATTTCGCGAAATTTCCGGAAATATCGAAAATTTCTGACGAAATTTAATTGGAATGACCCCAAAATATCGGCACATCAAAAAAATGAAATTATCGTCGAAATTTCGGCGATAATTTCAACTTTTCAGTCCTTGGCCAACACAGCACAGAGCGAGCAATCGCGGAGCACCAGACGCAGTCGACCCAGTACCGTCGGAATGGTACCCATGCCAGTCATACAGATGCAGGTACCGCTGAACCCACCAGAAATAATGGGCCCACCTCCTCTACCCCTCCTAATGATGGAGCAGGAGGCGGAATCACAGCCAAACACCAACCGCTCGGCAGCTAGGGCTAGAACTGAAGGTAATCCACCTGCCCCCAGGCAGGAGCTGGTTCAGCGGAACCTCCAGGCAGGGCCCGCTGGCGATGCAACAAAGGCTAGTCCGGGCGGAGGCAGGCGCCCCAGCGCTAATTCCAAATCCGCTCTTTACGTCCAGACCAGGGCCATTCATCGCCAGGATCCTGCAAGCCGTCAGACCAGCACACGCAAAGACACCAAAGATGTCACATTACAGCGGCATGTCTGACCCCTTCGTCCACATGGACACTTTCAAAAAAGTCACTAACAACAAGGGATTTGATGACGCCACCCTCTACCACTTGTTCAGCGAAACATTGGATAGTGAGGCAATGAGCTGGTTCTTTGAATGCCCGCCAGGATCCATCGACTCATTTCATGCACTATCAAATGCTTTCCTTGCTCGGTTCATCCTGTTGGCCGCCGGACATCACAACACAACTCAGTTGTTCAACCTCAAGCAGGGGGCAGAGGAAACATTAAAGGCGTTTGTCACCAGGTGGCGAGCGGCAACGTCTCAATGCCGCTATCTTGATAAAACAATGGCGCTGACAGCCTTCAAGCAAGGAATCCTCAAGGGGCCATTTCTCTATCACCTCAAATACAATCATCCAAATGCCGCATATGACCATGTCATGAGCGAGGCTGTCATCCATGCACAGGCAGAATTCATCACATATGCAGAAACCCCGCCACCACCACCAACACCTGCAAAGTCCACCCAACCCTCCGCCAGCCATCAGGAAACCGCTAGCAAAACCTCTGCTACGCCGCCAACTGATAAGAAGAGAGAGTGGCAACAGGGCAACTACCAAAGCAAGCGGCAGAAGGACCAGCATTACAACAAGGGCAACCGCTCATCCCATGGGGATACCCGTAACAAACAGACTGAGTCCTCCCAGCGGTACGCAGTGTTTACAGTCCTCACAGCCTCGTATGAGGAGATATACGACCAGTGCAAGGACCAGATTCCTCCACCACCCCCAAGAATGTACCAAAGGGTGGGAAAGCCCAGAAACACCGGCAAGTGGTGTAAATACCACGAAGACAGCGGGCACAATACCAACAACTGCAATGCTCTCAAAACAGCTATTGAGACTTTGTACCGAGATGGTAAGATGGAACAATTCAAGGTGCACCAACCACCACCCGTGATCGCCAACATTGATCCCATGGGCCGCAAAAACACCATCGACGGTGGTGCTCCAATCACCAATATGTCTCATAGGGCAAAAAAGCGCTATGCACGTGCTAACCACCCCAAAGAAGTTTGCAACATTCGTTATGAGAGGTCCGCTAAACTCCCAAAATCTGGCTGGGAACCCATTACCTTCTCAGAGGAGGAGGAGCGCGGAGTACATTTGCTCCACGATGATCCATTCTTGATCGACACCATACTCGATAAATGGTCAGTGGGAAGGGTCCTTGTTGACAGCGGGTCCGCTGTAAATGTCATCTTCAATGGTTGCTACAACAAACTCCAGCGGAATAGAAAATTACTACAGGATCATGAGCCACTGCTTAGCTTCTCCGGTGACGTCACGCAACCATTGGGTTCTGACTACATGCGACTAGTTATCGGCGCTAGTCCATGTACGGCGGAAATCCATACAGAGTTCATCATTGTGGACTGCTTCAGTTCATATAATGCCATCATTGGTCGACCGGCACTCAACAAGCTCAAGTGCATCATAGTCGGATACATGCTTCTCATGAAGTTCCCTACGCCCAACGGGACAGGCTGTGTCAAAGGAAGTCAACAACTAGCACGAGAATGCTACTCCACAACCGTGGCATGGTCAGCACGCCGCCATGAAATCCTAACGGTAGGAAACCATGCACTGACACCAGATATCTTTGAGGACCCTAGGGATGACGAGAAGAAATATGTCAAAAAGGAGCCTGTCAACCCAGAAACGTCCTTGAGGGTTATTAGCATCTCTGACGAACACCCTGAGCGGACAGTCCGCATCGGCGCTCAGCTAGACCCAGAGGCCGGTAGCGGCTGAACTCACCCAATTTCTACTTGACAACGCCGTCGTCTTTGCATGGTCCTACGCTGACATGCCAGGCATCTCCCCTGAGATCATCACACACAAATTGAGTATCAAACCATCCTCCTACCCTGTCAAGCAGCGGCGAAGGGCCTTTGATGAGGAAAGATATCGTGCAATAGGGGAAGAGGTTGCCAAGCTCCAGAACATTGGATTCATCAGCCAAGTCAATTACCCTCAGTGGATTTCCAACTTGGTCATGGTAAAGAAACCTAGCGGAAAGTGGCGGATGTGTGTCGACTTCAAGGGCCTCAACAAGGCATGCCCCAAGGACAACTTCCCGCTACCTCGCATAGACCAACTGGTCGATGCAACCGCTAGCCACGAGCTACTCAGCATGATGGATGCCTTCTCCGGCTACAATCAGATCAAGATGCACCATGGTGACCAAGAGTGCACCTCCTTCACCTCCGACAAGGGCCTATACTGCTACAATGTCATGCCTTTCGGTTTGAAGAACGCCGGTGCAACTTACCAGCGGCTGATGAATGCCATGTTCGCTGAACATCTGGGCAAAATCATTGAGGTCTACGTGGACGACATGTTAGTAAAAAGCATCAAGGCCAGTGGACACGTGGCAAACCTCAGAATCATATTCGCCATTCTCTTGGCTTATGGTATGCGCCTCAACCCAGAAAAGTGTTTCTTTGGCGTCACCGCCAGCAAATTTCTAGGTTACATAGTCAGTGAACGGGGCATAGAGGCCAATCCTGACAAGGTGCAAGCCATCCTCAACATGAAGGCTCCAGAGTGGAAGAAGCACGTTCAGAGCCTCCAGGGCAAACTAACAGCTCTCTCTCGGTTCATTTCCAGACTCACTGACAGGTGCCTCCCATTTTTCAAAGTTCTGAAGACGACCCACAAGAAGGTAATCGACTGGAACCCAGACTGTGAGGCGGCGTTCCAGAGCTTGAAGGAATACTTGGCAGCAGTCCCACTCCTTTCCATTCCTGTGCAAGGAGAGACACTGTACATATACCTAGTGGTATCACAGTCGGCGGTAAGCTGGGCCATTGTACGGCGAGACGGCCAGGATGAGCTCCCTGTATTCTACGCCGGCAGAGGCATGAACGGGGCAGAAACAAGATATCCCCCCTGGAGCAACTCGCTCTCGCACTCATTGTCGCCGCTAGGCGCCTTTGCTAATATTTTCAGGCCCACACAATTCATGTCTTAACAAATCAGGCACTGAGACAGGTAATGCAAAACCCTGAACACTCGGGGGCGCCTCAGCAAGTGGCCCATCGAGCTCAGCGAGTTCGACATTGACTACAAGCCAAGAACCGCCATGAAAGGTCAAGCGGTGGCAGACTTCATCGCTGAGCTCACCGAGCGTCAAGTTGAACCCAACACAGAGGCAGAGCCCAGCACGGAAATGGTAACTGCTGAAGAACCAGCCCCCTAGCAGTCAGACTGGAACCTACACGTAGATGGCTCCGCTTGCGCCAAGGCCAGCAGCGCCGGAGTCATCTTGACAGGACTAGGGGGACTGAACGTGGAATACGCGTTAAAGTTCAATTTCAAACCCTCAAACAACATGGCGGAGTATGAAGTGCTAATTGCTGGCTTACTCCTCGCCATCGACTCGGGCGCTGACAGTGTCAACATATTCAGCGACTCCCAGTTAGTCGTTAACCAGGTCAATGACAGTTTCCATGCCAAGGATCAGTAGTTAGCGGCATACTTGGGGTACGTCAAGACGCTCCTCAAAAAATTCAAATTTCACACCATCACGAAGATCCCCAAGGAAAAGAACGCCAAGGCTGATTCGCTGGCAAGACTAGCAACCGCTCAACCACACCAAAGTCCAGCGAACACAAAGGTGGAATGTCTTGACAAGCCAAGCATCACAAAAACCCTAGCGGAGATTTTCAACATTGAGATCAATCCCAGTTGGATAGATGAAATCATCGAATACAAGCGCAATGGGACACTGCCGGCGGATAAGATCGAAGCACGACAGCTCAAGCGGAGAGCAACCCACTACAACATCCAAAATGGCAAGCTTTACCGCCAGGGGTTCATCCATCCCAACCTCCGATGTCTAACCCCAGAGGAGGGAAAGGTCGTTCTTGCAATGATACACGCCGGGGAATGTGGAAACCACTCGGACGCCAGATCTTTGGCCAATCGCACAATGTGACAAGGCTACTTTTGGCCTATGCTCGGCGACGATGCCAGAAGGGTATCAAGGTCTTGCCACAAATGTCAACAATACGCGGACCTCCCTCATGCCCTGGCGGAACCCCTATCAATCATCATTGGTCCATGGATTCACTCCACGTGGGGCCTAGAATTGATGGGAAAATTCCCAACCGCCAAAGGCCAGTTCAAGTACATCATTGTTACCATCGACTACAACAGCAAGTGGATAGAAGCAGAGCCACTGACGGCAATAACTATCGCCAAGGTAACTCATTTCCTCTGGAAGAATATCTACTGCCGCTATGGCGTCCCCCACACAATCATCACAGATAACGGCACACAGTTCAACAACAAGGAACTCATATCCTTCACAGCTAACCTGGGCACCAAGATGAGTTTTGCATTTGTCACTCACCCCCAAACCAACGGCCAAGTCGAAGCAGCAAACAAGATAATCAAGAAGCTGTTAAAAAAGAAACTCGACGACGCCAAGGGTTTGTGGGCGGAGAAGCTGTCAGAAGTTCTGTGGGCCATCAGGACTACCCCAACTTCCGCAACTGGTGAAACACCATTCTGTATGATGTTCGGAACTGAAGCCGTCCTACCTATTGAGGTAACTCAACCTACCGCTAGGGTCGAGAGCTACTGCCCTGAGACCAACGGCGAAGGCGTCAACCTCGACAAGGACCTCCTAGAGGAGAAACGACACAAGGCCCATTTGCACAACTTGCAAAACAAACAATGGGTATCGCGTTTCTACAACGCCAGGGTCAAGGCCCGGAACCTCCAACTGGGGGACTGGGTAATGAAGGAAGTCATTCCACCGCCAACGGCACTCCGCCCAACTTGGGAAGGTCCATACAAAATTGTGGAAGTCGTTAGCCCCGGCACCTTCTATTTAATGGACAGGGATGGCGTCACAACGACCCACCCTTGGAATACCGAACACCTTCGGTATTACTACAAATAGTCATGCCGCTACCCAAGAGCGTCTTGACTTAGCTAAATTTTTGTTCAATATTTAGCTAAGGGAAGCTACCCAACGGGTACAACCCTGCTTTTGTAAAACGCTGATCTGTCAGCTATCAATGAAACGAGGAATTATTCAAACCATTGTCACCAAGTCCAAGCACAAAAGTTTACTAGCAATGCCAACAATGTTCGGCGGACCACGTCTGCCACACCGTGCACTTGGAACAATTTTAATTCCTTTAATGTTTCATTGATTAGCAAAAGCACAAGTCAAAACTCTGGCGGTATGGCAACATGCAAACAACACAAGCAATCCAACACTTAGAAAATTCAAACGCAAAAACAAACTGCATATATATTACGGGTCGGGACTCCCCGCCCAAGAATATTGTCAAAGGTACAAGAAGCCTTAGCGACACAAAAAAAAATAATAATACAGAAAGGGTAAGCAAGGCCTCAGCGGCACTACAAAAGCTGTGGAACAGTTCATTGGTTCTCAGGAGTTGCGGCAACATTATCCCTGACCGGCGGTGGTTGTTGCCCAGCCAGGCGGCTCGTCTGATCAGATCCATGACCGGTAGGGCTCGGCGTCACTATGGTGCCATTCGCTCGGGTATGGGCGGTCATGAAACCAACGCGGGAGACTTCGTATTGGGTAGGAGGTGGAGTCCGCTGAGAATCGTCCGCCGGACGCTCACCACTTTCTCCACTACCTGAGCGGACACCCTCGACTCCAGTAGGGACAACCCTACTCGCGGGTTCCCGCTGACCCGACGGCCCGGCCGATTGGGACGCCTTCACCCAGTCAATGGCGCCCTTTTGCTTCAGAAGGTCCAAGTTAGCGGTGGCCTCGGCCTTCGCCGCCTCCGTCATTGCCTTCTTGTACTCCGCAGACTGCTTGAAAGCCTCCACGGCGGCGGCCTCCTTCCGGCTCCTCCCCACTTCCCGCTGGGCAACTTCACCCTCCAACCGCTTTACCTCCGAGGATTTGGTGGCAGAATCCCGCTGAAGGATCTCAATCTTCTTGACCTTTGCCGTCAGCTGATCCTTCAGCAGAGCTATATCTTGCTCCAGCTGAGACACACGGTCGTTTCACTCCAGGTCCCGCTCAATGGCGACATTCAGCTTGCCAGGAGCATCCGCAACATCGCACTCGGCCTTGGTCAGGCGCCGCTGAACCTCCCCCAGCTTGTCGTTGGCCTCCCCCAGCTCCCTCTGGAGACCGCTAATCTCCTCCCTTAGCTGCCACTCAACCCGGGGCTGGCTCGACGCCGTCAGGAACATATCATGCAGCCCAACAGACAGGTGTCCGAAGGCCGAGCTGAACTGAGACTGGTCAATGGCGGTTGAACGCATGATCCCTTCCAGTCTGCCAAACCCCATCCGTTCACAAAGATGGAAGAGAAACTCCTGCTCGGGGTCGGTCAGGAATTCAGCGTACGCGGCAAACGAATCCAGATCTCTCATTTGCACCTCCCTACCGGCGGCCGCAGTCACCTTTGGCGGGGCCTGCTTTGCCTTCTTCTGTTGGCGGGCCCCAATAATCTCAAAATCAGCGGCATCATCCTCCTCATCAGTATCATTTTGCCGCCGCTTCCTCTGCAGTACCACCCGTGTAGAACCAACGGCGACAGGGAGCGACCTCATCTGCAGCTCCAGCCCCGCAATAGTCACTGGCTCCTTTGAGGGCACCACCCTCTCCTTCTGGGGCCCACGTCTATTGGCGGGCACTCTCTCTTTCTGCTGCACAGGCGCAGCAGGGGCCTTGCTCCCGCCAACTGCCCCTTGAGCGGCGCCAGCTCTCGCCTGAACCACGGGCGAACCGTCAGCGTCGAGATGAGAGTGATGCGGCATCGTCAGCACTACTGGAATCTTGGATTGGCTCACCACCAGTGTCTCGGGATCAACGGTAGTTTACTGGGCCTCCAGCCCAGCGGCGTACATGGTCTCCAGGAAATTGTTGATCTCTGCGCGATCCATCGCTTTGGCAAAGGCGTCACGGCTCGCTTTGTTTCCCGGCGGAGAATCTATACAAAGGCAATGGGACATCCTCACATGCAAAGCTAAGGCACGGATCAGCGGAAGCTACTTACCAAGGGCGCGTGTCAACTGTTGATCGACCAACAGCTCCCACCCGGTGAGTAGGCGGAGATCTAGCAGATTGCGATTCTGCCAACAGCCTCTGATCCTTGCTACGCGGCACTCTTCCTCGCGCATCAGATTATAGTGCAAGCCCGCTGCAAAAAGAAAACGAAGTAATCGTCAGAACAAAAGGAATCATCATGCAAGCAAAACCAACTCCAAGCAGCGGAGGCCAGCGACAACCTCGGATAGGTTGGAATTCCGACTTAATCCTAAAGGTCGGCTCCCCCGCATTTGACCCCGCTTGATATTCCCATCCCGCGGTGGCAACGCAGAAGGTCCCCCGCCAGGGAGAGATGGAATCTTTCAAATTCTCGATCAGCTTGGATGCCCCCTGACGGCGACTCAAGTTCACTTGCCCGCTGCAACCTTGGCACTTCACGTACACCAACTAGTAGAAGTGTACCACCTCCGCCACGGTTGGTCCCTCACAACCGGACAAGCGCCATAACGAGTTGAGCGCCATAAGCAACCACCACATGTTGGGGCAAATCTGCCCAAAGGCGAGACCAAACTTGCACACCAGGATCTAGAGGTTAGGGAGCAACGGAAAGGTGACACCTTGGCGGAAGATGGCCTCATGAACGGCAGCGTACCTCGCTGGCAGAACGGAAGCCTTTTCATCAGCGATTGGAGGGCGCAACTTCCTTCGGGAAGGATGAACACCCGCTTTAGACAATTGACGGCGGCTACAGTCATCGGCCCTCCCGCCGCATCAACTGAGGTACCGTCAGGTAGAACCCAGGCAGACTCTATCTCTTCACCGCTAGCCTCTACACCGCCAGCAGAACCGCTAGCGGCACTATTGCTCGCTAGCCCCTCCTCGCGCCTATTACGAGCGGCAACGTCCTCCATTGCCCTAGAGCTCTTCGGACGCCCGCCACGACCCATTGCTACCTCCCAAGGTATTGTCTGTAGCGGCTCGATATCTAGCGGCTAGGACAGTGAGGTTCCTGCATGGGCAGACGGACGCAACGAGTCAATAAATATCCTATCCGCCACATTGAACGACACGTCAGACCCGGAATCCTCACTGCTCGAGATCTCTACGACGCTAGCCATCACAAACCCTAAAACCCAGGTAAGTTAGTTCAACAACGATCTAAACTGTGCCTGTGTCAGATTTTAGCCAAGAACATCAAGAACACCCATCCCCAGAAAACCCAGAAAATGCCAAAACAAGAACAAAACGCATCCACACTCAAACCCAGATTCGACCATCTAGCAAGGCAAGAATCCTCAACCTCCTATCAAACACCTAAAACCCACTCCCAAACACAATTCTAGACCCGCAGAGACACCGAAGAGCGCCAGAAACCACGTCGATACCAAAAACCCAGAAATCGACAGAAGCAAACAAAAACCCAATACAACAGGGAAGACATTTGGGCAACCAACCTCAAAGATAGAAACTCTGGTATGCTCGAGGATGCTCGTCTTCGCTTTACGAGTTCTCCGTCCTCCAAAGATCGACAGCTTCACGGCAATTGTAGTCTTCTTCTCGGATCTCAGAGCAAGGCTTGAGGACGACGATAATAGGTAAAAGTACAAAGTGTTAAACCTCCAGGTTTCCCTCTCTTTTATGTCTACATCAAAGCAATATAGGCCGTTCGCTGAAAAACGACGTCACACGACAACCGAACACGTGGCCCACGATCGCACTTAATCTCCGGATTAACCGAGGCGTCGCCTCGGTTACAAAATCAATAATTACTCGCAATTATGGTGAAGCGACGGGCGTGCTGCGCGAATATTATCCCACACGCTAACCCAATACATGTTGGCCACGTGTCGAACGCCGTCAGACGAAGTGTCTATCCAAGGTAACCATTGAAAAGGAAGACCACCAATCGTCGGGAGACTCCGCTAGCGGAATTTCTCCCTTTTCATCTTGCAAGCGAGATAGTCTCCGCTAAGCGCAACACCGCTAGCGGAACTTCTCCCTTTTCATCTTGCAAGCGAGATAGTCTCCGCTAGCGGAGTTCTCCCTTTTCATCTTGCAAGCGAGATAGTCTCCGCTAAGCGCAACTCCGCTAGCGAAACTTCTCCCTTTTCATCTTGCAAACGAGATAGTCTCCGCTAAGCGCAACTCCGCTAGCGGAACTTCTCCCCTTTCATCTTGCAAGCGAGATAGTCTAAGCGCAACTCCGCTAGCGGAACTTCTCCCTTTTCATCTCGCAAGCGAGATAGTCTCCGCTAAGCGCAACACTGCTAGCGGAACTTCTCCCTTTTCATCTCGCAATTAAGCGAGATAGTCTCCGCTAAGCACAACACCGCTAGCAGAACTTCTCCCTTTTCATCTCGCAACAGAGATAGTCTCCGCTAAGCGCAACTCCACTAGCGGAACTTTTCCCTTTTCATCTCGCAAGCGAGATAGTCTCCGCTAAGCAGAACTCCACTAGCGGAACTTCTCCCATTTTGATCTTGCAAGCGAGATAGTCTCCGCTAAGCGCAACTCCTCTAGCGCAACTTCTCCCTTTTCATCTTGCAAGCGAGATAGTCTCCGCTAAGCGCAACTCTTCTAGCGGAACTTCTCCCTTTTCATCTTGCAAGCGAGATAGTCTCTGCTAAGCGCAACTCCGCTAGCGGAACTTCTCCCTTTTCATCTCGCAAGCGAGATAGTCTCCTCTAGGAGCAACGCCGCTAGCGGAGTTGACCCCTTTACCTTGCAAGTGAGGCCGTCACCGCTGACCGCAACGCCATTCACTGGGTTACCACCAGGGATATTCCCGCGACACTGCTGGCCACTTACTATCAGCAGAGGGATTTCCGCCAACGGCGATTCCTGAGGCAACGCCTCACTATGACAACGACCGCAACGCGGCGTTGCAGTCAAACCAAAGTCTTCCGGGACAAGTAAAGGGATGCGTCAACACAGTCTTCGACGGCCCTGATCAGGCATGTTGATCCCTGCCACTTGGGTATCAAAGATTGGGTTCGCTACCCAACACCCTCTGCTCAGCGCAGCTCCCCTCAACAAACAATACACCGGTCAAACAGAGGTCTATCTTAGCCGGGGAGTGGGGGACTCCCTGGGGGGCCCAGCAGGGGCCCACCCGAAAGGGTATAAAGCGTTAGTTCAGTAAGTCCATGGTTGACAACGCACTGACTCTAATTATGCTTTTGCAAGTCTGGCGGAACTAACGCTTTGAACCGCTAGGCAACTCCCCAACCAAGATTGCCCTCCTTGACTGGGGACTTGGGGGACTTGTACTTACATAAGCATTTGCAAGCATAATTAGCTATAATAAGCCACGCTCATGCTACCGCCAGCGGTGCCAACTCCGGCCAAAGGAGTGACCTACGGGAACACAGCTAAGCAGGCTACCGCCTGAGCCCCGGCTTACCCCCAGATCACCGCTGACGCGCCGCCACGCGCCGCGCCAAGACAGCATCAGAAGCTCCAGAAGCTGGGACCTGAAGCATATCAGTCCCACATCGAAAACATGGAGAAGATCAGCTCCCTCCTCACCTATAAAAGGTTCTCTCCTCTCTCCTCATTAATTACACATTTACTACTTACCTACTGTTACTTTGTCAATACAAATACATTGACTAACTTAGGCATCGGAGAAGAGAAGACCGCCCAACGAGGTCTCCCTCTGACGCCCTGTGTATTTTACTTGACAGGTAGCAGAAGCTCTGAGAATATCACAAGTAGCAGTCCGCCCATCGGACCAGCGTTAACCAAGGTTTAGCTACCGCTGAACTGTAAACATTAACAAAGAGAGAGGTGTGGAGCTGGGCCTCTGAGAGAAGAGAGAGGTGAAATCTGAATTCTTTATTTCCTTTTCCAAAAAATAGGGGGAAGTTTAAGTTTTGGCCAAAAAATAGGCGGGCAAAGTCGATGGAGGGAGTCAAAAAATGGAGTTATGGCTAAGTGTTGAACTCAGACAACAGAAATTCATAGCCATTGTCTGAAGCAAAGTTGCACAACAGAGTAAAACATCAATAAATAACTGTTGTCTGAAGCCATTGTCTGAAGGAGAGTTGCACAACAGAATAAAGTAGCAATAAATAATTGTTTTCTGAATAAAATCATTCAGACAACATCAAAAATCAACCATTGTCTAAATAGTAATTGCACAACAGTAAAGTATCAGAACATAACTGTTGTCTGAAGCCATTGTCTGAAAGAGAATTACACAACATAATAAAGCAGCAAAAAACAACTGTTGTCTGAATTAAATCGGTCAGAGAACATCAAAATAACACAATTGTTTGAATAGTAATTGCACAACAGTCAATATAATAACTGTTGTCTGAAATAACTCACTCAAACAACATCAAAATATAACCATTGTTTGAATAACAATTGCACAACAGCAATGTAATAACTGTTGACTGAATCGAAAATTTGGACGACATAATAATTCTTGCTGTCGTCTGGTATAATCAGACGACAGTTAAAAATTTCGCTGTTGTTTGAAGTGTGTTGTCTGATTCATTTTTTGGCATAGTGTGGGTGGAGGTCCCTTTTATAAGTAAGGGAGCCTCCCCTCTTACACTTGTTTTCTAATCTGGGACTCAAAGTCCGACTCAAAGTCCCCTTTCTAGTCCTCAAAGGCTATTATGGAGGCAACTTGACAAGGCCGGGAACGTGGCTTCCTGGTGAGGTTTTGGCCGCCTCCGACTATCACGGGGTAGTTTGGACGTCGGGCTAAGGGATGCAATATCATAGTTGGGTCCCACCATGGCTTGTGGGCCCACTAAGAGGGTGTTACTTATGCTTGGTGATGTAGCAAATCCTCCATACTAGTAGAGGTATGTACAACTGCTTTCACACTCAACAATATAGCTTCTTCATTCAAGTGTCTTGCATGATATGCATAAATCTGAAAATCAGAGATACAGTATTACCTCTGTTAATGCTCAAAGTCTGGCGGTAGCCGAACCTTCGTTTAACGCGGGTCCGGTGGGCGGACCGCTACTCTGTAGACTTGGTGATCTTCGCTAGCTGTCAAATGAAAGACAGGGCGTCAGAGGGAGACCGCGTTGGGCGGTCTTCACTTCTCCGATGCCTAAGTCAGTCAATGCATATAGGCAACATAACAATAAATGAGTAGTAAATGCGTATTTAATGAGGAGAGAGGAGAAAACCTTTTATAGGTGAGGAGAAGGCTGATCTTCTCCTTGTTTTCGATGTGGGACTGATGTGCTTCAGTTCTCAGCTTCGGGAGCTTCTGATGCTATCTTGACATGGCGCGTGGCGGCGCGTCGGCGGTGATTTGGGGGTGATCCGAGGCTCAGGCGGTAGCTCGCCTGGCAGTGTATCTGTAGGCTATTCCTTTGGCGGGAATAAGTACCTCTGGCGGTACAATGAGCGTTGCCCATTATAGCTAATTATGCTTGTCAATGTATATGTATGTACAAGTCCCCCAAGTCCCCAGTCAAGGAGGGCAATCTTGGTTGGGGAGTTGTTCGGCGGTTTGAAGCGTTATCTTCCGCTAGACTTGCAACAGCATAATTAGCGTCAGTGCGTTGTCAAACGCTTTATACCCTTTCGGGTGGGCTTCTGCTAGGCCCCCCAGGGAGTCCCCCACTCCCCGGCTAAGATGGACCTCCGGATGATGGGTAAATTGTTTGTTGAGGGGGAGCTGCACGGAGCAGAGGGTGTTGGGTAGCGAGCACAATCTTAGTACCCAAGTGACGGGGGTCAACGTACCTGATCAGGGCCGTCGTAGACTGTTGACAAGTCCCCGTGTCCCGTAGGGACGGTTTGACAGTAACGCCGCGTGGCGGTCGTTGCCAGAGTGAGGCCTGGCCTCGGGATCCGCCGCTGGTTGTAGCAGGAAGCAGCGTCCAGTAGACGTGCTTGGCGGTATTTTATTGAGCGGTACTGCGTTGAACAAAGTACGCAGCTTGCAAGATGAAAAAGGGGTTCCGCTAGCGGTGTGTCGTGTAGCGGGAGACGCCCCTCTTGCATGATGACAAGGGAGAAGTTCCGCTGGCGGAGACTTCGTCACCTGGAGGGTGACAGTGGAGAAGTTCCGCTGGCGGGGTTTCGCTCAGCGGAGACTTCGTCTCTTGAAAGTTGGAAAGGGAGAAGTTCCGCTGGCGGGGTTTCGCTTAGCGGAGACTTCGCCACTTGAAAGGTGACAAGGGAGAAGTTCCGCTGGCGGGGTTTCGCTCAGCGGAGACTTCATCACTTGAAAGGTGATAAGGGATAAGTTCCGCTGGCGGGGTTTCGCTCAGCGGAGACTTCGTCACTTGAAAGGTCAAGGGAGAAGTTCCGCTGGCGGGGTTTCGCTCAGCGGAGACTTCGTCACTTGAAAGGTGGCAAGGGAGAAGTTCCGCTGGCAGGGTTTCGCTCAGCGTAGACTTCGCCACTTGAAAGGTGACAAGGGAGAAGTTCCGCTGGCGGGGTTTCGCTCAGCGGAGACTTCGCCACTTGAAAGGTGACAAGGGAGAAGTTCCGCTGGCGGGGTTTCGCTCAGCGGAGACTTCCGACGGTTGGCGATTTCTTCTTAAGTGGTTACTTCTATTAGACGCTTCGTCTGATGGTGGTCGACATATGGCCAACTCCAAGAGGGTTAGCGTCCGGAAGCGTGTCTCTTAAGCCTGGCCGTCTTCTCGCCATTAATGCGAGTAATTATGGATTTTGTAACTGTACACTAGGGAAGTCTCAACTAAGTTTGGCACTATCGGCTGGGCCCCATCGGTACCCCCAGGTACTATGCCATGGGCCGGGTTCACAACCCACCATGGCGGGACTCATATGGGATACCAGCCCGGGCACCCAGGGCCCGGGACAGGCCAGCACAGCCCAACGATTTGCACAGCAGGGGGGCTGATATGGCATCAGAGGAGCAACCTGTGTCCCACATCGAAGATTGGGGAGACTCCTTTCCCATGCTCGAGTATAAAGGCATTAGCACAACCACCTTTTACGGGTAATAACTCCTTTGTCCACTATTTACTTACTATACATCTATATTAGCTTCTCACTCAGGCATCGGAGAGGTGTAAACCGTCCGGTACGGTTTACCCCTCTAATCGTGTGTTCTTGGTACAGGATTTAGGAGGTCCATCGGTACCCCAGACGGTATAGCATTCTGTGTGAGGTACCCGGAGAAAGCCACCAGAAACAGTAACCGAGGCGACGCCTCTGTTAATCCGGAGAGTAAGTGGAGACGTGGGACACGTGTACGGCTGGCGTGAGATGTCGTTTTTCAATGGACGGTTTAGAATTCTTTGACGTTGACATAAAAAGGGGGGGGAACCCAGCGAGATTTGACACTTTGCTAAAACTTCAAACTCTGCTCGTCGTCTTCAAGCTCTGTTGGTCCGAGATTCCAGCAAGAGGCTGCCAGGATTTCGTGGAGCTCTCGTGCCCGGAAAGACGAAAGTTTTCCTCATCGAAGATTATTGTTCACCACCACACCGGAGTTTTCGCCTTTGAGGTTGGTATCTTGATTCCCTTCCCTGTTTCATTGGTTCTGTTGATTCTGGGTTTTGTTGATTTTGTGTTTGGGGTGTTATCTGTTCTTCTCTGGTGTGCTCTGAGGGTGTAAAGTGAGATTTGGGGGTGGGTTATGGTGTTTGGCAGAGGGTTTGTGTTTAGGGATTTGCTAGATGGTCGAATCTGGGTTGAGTGTGGTTGTTCTTGTTTTGGCTTTTTCTGGGTAACTGTTCTTGATGTTCTTGGCTATAACTGATATAGGCATAGGCTAGATCTTGTTTGAGCTAACTGATTTGGGTTTTAGGGTTTGGGATGGCTACCGTCGTAGAGATTTCGAGCAGTGAGGATTCCGGGTCTGACGTGTCGTTCGGCGTTGCGGATAGAATATTTATTGACTCGTTGCGTCCGTCTGCCCATGCAGGAACCTCACTGCCAGAACTGCTATAGATTGAGCCGCTACAAACCATACCCTGGAAAGTAGCTATGGGTCGTGCCTCGCGTCCAGAAAGTTCTAGGGCAGGGGAGGCTGCCGCTGCCAAAGATAGGCGTGATGAGCGGTTAGCCAATAATAGTGCTGCCAGCGGTTCCGCTGACGAGGGAGATGTGGCGGGGGAGGATACGGAGTCAGCGTGGGTTTTTCCCGATGGCACCTACGTTGACGAGGCAGGAGGGCGGATGATTGTTGCCGCCGTCAACCGGTTGAAAGGGACGTACCGGTTGCCAGGGGCGGTGAAGCTGCGTCCGCCGACGGTGGACGAGAAAGCATCGATTCTCCCAGAGGGGTTTGCCGCCGTGCACGAGTCGATATTCCGCCAAGGATTGACACTACCGCTGGCGCTGAACTCACTATGGCGGCTGTCCGGTTGTGAGGGGCCGACTGTGGCGGAAGTACTGCACTTCTACGAGCTGGTGTATGTGAAGCGCCAAGGTTGCAGAGGGCAGGTGAATTTGAGCCACTGCCAGGGGGTGCCCAAGCTGATCGAGAACCTGAGGGATTCCATGTCCTACTGGCGGGGGACCTTCTGTGTTGCCACGGCGGGGTGGGAATACCAAGCTGGGTCCAACGAGGGGGGGCCGACATTTAGGATTAAGTTGGAGTTTCAGCCTATCCGAGGTTGTTTGCCGGTCTCCGCTGAACATAACTGGCGGTTTTACTTATGTATAGTCTTGTACTCCACTAACGATTACTGTTTTTGCTTGTGCAGCGGGCTTGCGCTATAACTTGACTCGTGAAGAAGAGTGCCGCGTGGCACGCATCAGAGGCTGTTGGCGGAATCGCAACTTGCTGGACTTTCGCCTTCTTACTGGTTGGGAGTTGTTGGTCGATCAACGACTGACTCGTGCCATTGGTAAGAAATCTCCGCCACACTGTACCTTCGATCAGGCTGTCTCAGGCTAACTGGTTTGCTCTTTTTTTTTTTTTTTTAGAAACTCCGCCAGGTAACAAAGCGAGCCGCGACGCTTTTGACAAAGCTATGGACCGCGCTGAGATCAACAACTTCCTGGAGACCATGTATGCCTCCGGGCTGGCGGCTCAGCAAACGGTTGTGAACCCGAAAACGCTGGCACTGAGCTCGTCCGAGGTTCCAGTGGTGCTACCCATGCCGTATCACTCCCACCTGGGTGACGATGGCCTTCCCGTCGTTCAGGCGGGGGCCAATATGGCCGGTGGGAAAAAAGGATCTGCTACCGCCGCGCCGCAGAAAGAGAGAGAGCCTGCCAATCGGCGTGGGCCATAGAGGGAGAGAGTGGTGCAGCCGGCGGGGACCGGCATTGCCGCCGGGGTGGAGCAGCCGCCGAGGGGGTTGAGGCCTGCTGCTGGAAACACAAGGGTGCTTCAGCGGAGGCGCCGACAAAATGACTCCGCTGGTGAGGAAGAGGGGGACGATGTGGAGACCATCGGGGCCCGCCAGCAGAAGAAGGCTCGACAAGCTCCGCTCAAGGCGCCAGTGGTTGCTGAGACAGAGGTGCCCGCGAGTGACTTGGACTCATTTGCCGCATATGCAAAGTTCATGACTGATGGTGAGCGGGAATTTCTGTATCACCTCTGCGAGCGGTTGGGGTTTGGCGGCCTAGCGGGGATTTCTTGCCCAACGGCTATTGACCAGTCGCCCTTCAGCTCGGCCTTTGGTCACCTGTCGGTTGGGCTACACGCAATGTTCCTGGCGGCGTCGAAGCAGCCCCGGGTTGAGCGGGAGCTCAGGGAGGAGATGGAGGGTCTTCAGAGAGAGCTGGCGGAGGCCAGGGACAGGCTGGCGGAGGTGGAACGGCGCCTGGCAAAGGCGGACTGTGACGCCGCAGATGCTCGCTGCAAGCTGGCGGTGGCCGTTCAGCGGGACCTGGAGCGGAATGATCACGTCTCCAAGATGGAGCAAGACATGTCCCTGCTGCAGCAACGGGTGGATGCTAAGGATAAGAAGATCGATATCATGCAGCGGGAGTCCGCCGCCAGACTTGCCGAGGTAAAGAAGCTGGAGGGTGAGATCGCCCGCCTGAGAGCTGAAGGGAGCCGCGCTGCCGCCGTCGCCGTTGAGGCATTCAAACAGTCGGCGGAGTATAAAAAAGCAATGACTGAGTCGGCGAAGGCTGGGGCACTAGCCAATGTGGAGATGCTGAAACAGAAGGGTGCTATCGACTGGGTGAAGGCGTCCCAGCCCAACGTGCCGGTAGCTCAGAAAGCCCCGCCAACTCAGAATGCCCTGCCGGCGAAGGGTGTTGCCCCCGCCCAAGCTGAAGGTGCTCGCTCGGGAAGTGGAGAGAGTGGCGCACACCCGGCGGATGGTTCCCAGCGGACTCCTCCTCCTACCCAGTCGGAGGTGTCCCGTGCTGGTTTCTTGGCGGCTCATACTCGGGCGGATGGGACAATAGAGACCCCAAGTCCCACTGCCCGAGGGTCTGACCAAACAAGCCGCGCACACCCGCCGCCGCATGCCGAAGGTGAAGATGCTGAGGCCAACCCATGAGAAATGTTGAGTTCCTTTTTGTAGCCGCTGAGGCGTAAAAAAGTTTTTTTTTTTTTTTTGTATTGAATACTTTTGGGTGGGGAGTCCCAGCCCTCTATATGGAATGAAATTTTGAACTTTGGTGTTTGTCATGATATGCTTGTGCCGCTAGGGTTTTGATTTAGAGTTTTCTTTTGCTAATCAATGAAACATTAAAGGAATTAAGATTGGTCCAAGTGCACAATGTAGCGGACGTGGTCCGCTGACGATGGCTGGCGTTGCCAGTTGCCCTCTGTGCTAGACTTGGTAACAATGGTTTGAATAATTCCTCATTTCATTGATAGCTGACTGATCAGCGTTTACAAAAGAGGGGTAGTACCCGTTGGGTAGCTTCCCTTAGCTAAATATTGAAAAAAAATTTAGCTAAGTCAAGATGCTTGCGGGTAGCACCATGACTATTTGTAGTAATACCGAAGGTGTTCAGTATTCCAAGGGTGGGTCGTTGTGACGCCATCCTTGTCCATTAAGTAGAAGGTGCCCGGGCTAACGACTTCCACAATTTTGTATGGACCTTCCCAAGTTGGGCGGAGTTTTGTTGGCGGTGGAATTACTTCCTTCATTACCCAGTCCCCTAGTTGGAGGTTCCGGGCTTTGACCCTGGTGTTGTAGAAGCGTGATATCCGCTGCTTGTTTTGCAGATTGTGCAAATGGGCCTTGTGTCGTCTTTCTTCTAGGAGGTCCTTGTAGAGGTTGACGTCGTCCCTGTTGGTCTCTGGGCAATAGCCTTCGACCCTAGCGGTAGGTTGAGTTACCTCGATGGGCAGTACCGCCTCAGTTCCGAACATCATACAAAAGGGAGTTTCGCCAGTGGCGGAAGTTGGAGTTGTCCTGATGGCCCATAGAACTTCTGGAAGCTTCTCCGCCCACAAACCCTTGGCGGTGTCGAGTTTCTTTTTTAGCAGCTTCTTGATTATCTTGTTTGCTGCTTCGACCTGGCCGTTGGTTTGGGGGTGGGCGACAGATGCAAAACTCATTTTGGTACCAAGATTGGCGGTGAAAGATATGAGTTCCTTGTTGTTGAACTGTGTGCCGTTGTCTGCAATGATGGTATGTGGGACACCATAGCGGCAGTAGATGTTCTTCCAGAGGAAGTGAATTACCTTGGAGGTAGTTATTGCCGTCAGTGGCTCTGCCTCTATCCACTTGCTGTTGTAGTCGATAGCAACAATGATGTATTTGAATTGGCCCTTGGCGGTTTGGAATTTTCCCATCAAGTCGAGGCCCCACGTAGAGTGGACCCATGGGCTGATGATGATTGACAGCGGTTCTGCTGGTGCATGTGGGAGATCAGCATACTGTTGGCACTTGTGGCAAGATCTCGATATCTACCGGGCGTCATCACCGAGGGTAGGCCAAAAGTAGCGTTGTCGCATTGTGCGATTGGCCAAGGATCTGGCGCCCGAGTGGTTTCCACATTCTCCGCCATGGATTCTTACCAGCACGACCTTTCCCTCCTCTGGGGTTAAGCAACGAAGGTTGGGGTGGGTGAACCCCTGGCGGTAAAGTTTGCCACCCTGGATGTTGTAGCGGGTTGCTCTCCGCTGAAGCTGTCGTGCCTTGATCTTGTCCTTTGGCAATGTCCCGTTGCGCTTGTATTCGATAATCTCGTTCATCCAGCTGGGATTGACCTCAATGTTGAAGATCTCCGCTAGGGTTTTTGTGATACTTGGTTTGTCAAGACATTCCACTCTTGTGTCCGCTGGACTGTGATGTGGTTGGGCGGTAGCCAGCCTCGCCAGTGAATCAGCCTTGGCGTTCTTTTCCCTGGGGATTTGTGTGATGGTGTGAAGTTTGAATTTTTTGAGCACTGTCTTGACGTACCCCAAATATGCCGCTTACTGTTGGTCCTTGGCTTGGAAGCTGTCGTTGACCTGGTTAACGACTAATTGAGAGTTGCTGAAGATGTTGACGTTGTCAGCACCTGAGTCAATGGCGAGGAGTAGGCCGGCGATGAGCGCCTCATATTCCGCCATGTTGTTTGAAGCTTTGAAGTTGAATTTCAACGCGTACTCCGCGTTCAGCCCCCCTGGTCCTGTTAAGATAACCCCGGCGCCGCTGGCCTTGGCACTAGCGGAGCCGTCCACATGCAGGTTCCAATCTGACTGCTGGGGGGCAGGCTCTCCAACGGTCACCATTTCCGTTTCGGGCTCCGCCTCCCTGCCTGGTTCGAGTTGACACTCGGTGAGCTCAGCAATGAAGTCCGCCACCGCCTGGCCCTTCATGGCGGTTCTTGGCTTGTACTCAATGTCGAACTCGCTGAGCTCAATGGCCCACTTGCTGAGGCGCCCTGAGTGCTCAGGGTTCTGCATTACTGGTTTCAGCGGTTGATTGGTTAGCACATGGATTGTGTGGGCCTGAAAGTATTGACGGAGGCGTCTGGCGGCAACGATGAGTGCGAGAGCGAGTTGCTCTAAGGGGGGGTATCTTGTTTCTGCTCCGTTCATGCCTCTGCCGGCGTAGAACACTGGGAGTTCCTCCTGGCCCTCACGTCGGACAATGGCGCAGCTTACCGCTGACACTGATACCGCTAGGTATATGTACAATGTTTCTCCTTGCACAGGAATGGAAAGGAGTGGGACTGCCGCCAGATATTCCTTCAAGCCCTGGAACGCCGCCTGACACTCTGGGTTCCAGTTGATGACTTTCTTGTGAGTCGTTTTGAGGACTTTGAAAAATGGGGCACACCTATCAGTGAGTCTGGAGATGAATTGAGAAAGGGCGGTTAGCTTGCCTTGGAGGCTCTGGACGTGTACCTTATACTCAGGGTCCTCCAGGTCGAGGATGGCTTGTACCTAGTCCGGGTTAGCTTCGATGCCTCGTTCGCTGAAGATATAACCCAGAAACTTGCTGGCGGTGACGCCAAAGAAACACTTTTCTGGGTTGAGGCGCATACCATAGGCCAGGAGAATGGTTACTATGATCTTGAGGTTTGCCACATGTCCGCCGGCTTTTATGCTCTTGACTAGCATGTCGTCCACGTAGACCTCTATTATTTTTCAGAGATGCTCCGCAAACATGGCGTTCATCAGTCGTTGATAAGTTGCGCCGGCGTTCTTCAGACTGAAAGGCATGACTTTGTAGCAGTATAAGCCCTTGTCGGTGGTGAATGTGGTGCACTCCTGGTCGTCGGGATGCATCCTGATCTGATTATAGCCGGAAAAAGCGTCCATCATGCTAAGGAGCTCATGCCCGGCGGTTGCATCAACCAGTTGATCAATGCGGGGTAGCGGGAAACTATCCTTTGGGCATGCCTTATTGAGATTTTTGAAGTCGACACACATCCGCCACTTGCCGCTGGGCTTCTTGACCATAACCAGGTTGGAAATCCACTGGGGATAGATGACTTGGCGGATGAATCCAATGCCCTGGAGCTTGGCAACCTCCTCTCCTATTGCCCGGTACTTTTCCTCATAAAAAGCCCTCCTCTTCTGCTTGATGGGGTAGAAGGATGGTTTGATGGTCAACTTTTGTGTGATGATTTCAGGGGAGATACCTGGCATGTTTGCGTAAGACCATGCAAAGATGGCAGCGTTGTCACGTAGGAATTGAGTGAGTTCCGCCGCTACCTCTGGGTCCAATTGGGCGCCTATGCGGACTGTCCGCTCAGGGTGCTCGTCCGAGATGCAGACAACCTTCAACGACGTTTCTGGGTTGACCGGTTCCTTGCTTACATACTTCTCCTCCTCATCCCGAGGGTCCTCGAAGATATTTGGTGGCGGTTTCCCACTGTCAGGATTTCATGGCGGCGTGTTGACCGCGCTATAGTCGTTGAATAGCATTCTCGTGCCAACTGCTGGCTTCCCCTCACACAGCCCGTGCCGTTGGGTGTGGGGAACTTCATGAGAAGCATGTATCCGGCGATGATGCATTTGAGCTTGTTGAGTGCCGGCCGTCCGATGATGGCGTTATACGAGCTGAAACAATCGACGACTATGAACTCTGTATGTATCTCCGCCATACATGGACTAGTTCCAATAGTTAACCTCATGTAGTCAGACCCCAGCGGTTGCGTGACGTCGCCGGAGAAGCTGAGCAGTGGCTCATGATCCTGGAGTAATTTGTTGTTCCGCTTGAGGTGGTTGTAGCAACCGCTGAAGATGACGTTGACAGCGGACCCGCTATCCACCAAGATTCTCCCCACTGAAAATCTACCAAGAATGGCGTCGACCAAGAATGGGTCGTCATGGGGTAGATGCACTCCGCGTTCCTCCTCCTCTAAGAAGGTAATAGGTTCCCAACCTGACTTTGGGAGTTTGGCCGATCTCTCGTAGCGGATGTTGCAGACTTCTTTTGGGTGATTAGCGCGTGCATAGCGCTTCGTTGCCCTGTGAGACATGCTAGTGATTGGAGCACCGCCGTCGATGGTGTTGATGCGGCCCAAGGTCTCAACGTTGGCAGTCACAGGTGGTGGTTGGCGCACCTTAAACTTCTCCATCTTGTCGTCACAGTACAAGGTCTCAATGGCCGTTTTTAGAGCGTTGCAGCTGTTGGTATTGTGACCGCTGTTCTCGTGGTATTTACACCACTTGCCGGTGTTTCTAGGTTTTCCTGTTTTTGGGTACCTTGCTGGGGGTGGCGGTGGGATCTGATCCTTGCACTGATTGTATATTTCCTCATACGAGGCTGTGAGGACTGTGAACACTGCATACCGCTGAGAAAATTCCGTTTGTTTGTTGCGGTTATCCCTATGGGATGGGCGGTTGCCTTTGTTGTAGTGTTGGTCCTTCTGCAGCTTGTTCTGGTGGTGGCCCTGTTGCCACTCCCTCTTCTTGTCAGTCGGCGGCGCAGCAGGGGTCCTGTTAGCGGTCTCCTGATGACTGGAGGAGGGTTGTGTTGTCTTTGTTGGTGTTGCTGGTGGCGGCGGGGTTTCTCCATATGTGATGAATTCCGCCTGGGCGTGAATGACCGCCTCACTCATGACGTGGTCATATGCCGCATTTGGGTGATTGTAGTTGAGGTGATAGAGGAATGGCCCCTTGAGGAGTCCCTGCTTGAAGGCTGCCGATGCCATTGATTTGTCTAGATCGCGGCACTGAGATGCTGCCGCCCGCCATCTTGTGACGAATGCCTTCAGTGATTCGTCTGCCCTTTGTTGTTGGCACAGGGTGGGGTCGTCAAATCCCTTGTTGTTGGTGACCTTCTTGAAGGTGTCCATGTGGACGAAGGGGTCGGACATGCCGTTGTAGTGTGACATCTTTGGAGTTTTTGCGTACGCCGGCCTGATAGCTTGCAGAATCGCAGTGGTGAAGGGCCCTGGTCTGGACGCGAAAAGCGGATTTTGAGTTGGCGCTGGGGCGCCCGACTCCGCCCAGCCTAATCTCTACTCCAATTGTTGCATCCTTTCCAATATTTGGGTTGTTGTATTGCCGGCGGAACCTGCCTGGATATTCCGTTGGACCTGTCTGCGCCTTGGCGCAGGTGGATTGCCCTCACTCCTCGCCCTAGGTTTCGAGCGGTTGGTGCGCGGCATTGATTCCGCCTCTTGTTCTAACATTAGCTGGGGGATGGGCGGTGGTCCCATCCCCAATAATTCAGGTGGGTCCAGCGGTACCTGCATCTGTATGACTGGTCCCGGCCCTAATGTGCCAGTGTTGGGCCGACTACGCCTGGTGCTGCGTGATTGCTCGCTCTGTGCTGGGTTTGCGGTTCTTTCCAGCGTCTTTTTTAGTTTGTCAAAACGTGACATCAGCGTAGCCACCTGTTTTTGGGCCTCAACCTTCTCTCTGCGTTCCTCTTCACGCTCTCTGTTTGCCTTGTGGAGGTCCGCTAGCGCCAGCTCGTACATAGCGGCGAGATCCTGGCCCGGTGGGCGGCTGCTGCTTGGATTTGCCTCACCGCCGGGGTTGGCAGGGTGTTGAATAGTGCGCGATTAACGCCTGCCGCTGGGTTGGAGGGTTGGGGAATGGCGGTCTGGTCCGCTTGCTCTTCAGTGTTTCTCCCGCTACCGCTAGTCATGGTAGTTGTGGTGGGATGATCTTTTGTTCAAGGGTTCCCACAGACGGCGCCAATGTTAATGCTCAAAGTCCGGCGATAGCCGAACCTTCGTTTAACGCGGGTCCGGTGGGCGGACCGCTACTCTATAGACTTGGTGATCTTCGCTAGCTGTCAAATGAAAGACAGGGCGTCAGAGGGAGACCGCGTTGGGCGGTCTTCACTTCTCCGATGCCTAAGTCAGTCAATGCATATAGGCAACATAACAATAAATGAGTAGTAAATGCGTATTTAATGAGGAGAGAGGAGAAAACCTTTTATAGGTGAGGAGAAGGCTGATCTTCTCCTTGTTTTCGATGTGGGACTGATGTGCTTCAGTTCTCAGCTTCAGGAGCTTCTGATGCTATCTTGACATGGCGCGTGGCGGCGCGTCGGCGGTGATCCGAGGCTCAGGCGGTAGCTCTCCTGGCAGTGTATCTGTAGGCTATTCCTTTGGCGGGAATAAGTACCTCTGACGGTACAATGAGCGTAGCCCATTATAGCTAATTATGCTTGTCAATGTATATGTATGTACAACCTCCATTAATGCAATAAGCCACTGGGGGCAATTTGATTTATACATACCACAACGATGTCCCTGCAAGCGTTAAAATATATCAAAATCCAATCATTTGCCTTTTGTTTACCTTTTGTTTACACATGTCAGTATATATATCTAGGGACACATAAAAATCCTTTTGAAATCATTGAGATACCGAATATAGGTTCCATTTCTATCTTTTTTAAACCACACAGATCATTGAGTGCGGGTTTCATTTTTCCTCTCACCATCATCACCCAGTTTGCTCTCTTTGAGAATCTTGATTGAAATAAAGTAGTCTAAGATTTTTATCATAGTTCAGGACTACTAACACATTATTACAATACAAGTACAAAAGTCCAATAACGACCTATTATGATCAATAGCACCTGCATCTTTGATATGGCCTATACAGAGTACAAGTGATCAAATATTAGATGCATTTGTTCTATTGTAACCCATACATAGCATTAAAGCAATTCCCTCTACAGATAGTTTCCAATACCTACTTTTGTAAAGGGAAATTTTTTGGTTTCTGAGGTAAAGTTGGAAAAAGGCTGGTTGCTTTGAAAATACACTTGACCACAAGGACAAATCTATGCAAAGCAACAAATCCATTTTGTTGAGATTGTGATTGATACTTTGAGATGAAGGCAAGCAAATTAGTAAACAAAAACGACATTTGGGACACCACATTCTCAGTTTTCTATATTTCTTGTAGTGTGTGTTCTTAAAAAAAGAAAGCTACACATTGTTTGAATGTAAAACTAGCTACTTCAAATAATGGAATGATTAAGGATAGAATTACTGACCCATTTGATAGGAGCATAAAATGCAACACATATAATGTGAAATCCTTTACACTTTTCTTAGCTAATTCATTTAAAAAGTCAGTTTTAACTCTGTTTTCTTTTTAGGTAGTTCGTGAAGTGATTCAAGAAAAATAGGAGCTTAAAGGGATCAATGAAGCCATGGTTCGTGACTTACTGATTCAAAGGACTAAGTTTGATCACCTTTTGGCCAGAAATTACAAGGGAAGTCCACAGAAAACGTTGTGCAAAACAGTTGCTGCAAAGCAGGAAACTGCAGTTTCAGAATCAGCTTTTTGGGAACAATTTTGGGGAGCAATTCTTGCATTATTCCAGCTGCACCTTTGCAGAAAGAGAAAGCAATCCTTAAATACATGATGTTTTACTTCAACAAGAGCCAAAGAACTGGTCAGAAGTATCAACGAGGCAACAGGAAATCAAGCTCAAAGTAGGCTTTCCGATAAGGCAGAAACTGTCAGCTTTTCACGAAGCTTTTTGGGAGAACTTTTCCGGCTACTTACTTGGAGTTTTTCCAGAAGTTATTAAGTATTCTAGAAGATATGATATCATAGAACACTTAGGTGTCGAGAACCATCCATAAAAGTTCCTCTAGCCAGTCGTTCCTTGTCCAAGAAGTAAGCTTCAGAGCCAGAAATTGAGTCCCAGTCAAAACAGGGCAGTTTGGCCGAGAATCTTCTTTGGACTGATTTCTTGTGCGTGTTTGGAAGGTTATTGATGCTGAAAATATCAAGGAGAGTCCTAATAATTCCACAAGATTATGGCAAGATTACCAAGGCTTGAAAATCATTTAATTGTGCACCAATTAGAGGAATCTTCAAGCAACTAGGGGAGGCTTTCAAAGCAGAGTTGGAGAAGGAAACTTGGGCTGTGCTCCTCATATATATAGTGAAGGAATTGTGTCCTAAAACAATCATTTTGATGTAATTATTATTGTAATTATTATTATTCAAAAGGGCAAGTTTATTGTTCATTGCTTATACTTAATATTTGATTGAACAAGGTCCAAGGAATATGAGTTAAAGAGAAAGTAATCTAAAGAGTTAGATGTGTGAGACCTTTACTCTTTCACACTCTTATCCTAAAAGGTTCCTAGTCATAAGATTATCACTTGGACATTGATAATCCGGAAAGACTAGCACATACTATGTATGCTCAATATGGAGGATGATATGTCTCTTGTCATTTGTGTAGAGACACTAATACAAGTATGTGGGTGCTCTTAACTTAAAGAGTATACTGAACGCGATCATTAGAGTTCTTGTATGGAGTCTTACTTACATGTCAAACTTGAACTCTAAATTACAATAATACAAATTAGTCCTTTGACCTGAGACACCATAGTTGTCTTATGAGTGAATGGATTATCTCTTGATGATGCAATAATATTGTGTCCCTTAATGGATATAATAGATGCATTCATTGGTATAATCAATTCGGTCATGGAGACATGTGAGTGTACAACAAGGAATCTCTATCCTTAAGTAAATAAGGTGTATGTTCAAAGATGTGATTCAATGAGTCTTTGGCCAAAGCATTGAATGAGATTTAAAAAGGAGTTTTTAATCACATTCTAAGAATCACATAAGAATGAAAATCACATTAGGGGATTGACATATCAATTCCATACCCCGATGATGTGATTTAGAACATAGTGTTAGAGAAGGACCGTATTGTATTGTAATTCCAATTGAATAGGTTCTTTGTCATTCTACATTAACTAGGGTAGTCATGATATGTTGCAAGACGTCACTCATGACTTGTGAAGTCCCCGAGGATTAATAAACATTTATTATCCTAATAACAAGGAAGAATCAAAAATGGAGTTTTTGATTCGTAAACAAAATAGAATGGTTTCTATAAACTTCACTGCCTTGTTAATTAGAACCTAAGAGATCGCACACCATATAAGTGGATCCTTGAGATAGTATATGAAGAAGATTAAACAAGAGTTGGTTATGAGCAAATAATTAATTAGATTTATTATTTGAACATAATTAGGATTTTCGGGTAAAACCGTACCGAACCTATTGGGCCTAAACGATTGTCGGGTTTTTGGTGTGGAGTTGGGCTTCACTAAATGAGATTTAAATGAAAGCCCAAGACACATTTTTAGTGCCCAATAACATGTATGAACCAGCCAAAATATTGGCTTTATGAAAGTCAATATTTTTCTTTTAGTAATTGGAGTTATTTCCTATTATATAAAAGGGAAAGCATGGACAAAGAAATGTGAGTGTCTCCACACTATTATTTTCAGATTAGAGAGAGAAAGAGAGTTCTCTCTTGGTCCATTTTTCAGAAATTAAAGGAAAGAAGAACACTTGCATAATTTCTTCTTTTCTTTCATCTTTCTTCATCTCTTGATTCACTTGGTGAAGATCCTTAGAGGCCATATATTTTTGTGGCTTTACTTGTTACATCAAGGAGGAGATTACAAGCACAAGAAGGAGTATAAGAAGGAGTTCTTAATTCAAGGTGCTTCAAGGTGGAGGAAACACACACAAGGAGAGATCAAGGAGAGGAACTTTGGTGGTTCACTTGGATCGGATTAAAATCACGCTCCAAGGGTGAGTAGAACATAAACTCCCTCTTTGTTCTTCCTTACTATGCATGCTTTGTTTATATACATATCACAATAAGCCAAGATCATGGGTTAAAGGAATGGATTTTATGTTTAGTTAGTAGTTTAATTGTTAAACTTATTCCGCACTAATTAAAAAGTTTTGAAATCCATCCATTCCTTCATATAGAGCATCTGAACATTTTGAAAAACATCCATCTACAGCACCATCATTTGCCCTAAAAACCCTAGTTTACAATGTCTTAAATTCCTCAACTTCAAGAAGCAAAAGCCGTGCATACCATCATCCACCTTCATCAACCTTTGCCGTGTACCATCTTGAAGGAAGTTCTTGCATCCAAGGCTGCCTAAAAGTGAATTAGTGGCTCTCATCTTCTTCCCTTTACGGCTTTTACTTTCTTGTAATTCAAACTTATGTGAATTAGCTGTGAATTTTAAGACGATGTGTGGCTAATTTACTTTTGTTAGGGGCGAGGTTTGAAGCCCCTAAGATATGTTTTTGACAATATTTTGATTCCTAGTTTTGTGATTGCTTTGTTGCGAAATTGTTTATTTGGTTTTGGTTTACAGATAACTCTTGCATGTTTATGTTTTATGAATGCACACATAAAATATTATGATCATGTGAGTCAGGCTAGAAATAGGTATTTTAATCTCCTAAACGGTTAATAATGCTTATTTCAATGATAGTAAAACCTATAGGACAATAGGTGAAACCAAATAAAAAGGATTGCATGCTAGGTAGGCGTTCCACACTGCTTTTGCATACTTCCACATGTGATTAATGCTTAGGATAAATTGTTGATAGGATAACGTTCTATACCTTGATTGTTTATTCTAAAGTCTTAGTAATGGCGCGTTCATCTTTCTTAAGTAATTTAGGGAAGTAATAAGAACTTATGCATGCGTTCATGGTTTGTTCTTGATTGAAACTTTTTTCACGACTTAGTAATTGAAACTAGGATGATAAATTTGTCTCAAGCATGTTTTGGTGGTGGATTTCCAAGTTCCTAACATCTTCATCATTATCTTTCAAACCCTAAATTCAAAATCTTCTTTACTTTATTTTCTGTTTATTTTCGTTAAAAATAAAAAACCCCCAGTTCAGTTCGTTTTAGAATTGCAACGCATTCTTCTATCCCCTCTGTCCCTCCATCTTTCTTTCTCTTTTTCTTTTGTTGACGTTTTTCTTAGTGTTAGTTTAGTTTTTGTTTTGTTTTCTTCTGTGTGATTAATATAGTTACCCTCAATCTCTGGCTTTGAACGATCCTTGCTTATCCTTTACTACTGACAACTACATTATTGCAGGGTTAAGTTGAGCGTCTACTTTGGGCGTATCAATTTTTGGCGCCATTGCCGGGGATTGAAAAATACTTATTTTTCACATTGATTGGTTTATTTTTGTTTATATTTTGATTTTAGGATTTATACATTCTTTTTGTATATATTACTAACTTCAATTTCTGTTTTGTTTTTCAAATGTGGCATCAATCTTACGAGGTGTGTTCCATATGCTCCATGGTTGGTCATTCAATGAAGACATGTCCAAGCTTCCGATATCAAGGAATCTATGATCAAAATGCCATTCTTGGAGAATTTCATGACAACCAAGGGCATTGGAATCATTACTATTCACCTCCATACAATCCGACATGGGATAATCCTCCCTATTCTGCGTGGAACAACAATTCAAACATGCAACAAGGATCTTTCAATGCATTTGACGCTTCCCCATGTTCATACCGTGATTATAGGCCACAAGCTTCACCTCCTCAAAACTCAGGTATGTCTAATAATTATGATGAAATAATTAAGGCTCTAAATGCTTCTACTCAAGCTTTGATTCAGGAACAGCAAGCTTTGGATGCTTCTATGAAAGCTTTGATTCAGGAACAGCAAGCTCGTGAGGAGGATGGTGATTGGGCAGAAACTCAAAGGCGTTGGGAGACCTCCATATCTTAGGAGCACCTTCCTGCACTGATGACAACTTTAGGGGAGCTCTCGACAACTACGGTTTTAGGTAAACCTCATGATGCATTCCATGACTCAACATTTGATGAGGATGTAGTAAGAGATTTGGATGAGTCTTATGAAGAGCAACGCAATGTTGAGATTTGTGAGGATCACTACATGATCGAGCTTGAAAAGTGGGAAATGGAAGATCCCTTTGATGATGAGGAACCCTACAATGAAGGAAGTAAAGATGAGCTTCATGCAATGTGTCGACCCAAGTGCCTGAAACAATCATGTTATCTCATGAAGAGCCAAGAGGTTATGAGACCATGAGGGAGGATTGCTTAAAAGAGGAGTCCATCAAAGGTCCTACATTTGGGCCTTTATTGCTAGCACATGGAAGACCACCTTATCCTTCACCGCCTCATTCAAGCTCTACACATGTTCTCCCTATCCAAGCAACATTTGAGATTGTTGATCATGTGGAGGTGGTGATAAGTGAACATCTCAAATCAAATAAGGAGATCATTCTAGCCGTGATTGTTGAACTTAAGAACAGAAGGAGACAAGAAAAGGAGAAAGAAAAAGAGAAGCATCAAATCTTATCTTTCCATTGCTCCCAAGTTACCTAAGTTGCTAGCAAGGGACCATGAAATATCTTTGAAGAAGCTTAAGCATCTGATCGAACCGCGACCTAAACCTCCTGATTACTCTCGATGAAGAGATGCCACGTCTGGGTGAAAGACGTTAAATTCAAGCGCTTCTTTGGAGGCAACCCAAAGACTGTTTTCTTCGCTATCTTTGTTTTATATTTAGTTCCTTTTGATGTGTTTTGTGTGTGTGCAGGTTCAAAAGTGCAGAAAAGTATGAAAAAATGTTACTTTTTGTGCAAAACAGAGTCCATCCGTGCAGCTCAGTCCAATTTGACCGGCTGCCGTTTTCAGCTCAATTGGAATTAGGAGGTGTTGATATATGGATAGACAGCCCTCTGAGTCTAGTTTCTAAAAGTTTTGACAGATCCAGAATTGATGTTTTTATGCGCCTGCAGTTCCAGTTTGAATGCAGCAAGGTCAGCCCAAGAAACCAGAAAACTGTGCAGTTGTGTCACATAAAAGGCAAAACAGGGAATACTTCCGGTGGTCCAAATGAGGATTTCTTTATATGAAAAAAAAGCTCTAGATGTGCACTACATTCAGGCCAAAAATCTCTTCCATTGGACCAGTGATGCTCCCAGAATAAAGGTTTGAGTGGGTCAATGTCACTTTGCCATGTTTTCTGTTCAATTTCCCGCTTTTTCTCTAACTTTGTAGGACTATAACTTTCAAACCACTTGGAGTTAGGAGGTATCCCACATATGCACAGAAAGCTAACAACGTCAACTTTCATATACAAGTGGTATCTCAGTCATCTGAAGGTGCATCAAAAAGTTATGGGGGCTGAAACATGAGTTGCCGACACAAATTTGTGGTTTCAAAAGATGAAAAAAGATGATTTCTTCCCTTTTTGCCCTCAACTACTTCTTCCTTGGAGTCAACTTAGCATGGAGCTTACGTTAGGAAATCAAGGCCTTATGGTCTTGAGGTTGGGGTCTTTGTTGTCATCTCCAAAGGTCGTAAGCATGGGGGAGATTTTCTATACACTTTTTCACTTTTCTACCTTTGAATCTTGTGATTTCCTTTCTTTACGCTTCTATTATGCATTGTTTGATTTAATTTGCCATACATTGAGAGAAATGTATGGTTCAAGTGTGGGGGAAGGGAATTGTCAAAATTTGAGTCTTATCAAAAATACAAAAAAAAAAAAATTGAGAAATTTCAAAAATCCAAAAAAAAATTCGTTAGTTTTTTTTTTCTTTTGGAGTCTTTAGTTCTTGTTTTTCAATTTTCATTTTATTTTTCGAGTTTTCGGTTGCCTTTCAACTGTCTAGGATGAACTTAATCTATGAAATTATGGTTAAAAGAGGATCACAGTATTGAGATGATGTTAAAGTAATTCTTTGGTTAATTGTGATATATATAAAGCATATGATTGTGTAGTAGATGTGGTTTTTGCTGACCTTAGTATAGAATTATCAGCATGTTGATGATGAGTTTTGATTCATAATAACCCTTGTGAGAATTTGAGCCTATTTGCCATTCTTTGTGAGTGTTTATTGAAAAATATATTCTTATTTTCTTGGTGATGCCTAGTGATCTCATTATCTTTCTCTTTGATTGACTGCTTGCCACATATTAAGTTTAATGGACTCTAGAGATTACTAGAACTTGCTCTTGTACTGGTTGAAACTTTTATCAATACATGTCCCTGATTTCGGAAAGGATAAAGGCACCTGGGAACTTCCTCCAAAGCCAAAAATAGCATGTGTCCCTATTTGTGTACACAAGATGTACACCCCCTAATTTAACTCCTTTGAGCCTACATTTAAACCTTTTTCTTTCATTGCCTTCAAAATCCTAACCCTTAAACCTTAGTGTACATACATGTACATTTACATGCATAATTAGCTATATTGGGCTACGCTCATGGTACCGCCAGAGGTACTGATTCCCGCCAAAGGAGTAGCCTACGGACACACTACCAGGCGAGCTACCGCCTGAGCCTCGGATCACCCCCAGATCACCGCCGACGCGCCGCCACGCGCCGTGTCAAGTTAGCATCAGAAGCTCCTGAAGCTGAGAACTGAAGCACATCAGTCCCACATCGAAAACAAGGAGAAGATCAGCCTTCTCCTCACCTATAAAAGGTTCTCTCCTCTCTCCTCATTAATTACGCATTTACTACTCATTTATTGTTATGCTTCCTATATGCATTGACTGACTTAGGCATCGGAGAAGTGAAGACCGCCCAACGCGGTCTCCCTCTGACGCCCTGTCTTTCATTTGACAGCTAGCGAAGATCACCAAGTCTACAGAGTAGCGGTCCGCCCACCGGACCCGCGTTAAACGAAGGTTCGGCTACCGCCGGACTTTGAGCATTAACACTTAGTATAGTTATATTCATACCCTTGTTCTAAGGATTTAGTGGAGCTAATTCACGAGACATACAAGATTTTGAAGGCACTACAAAGGAGAAGATGGAAGGAAGCAAGTGTGGGGGAATCAAGTCATACATCTTGAGTTGTAAAAAGTGTAAAGGCCTTGCCATAAGAAAAAAATTGTTATATGCCGTGAAGAAAAAGAAAGAAAAAAAGAAGAAAAGGAAAAAAAAAAGAAAAAAAAGAATGGACGGCAAAGAAAAAAAAAGTGAAAATATGGCTAAGGCATGAGATGGATTGGTGTATGGACTTGGTTCTCTAGTTGCGACTACAAGAAGAGGTTAGAATGAAGCAAGGGCCCAACACAATGACATCTGCCCCTCAATAAAGACACACAAGAAGTTTAACGTTGCAAGGTGCCTTGGTGACTAAAAGAAGACGTCTCAATGCTTCAATGAAGGCTCCGCTAGGTCTTTTAGAACACTTTGTGATTTTTCCTTACCCTGTCCTTTCTTTAAACCCCTAAACCTTGGCCCCATTACAACCTTGAATTAATACCTCTTTGATCTTTAAGATGGGCAGCCTTTGATCTGTGGAGATTGGTTACAAGAGTTGAGCATATGGTTCGGTCTGTTCGGCAAGTAGTTGATATCCTTCATGAGATCGTAAAAGAAAAAAAATATATACATATTTCGACATAGCCTTTCTTTCTTTATGTGAGCTTTTTGTTTGTCAAAAATATTATCATCTCACTACTAGAAATTTCCCCAATAGGGACTAACTAGTAGCCACCATAATCGATCAGTGCCATTTTGAAACAGTTTCACACCGTTATAAAACCTCAGTGGCTTGTTTTGCTCCTGCTACTGTTATCAGTGGGAATGAGAAAAGAAATTAAAAAATGGAAATTTGGTGGAGCGATGTGAGCCATGGATCCACTCACCGCTTGATCTGGGCCGTCCATTGTTAAATGGACCAATTTGAATATAGTTGTTGATCGGATCAAAGAGAGAGGGAGAGAGAGTAAGCTCGAGAGAGAGAGAGCCCGAGAGCTCGATGCTCTCAGACCCGAAGCACGACCCGACCGGCGCCACTCCTTCTGGCCACGGCACAGCGGCGGACCACCAGCATCGTCTTCGTATCGCTGTCGCCACAAACCTCCTATGCTTGGATCGTACATGCACTGAACGGAGAAGGAGACTCGACGACTGAAAGCTCCGAGACTTCTCCGAAGAGCTCTGCAATTTCCGGCCACCGTTTGGGCCACCTGAGGTATGAAACCTCACCTCCTCGTCATGCTTTACACCCCAGTACGATTAGTTTTCCAATTAGATCGAGTTTTGACATTTTGGTTTTTTGAATTGTTTCTGCCTACGTTGCTGTTCCTCGCTGCCGGCGACTTCTCCGGCCTTCTGGGCTTGGTTTCTTGTTCGATTGCAGATTTGCAGGTCTAGGCGAGGTATTAACTTTGAGTTGTTTGATTTTGTTTTGACATCTGAATACTTGGGGTAAAGTAATTGCAGAGATACTTACTTTCCCATTTTTGATTTATAGGTTTTGGTTGTTTGACGTCGTTTCAAACCTGGAAGACTCAGATCTACAAAAGCCCCCAACTTCCCAGGTTCGATATCGCCGGATACGCGACATGCGTCACCGTCCCCTTTACTTTGAAGGCCTTAAGGTGAATGATTGAGGACTATTCGTACATCAGTGGCTCGCTAACATACCCGATCTATCAATTTATGGCTTTTCTGGGTCTTATGTGGTGGGATTTTGTTAATTTTCAGTTTGGGTGTTTTAGTAAGTTAAGAATTGTGAAATTTTAATCTCTTGGGACTAGTTTAGTTTTTTGAATGCTTCTCTCAGCCTCTATTCGTAATTACTTTCATGCGTACTCCTTGCTTAACATATCTGAGTCTTCTTCATCAGGTGGCTTGATCAAGAACTTGAGAATTATTGCAAAATCTGGAACTTCATGTCTCTTTTGCTGTTATATTGAAGTTTACATTTGTTATCTATTTCGAATGCAGTTGTTGGAAAGGTAAAAGTTATTAGAACCTATTGTTTGTTTATTTGTCTTTAGTTTTTATAATAGTGCTTTTGTGTGAGGACCTTATTGATGTAGTTAAATTAATTAATTATAGTTTGCAGGGGTTGATGTTAAACAAGGAAGGGTATGCTTCTATAGGAGGTGGTTCACCCTTGCGTAAGACGACAGATGAGCAGGTAGATATAATGCGGCTTAATTTTTGTTGAAATTCTTTGTTTAACTTTTGTTTGCATAGTCTGTATTGCTCTGCAAGAATGAATCTATTTGTATACTGTTTGCTGGTATTCGAGTTCTACAATGGCCCTGTTTCGTTAGTTGTTACTACTACAACCAGTGATTGTTAACTTCTAGTCCAGTTAACAATGTAATAACCAAAATGTTGTTATTGTTTACTACTTTCGGACAAATGGCATCTCTTTAGTACTTTACAATGAGGGCTAAAGTTTGAATTTTGATTACTTATTGGATTACGCGAATCTTTTGCCGTTGAATATTTGGGTTAGTGGGGGCTGATGCAGCTTTTGCATCTTTCTGTGTGTGTCCCTTTCTTGGGTAATTTACTTGGTTAGTTACTACTTACTACCACCAATTTTTAACTTCTTTTATTTGTTGTGATGTTGTTTATTGTATCCAGGTGTTTCTTTGAAGACTCAAGAACTCTATGCCCTTGTTTTTGTTACTCGCTACTTGGACATTTTCACCGATTTCATATATTTATATAACACCGTCATGAAGCTAATATTCTAGGGGAGTTATTTTTCAATTGTTTGGTACATTAGGCAGCACAGGATTGTTCGCAGGTCCTATGATAGAGACCAAGACACCTTCCGCCATCATTTCCTACTGGCACCATGTCTAGTTTTGGCCCTAATATTCAATGAGAAGTTCACTTTCAAGGAGGTTCGTTTCCTTGTTCTTTGTGTTTCTGTGTAGTCATATGTTCTTCCTGTCTCTCTTTACATCTCATAGAGAACTTGTGCCATGAAAATTGCTGCAGTACACTAATTTTGGTTTTCTAAATTCTATTAATATGAACCAGGTCATGTGGTCATTTTCATTATTTTTAGAAGCTGTTGCTATCCTTCCTCAGCTTGTGCTGTTACAGAGAACGAGAAATATTGACAACTTGACAGGGCAATACGTCTTCCTCCTTGGGTATTCCAAACACCCTGATATTTTCTTTACAAATACAATTCTATATCATATTTTTGGTTCCTTCATTAGACCTATATAAATAGCTAATGCTGGACAATTAAGTTTCAGTTTTATCTCGTGTTTATATGTACTTATTGCCAGCCTGCACTACTATATTAGAGTATTAGCTACTTATGTATCCAGTTGAATATTAGAGTATTAGCTACTATTCATCAGTTGTCGATTGTTTGGTTTGGGGCTAGTATATTATTCTCAGTATCTTGTTTTGCTATCAATGTGGAGTTTTATAATCCTTGTGTACAAGAACTCATTATTTTCCTTGGACAATTTTTGTTATGTGCTGTTAAGATGTTAAATTTTGGATACTGATTGAATTGAATAAATTTGCTAGGTTGGCTGCTTTATATCTCTGTTTCATTCTTGTGTTTGTTGCAAGTATTTTATTCAGAATTATATAAAAGTTGCTGGAGGAGAGGTAGCAGATGCAGCTATGGGGAGGAACATGAAGGGATTTATGTTTTTTTATGTTGTATTTTATTTGAAGTTGTATATGAATTGTATAGTATATTTTAGAATTATACAATACATTTTGGCCCTATTTTTTTTTATATATTCACCAAATTTTGCCACTGATGTTGGTGGCATTGAGAAAACACACTGATACAATAACAGTGGGAGAGAAAAAGGTTATATGCAGCATTGGGATTTGGTATGCCACTGTTGTTTTAACAGTGTGGATTGCCCCAATAGCACCTGCAATAGAGGGCACTGATATCTCATTAGTGGCTGCATGGTGGCTAATGACATTAGCCACTATTATCAGTGTGCTTTGTCCCAATAGGGACTAATTCATATCAGTGTGCTTTGGGGAAATTTCTAGTAGTGTCTCTCACATATATTTGAGTGAAAAAGTTTTTAAGCATTAGCCTTGATTGGAGAGAAGAAAGAGTTGTGAATCCTGTGAGGTTGGATCATACTTGTTGGATACATGCTGAGCTTCACCCATCACCATTGTCACCCCCGTGTCTTACATGCTTATATGTGGAAATATGTTGTAATTAACTCTCGAATTACTCATGATTGATTTTTGGTTGCATGCTAATCTTGATGCTATGAAAGTAAGAGATTTCTGAGACAACAATGTTGAATGCATAGTTTGTTTTGAGTCTTTGTTTTATTTTTTTTGTTTTTGATTTTGCTAAGGACTAGCAAAAGTTAAGTGTGGGGGAATTTTATAGGAGCATAAAATGCAACAAATATAATGTGCAATCCTTTACACTTTTCTTAGCTTGTGCAGGCAAGGTGGTGCTTCGTCTTCCGGAAGACCCATCTTTTGATATCCGAGGTTCTTGTTATTTAAACCTATCAGTAGCTTAGAAAAAGACTGCCAATGAACATGCAAATGAAAATTTTCAACTAATGAGCTGGCTAAGTTGTATGCATGGAACAGTGTACGGTTCCACTAGAGAAAACTCTATTTACCTGCATGAACAAATTAAGGCATGCATAAATTTTACAATAACAAAAACAAAGGACAGATATTTCTCAAGTTTAGTATAATGTAGTGGTAAGTGGTAACTCAACAAGAATATAATAAAATGAAAGAAAAAAATCATTGCAATTACATTGCATTAATTGGACAGTGCATGTGAATAAACTTGATTTCCATATCTTAAATCATGCCTTCAAGTAAATATCATTCTAATCAGACACCGTAAATATATGTTTGGCATGGTGATCGATTGAAACAATCATGGTCTAAACTCTCTACTTCTTGAATGATAAATTCAGAAAACGATGCTATAAACTCAGAAAATAGAAAGACCTTGAAAGTGGCTATCGGAAGAGAACACATCTACAAGTTCATCAATGAGTTTAGTGAAGTAGATAAAGGGGGTGTATTCATTTAAGAATCTACAAAAAAAAATTTGTATTTTAAAAGTCTATGGGTATTCAATTGAGATTTTAAACAGTCCTTTAAAATCTTGATGTATTCAATTAAGATTTAAAATTATCCACTCAAATATGCCGATATTCAAAAGTATACAGATTTTTAAGGATTTCATTAAATGCTGGATTTTAATACTAAATTAAAACATAAACATCATTATACACAACATAAAGAATAGTAAATTGCCATAATTTCTTGTCATTGATATAGCATTATAGTTGGATCCATACATCCATTGCTTAACTATTAAAGAAGAAGAAGAAAATTTACCTACCAAAAACATCATAAGGAGTTGTAAAATCTAAACAAATACTAGTAAATCAATCCATTAGAATCAATCAGAGTCCATAACGAATTTAAACAATTCGTGGATTAAGTAAATTCATGGATTATAAAAACTCAAACAAAATATTTTAAAATCTGAATTGAATACACCCCTCTTAGTGCACTAGATCAAGCTTCTAAATTACAAATTTAATATTCCTTTCACTGATGCAATTTTGCATTCATTAGTTACATGGAACGGGCGGGGCTTGGTAAACTAGTTCAACTCTATCCACACATATGGAGAATGCCAACAAAGATTTGATATTACAAACCAATTTTGGAACTCCAAAGATATCAAAGAAAGGGAGGATTTGAAAATGTAAACCTGTATTCGTCACATTGGTTCATAGACAATGTTATGCTGCATTAGTAATAATTACAGCTCTTCGTTTTCCCAATTGGGCATCAGTATAATTCTTTGTAGTCAGTCCTCTGTTTGGGACGATAATTGCCCCAGAAGTTCTGCAATAGCATTATTGTTTAGATGTCAGTCCTCCGTTTTGCTACAAATGTTAGTTATTGTCTCTGAAATGAGGAAATTTTCACAAAAGGAAACGATACCTTATAAACTTCATCACCAGGATGTTTATTGGTGTTCTCTGCACGGATTAGCTTCATACAAACGTCTTCATTCAGTGGCATTACAAGGTGGACCCCACAACTTCTAAAGGACGCCTTATGATTATGAAAGATAATGACTCGACACGTAAAAGGTGGCAATGGACGCATATAACCAAATCGCCACATTTCAAGGAATGGAACATACTGCAGCCACACATGATCGGACCCTTCTGAATCAACCTGTTGTGGGAGGAGAGTTGAATTAAAATACTGTATCCCAAGAGGTGAAAGTTTTACTTCATTGATGTGAATATCGACTTGAAAAGGGCAACACAGAGAAGTATCAAAAGCAACACAGAAAGCCAATCCTGTGTTGTCCCATTTGAAATTTGGAAGTGTTTCGATATAAAATTCAAACCGTGGATGCCCCTTGAAATCCATTTGACAGCTGAACCACTTTGGAACCTCGCTTCTTGGAACTGGAAATGTAATTGTGAATTTGAATTGCTGAGAAGATAGGAGTCGAGAGAAGAGATCAGCATCCACCTCATCATCTTCCTCGTTTGCCATCTCAACCAATTTTTCACAGAGTCTCCGGCAATTAGTCAAGTCCATCTTCTTAACCATTTGTGATTCTTTACGCTCCAAAATGTTTGACAACTTTGAAATTCTTTCTAATGATATGCAATCCCTCGCATCCAACATTTCAATACATGGTGGAAGCTCTGGAATTTCTACGAGCCTTGTGCAGCCGCTCAATTTCAGATCCCTTAAGTTGACAAATTTGTTGATGATGCATTCGGGAAGAATAACAATGGGACTTCCTGATAAATCAAGTCTATCTAAAGTGGTTACACAGTCAAGGGACGCGAGGAATTCAATATTAGACAAATTGCATCCACTCGCACAGAATTCACCTAGCCAAGGAAGCGCCAAATTGAATTCAGTGTCTGGCTCTGGCTCTAATGAACTGCCTTCACTCCGTCTCTCTTTTTTCAATAAAGAGTCATGTGAAAACTTTGAGTAAGTTGGAAGCACTTCAGAGTCCATCTTATTTGGGAATGTTACGAGTTTTCGGCACTTGGACATATCAACACGCTCTAACTTCTGCAGTTCATAAATGCTGCAAGGTAGATTTGTGACGTTTCTACAACCTACTAAATCCAACCATACAAGGTTAATTAGATATCGAATGGATGAAGGCAATGCTTTGATGCCAGTGCGGGCTAGATTCAAGTATCTCATGTATTTCATCTCTCCCACAATTTCAGGGAAACTCTCCAACCTTATGCAATGGTCAAGATTAATGGTTTGGAGGGATCTCCAGTTGACTTTTTCAGGTAGCCTCACAAGGTTAGAGCAATCCTCAAGATTTAGGCGAACAAGCCTTTCGAGGGATCCAACCGAAGTGTGAACCTCCACTAATCTTCTACACCAACTTAGATCCAGGAACTCTAAGTTTGAGCTTCCAGACAGGTCTGGGCTTTGTGCTAGGAATTTACATCCCTTCAAATTTAAGGATTTCAGATTTTTCATACTCTGTCATAATACCAAAGAAGAAGAAAAAAATCAAATGGAAAATTAATTGTTGTAAAGATTTTAATAAAGTAAACTCCTGAAAATTTATAAATACCTTGAATTCTTCTCCAAAACGTGAGATGCGGCTGTAAGGCATACTCAGTTGAACCAGATTCTTCATATTAAAATCGAAGGGCAAAGATTGTAGCGGACAGTAACGCCAATCAAGTAACCGCAACTGATTCGGATAATAATCAACCTTTCCACCAAACCGTCCATTGACATTTATAAAAATTTTAAGATTTCTCATCTTTTTGAAGCATTTAGGACTCAAGCGTATCACATCTGCTGTAGGCATCTTTATCATTATACCTTCAATTTTACTTGTTCCCTAGTATGAAAAAAGCAATCGTATTAGCAAAATGAGTACTTATATAATAAAATGCAAGTATTTTGAGTTTTATTCTTTCTTAAAGAATTCAACAGAAAATCATATAATACATATTACCCGGATATTGATTGTCGAATTGGAATAAACTACACACATAGAGAATCACCTGACTTGACTCATGTATATATATAAATTTGAGCATATGGAACTACTTACTATGTTTTCTGTTAGAACATCATGCACATCCTTATGATGCCACAATCTGCTTCGCTCACCGGGCTCTGTAGACTCTTGACGAACTATATCTTTTCCCATCTCTTCTAGCAAATCATGCATGCAAATACAACCATATACATCAACATTTATGAGCGCCTTTTCTTCAAGAACTTCAATACTATGCTTGGGGTTGTTGCGGTCACAAGATTCTAGTATAGGTATCACATCCTTTGTATTCCTACCTTTGAAGAAACAAGCAATGTCGAGGAAAACTTCTTTCACTATTTCTTCCAGTCCATCATAACTGACTTTGAGAATATCTCGAATGTCTTTGGGATGATTTCTTTTATAACCATCTAACATAGTTTGCCAGTCATCTATAGGTCTACCACATAGATGTAAACCCAAAATTACCAGGGCTAACGGAAGGCCTTGAGTATATTTAACAACCGTACTAACTAAGAGCTTCTCATTGTCATCTAAATTTCTCTTATTATTGAAGGCATTTGAACTGAAGAGCTCACAACCTTCGTGATGACCTAGTTCCCTGGCCTTGTATATAGGATCGACTTCGTGAACAGTCAACAAACGCTTATCTCTTGTTGTTATGATAATTCTGCTGCCACAACCAAACCAATCAGGTGCTCCGGCTAATGTGTCTAACTGGTCCAATTTATTCACATCATCAAGAATTAACAGAATCCTTTTATTTCTCAACCTTTGACGCAACATATTGATTCCTTTATCAACATTGATTACTTTCAGTTCTTTGCCCCCTAGAATCTCTGAAAGAATAATGTTTTGTAGGTTGACTAAACCTCCATGTTGCTCTGAACCTGCTCTAACATTTGCCAAAAAGCAGCGACACTTAAACTTATGGGCAATTGTATTGTAAACAGCTTTAGCAATTGTTGTCTTCCCTATTCCACCAATTCCCCATATCCCTACCATGCGTACATCACTTCCCCCAACATCTAAAATTTCAAGCATGTCTTGTACCCGAGAGTCTATCCCAACTGGACACTTTGCCACATCCAAATTGGTACGTTCTTTTAGTTGTGCAGAAACCTCTTCAACAATTATATCAACAAATTTAGATTCATATTCATGCCTGTCATGTTAAAATCAAATGAAACATTTAATAAAAATAAAACCTTGCTACTTCGAAAAAGAGCATAGTCTTGCATAATAATCACACACCAATAAAAGAACAGACAAATTTGCTATAAGTAAGATTAAGTGCATGATATACCCCTGCGAGAAGGGCCACCCAGACAAATTTGCTGCTTCTGAAAGAGCTGCTTTCCATCTGAACACCTTGTCCATTTCACCTTTGAATCTGCGTTCATGCTCTGCAAGTGCCTCACCAAATTTACCTCTTTGGTGTCTTACATCGGAGGGATTTACTTTGTAAAAGATTGGCCGAACCATTTGGTTCTTTGATCTTCTACATTCAAGGATATGAACCAGTTCATCCAAACACCACTTTGAGGATGCGTAGTTTTCGGAGAACACAACGAGAGAGAGCTTTGATTCTTCAATTGCTTGGAGAAGTGCTTCTGATATTTCTTCTCCTCTTGTAAGTTCATCATCATCTATGAAAGTGTTGATCCCCCTTTGAACCAAATACCTGTTCAAATGACCTGTGAAACCGTAGCGAGTATCCTCGCCTCTGAAACTCAGAAACACATCGTGTGTGTCTGAACGGGTGGAGGAAGCAGAGGAGAAAGAAGAAGAAGCTCTCAATTGGACGGCCATTGAATCTGGCTTTTTGTTTGATTTCACGCACAGCTCGCTGATGGAATGAAGAAGGAGCAGAAGAGGAAGAGGTACACTGAATGATCACAGCTTCCTGGGAGCTTCGATCAACGTCAATGTGAAGTCAAGGGCGTGTAAGATGAAATGAAACTACCAGGAAAAGGAGAAGAAGAAAAGGTAAAGTGGAGTGAACACCGAAAGAGCATTGCATTGCACTTGCACTTGCACCCACCAATCATGAGTGGTGAGATATTTTGCCAAGTAATAATTGGTTTGGTTGCCTTATGACAACTCAGAAACACATTGTATGTGTGCGTGGGGCGTTTGTGTAACGCTTGACCCAAAAAACAGTAAAACTGATTTTACTGCAGGCTGGCATGGAGCACATGGCAAGCACGAGCGATGCCCACTCTCTCTTAATTGCCCGCTCGAATATGTAACCTAGAGTCGGATTTGGAACTCTTTTTTTAGGTCTGAGAAGATTAAATCTCAAGTGGAAGTCCGTCGATCGTTCTCCCAACCGAGTAGATCAAATCTATCGCAGTTGGGAATCATCGGTTGTTTATGGTGCGTTGCTGAAAATTGAATTTAGATTCTCAGACCCAAATAAGGGGCTCGAGAGCTAAGTCAGAATCATTTGGTGGCTTTGCTCCGAGCAGCAATCAAAATCAAAGGTATGCATGCATCTTTCCTCTTTTTTTTTATTTTTTTTTTATACAAAATCAGACTATTTATTTGGGTCTTAGTTGCTGCTTACGGGCTTATGGCTCGATTACTGGATTTGTGGGACTATGAAACAAGAAAATTACATTAGTGTGCCCATTACCTGTTTGAATAAATGCTCCAAAGGTGGAGCTTTATTTTTTTTTAATTTGCATGCTTAATCTGTTTTTGAGTGTTAAACTTGATCTAAGATAATTGATGGATAAATATCTAGACTTACATTAAAATGACTGGAGTGCTCAAGTAGTCTGGTTGTGTTCCTTTAGTTGTGAATTGATGCTGTTTGGAAATTCGTGTGTTAGTTTGTTTGTTTGGTATACTTGCTTGTTCACCCAAAACTGAAAACTGGATGATTGATGGACAATCTTATGGCAGGGGAAGTGAGCTGCTTCAGCTGTTGTGATGAAGATGATATGCATGCATAAAGCAACTGGCAATGGAGGTGCTTACATATTGAAAAATCCTGCAAGTAATGCTCACCATCCTATAGTCTAGGTCTTGTGTTGAATCTAGCCTGTATGTTCAAACGGGCTATATTTTGATGCTTCTTTTATATTTTGGGTATATGACTTGCATTTGTTTTTGTATATTTGTCACTGGTTTTGTCAATTCAAGTTTTGGAATTCAAACTGAGTTGGGTTTCATGACACAGGAAATGAGGGAAGTCATCATGCCTCCGGTAATGCGCCCATGGGTGGTCAAGCGGTAAACGTCCAGCCTATTGAAATTCCCCTTATACCAGTAGAGGAGCTAAAGGAAATTACAGATAACTTTGGGACAAATGCGTTGATTGGGGAAGGTTCGTATGGAAGAGTATATTATGGGGTACTTAAAAGCAGGGAGCATGCAGCAATCAAGAAGCTAGATGCCAGCAAACAACCTGATGAGGTATCTTGCACAGGTATGTAGATGTACACGTTGATTATTATTGTTACAATGTGAGTTGATTAAAATTCAATTGTCAATTGAGGAATTCCTGCTTTATAAACCTAGCTATCACAGCTGAAACATGATAATTTTGTTCAACTGCTTGGTTACTGTTTTGATGGGAATTCTCGTGTTCTTGCCTACGAGTTTGCATCTAATGGATCTTTTCATGATATTCTACATGGTAATGCGTTTCATAGGCAATGAAATTACCCATGTCCAATTGAAGTATTTTAGGAAAAAGACATTTGTATTTGACTCAAGTTTTTAGCAATGTTTATGTTAGTAGCCTCTGGACTTTGCTCACCCTACTTTACCAATATCTCATCTGGTATCTATTTAAGTTAGGCACAGGTGGTATGGCATCACTTGTCATGCCCTTCATTAGCCTCTCTGTTTGCAGCATATTAATAACTGTTGTACTATAGCCTGATGACTCCGGCATTTTTTGAGGAAACATGTTAACATATACCTAGAATGCCCAATTTACTTATGAAGCAGCCGTTGAATTTACTGTTACATATATACTATATCTTTGCCTACAGATTATGAATGGAGTTTTTCTATTTTTGTGATGCAGATGGGACCTATCTTGCAAAAAACTGTAAATTCATTACAGCTTCTCCCTCCCACAGAAAAATATGTTCCTCCATTCAAGGATCCATGGAGGTTTTGGTGACTGCATATTTGATTTTCTTGTCCACCACTGCAAAACGTGAAATTTGTATACCTTTATTCTATTACCATTCAAATTTTGACTGTAAGTTCCACTATGCTTTGGGTTTGAAAAAGATGCAATAGACCTTCCACCTGAGAAATCAAACATTCATGAGTTAAAAGAGAGGGAGTGAGGAAAATAGAGATATGAAATGCAAGAATCCGAGTTTCCTTTAGGTAGTAGAAGTCATTGATGTACTGCAATTGAAACTTGAAACTGATAATTTCCTTCCATTGATGATATATCGAACAATGTACAAAGTCAACATTGTGAACTTACAAAAAGGAAATAATAGCTACAATTGAACACATAATCTTGTTCACAGCTAAAAGTACTGCCTGCGAGGTTGCTAGATGAATTTAGCACCACCCTCTGAAACAATCTTATTTGTTATATTATGCAGAATTACTGCATGCGTGCACATTTGACACATCTTCACAGGCAGAGCTAGAGGAGAGAAGGATTGAGATTGAAATTCACAAGCTTGGCGATTCACCAGTGGGTCCAGGCCGAGCATTTAGCAGTGGTTGTAGGCAAGGTTTTAAATATTTGTGATATTTCCGATATCTCCCTCGAGATTTTACGGACCGATATATCTAGGGGGTAAATATCTTATCTTTTACCGTTTCTGCGAAATTTCTCCGACATCGTCAAATATCCCCGATATATTAGATATTTAAGATATATCCCCGATAAAGTGAAGAAATATCTGTAAAATTTGAGGTAAAAATAAAAAAAAAAACTCAATAATTCTCTAAATGAAAATCTGTGTGAAGAGAGATCTCCTAAAGGCAAATCTAAGTGAGGAGAAATCCCCTCAAGGTGAATCTAGGTGAGTAGAAAATCCTCTCAAGGCGAATCTAGGTGAGGAAAAAAATCCCCTCAAGGCGAATCTAGGTGAGGAGAAATACCCTCAAGGCGATTTTGGGTGAGAAGTAATTCTCTAAAAGTCTAAATGCAAATCTGTGTGAGGAGAGATTTGGTACTGTGTAGTCTGTGACTATGTCTGTAACTCTGTATGTAGTTTGTAACTCTGTAGTTGAATAATAGAAAGAAGATAAAGCCATAAAGGTTCAATTATTCAAATCAGGCCAAATGACATTGCAGAAGGAAGTCAAGGAACCATATATGGATGACATGATGAGAAGAGAGTGCAGAGTACGGAGTATTAAATTTTGGCTATGCATCTTGAAAAAGTGAGGAATAACAAAGCTACTGTGTAGTCTGTGAGTGTATAGTCTGTAGTTAAATAGTATAAAGAAGCTAAAAGTATTTATATGTAGTTCATATGTATTTATATGTAGATGAAGTTGTATTTATATGTATTCGTATGTATTTATATATATTCATATGTATTATTCAACCGCCTAGAGTCTCTTTTTGGATGTAGATGAAGTTGACATTCATATGTATTTATATGTAGTTTTAAATTTCTAATAAATTGACTTTTTTTCAAAAGCGACATTTTGTTACCCTGTATCCCCGATATTTCCGATATCTCCTTTTTTCAAAGTACCAATACATATGAAGATATCGATATTTAAAACCTTAGTTGTAGGGCTTTGACCACAATGCTCATAATCAGCCTCATATTGCACACACAAGGCAGCAATTGTAGCCATCTATAATCAAGAAATAGTAGCATTCAGTACTAGACGTTTGTTTGCAAAATCAGATTTGGCTATTATGTTTTATCTTCAACATACAAAGTCATGAAGAAAATAACAATAAATCTCAACTGCACACTCTTTTCAATAACAAAAGCGAATCCATCAAGATTACATATCTGAGTATATATTCATGTGTGTGAGAGATAACAGATACCTTTGCAACAGCCTTGCAGGGCCGATCCTGAGTCTTTCTGACGCAGTCGGATTGATAACTAGGTTTACCAGCAATAAACCTAACAAAAGGGTTCTAGAGTCCACCAGAGATAAAAGAGAAAATTCTCTATTTTATTGATTAAAAGTTGAAAGATGGGTTCTGCAGCCGCTTGCGGCTGCTTAAATAAGAGAAAAGTAACCCTAGGGCGACTAACAATGAAACCCTAAAGCCCATGGGTAAAAACGAAAACAACCAAAAAATAACTAGGAAAACCAAAACTCCGAAAAATAGAAAAATGCAGTTTTGAGGCCCTAAACGACCCCGAAAGCCCGAAAAAGGCCACAGCTCATGGCAAAGCCATGAGTCTTGTTTCTGGCGCGATTCCCTTTCTGGAAAGGTAAGGCACGTCCCAATCGGACACCATCAGTTGTTTCGTGTCTACTAGTCACTTTTCGTTTTCCTCCTTTAGCACGATCCAACTGTTCTTCGAATTGGGCTGCCATTCGTTCTGCATCACTTTCGAGGCCCCGGGCGAGAATTATCGTTAGGCCCCTTATCTCTAAATTGTTAAAGAGTATTCTTTAAAAAAAAATCTCTAAATTGTTAAATTTATTGAGGATTAACACATCTACACATAAGCAAACGAAATTTCTCTCTTAATTGAAAAAAAAAAAAAAATATATATATATATATATATATATACGAAAATGTTATGAAGAGGACGTCCGCACTGTTGCTAAAGTGCGGAAGTCGCCGCTGCAGCTCGGCTCAGGGTTCGACTGATCAGCGGGGCTTGGCGGACGGACGGCAGGGGTCGGACGGAGCGGTATGCAGTCGGTGGAGTCGCCGACGACGGGGTTACAGCTCGCTGCAGAAAACCTGCAGTTACAGGTAGGGTTGCTGCCCAGAACCTTCAACCCCGACCTCGAATGCTGCCCAGAACCGTCCGGGATGCCTCCGGCCTCCCTCCTGCAAGCCGGGCGCCGCCTGGAACGCCTCAGCTGCGTCGACATCCGCACTTTAGCGAAGTGCGGACGTCCTCTTTAGAACCGGTATATATATATATATATATATATTATGAAACTGTCAAACTCTACTGCAAAATTCATGCAACCAATGAAAAACCTCTACTGCACTAGCAAAATTATAAACAAAACTTGCATCAATATTGAGGTTAACCAAACTCATTAAAAGAAACAGCATAATCTTTTTCTCATTCTCGATTGGAGTCTAGAAAAGTAGAAAACATACCTCTTATTATTATTATTTCAAAAACTCCAATTTTTGGAGATTGCAGCAAAAAAATATATATAAAAAAAAAAGTCAGAAGAGAAAACAATAGGAAGAAATTATCAGTTGAGGCAATGACTCAATGAGCTTGTGAGGGAAGAGGGATTAAGAGAGATATGGAGGGGAAAAAAAAAAATTGATGACACTATGGAGGGAAAAGTTGAGAAAAGAGAAAGTTTCTTCTTGATTACATATATATTATTAATATATAATGAGCTTTTACATTTGGTGCCCCTTATGCTCTGAGGCCATGGGCTGTCGCCAAGACTGCCCAGCAGCATGGCCGGGTCTGCAGCCTTGGTGAGGAATTCTCCTCCTACCCATGTCACCAGGCTCTGCAGTCCCCGTGGTAATGTATGATCAATAGGTTTTCTTCCGGTCAAAAGCTCTAGCAGGACAACACCAAAAGTGTAAGTATCACTTTTGGCATTCAACTGTCCAGTCATCGCATATCTGTGACACACAAAATAAAATTAGTGAGTCGGGGCCTGTGAGATACAAAACCGTAGGTAGTAAGTATTTAATGGCTAAGCTGATGTTCAGACTGATTAATATGCAATGAGGAAAATAAGTAAATCATAAATCCTCTAAAACAATTTGGGGTTTTTTATAGTGAAATTACAAATTTGAAGGACTCTAAGCCATCAAAACAACATTGTTTCAAGTCGAGAAGGACCAACTGCATTACAGAGTTGCAGAACACAATATTTAGAGAACCCAATAAAAGCTTACTCTGGGGCATGATAACCAAAGGTTCTTAGAGCACGAGTGGAGTGAAGACGTGCTGCCATATCAGGAGCTTAATTGGATAAATCAAAGTCTGCAATCTTAGCAACATCATCATCAAATATTAGTACATTGCTGGACTTTTGATATCATGATGAAAGGAAACAAAGTGTGCGTTGTTTTCCTTGAGTTGAAAGGGTGATTTCTTGACTTTAGCGTAAGTTTGTTTGATTTCTTGTTTTTTTTGAAATAAAGATGAGATTTTATTACTAGATACGATTGAAATCGTACATGAGGGCATCCAGGATAATCTCCAGAGCATTAACAAACCAGTCAAGATGGACATTTGAATCAAAACTAAAACTAGCCAATCGATGGGCTACTGTATTGGCCTGACGAGGAACATAGAGGAGCTGTAGGTTAGCACTTCCAGCCAGCAAACCGCGGATATCCGCAATGAGGGCACTTAAGAGAGAGAAATCTGGGGCTAGAGAAGCAATAGTCTGCACAGCCACTAAGCAATCACTCTCAACAATGGCATGAGTAATCTGCATAGCCTGCAATAATTCCAATCCATACTTCACTGCAAGTAATTCAACCTGCAATGGAGAGGTGACAAAGTCCACTCTGGAGGAAAAGCCAGCTAGAAACTGGCCCTGAGAGTTTCTAAGTACTCCCCCCGTACCACCAAACAGAATGGAAATCAGGAAAGCCCCGTCCACATTGAGCTTCAAATAACCTTCCTCTGGGACAGTCCACACCTTCCTAGGTTTCGTCCAAACACGTGTTTTAGCATCTGAAGTAGCATGAGCTTGTAGATATTCATCATACCAAGCCATAGTCATGGCCACAATAGCAGCACTGGTTTGAGTATGATTATTCCACAATTTGTCATTCCGGTGTCTCCACACATTCCAGAGTAGAACCAAGAACTGATCAAACTCTCTTGGAGCCATAGAGAGGGCTCGCTCTAGTAGCCAGTCTTTCCAAAACAGTGAAGACATAGGTATAGATAATGGAGGAGTTCCAATGATTTCCTGCGTAAAGCTGCAGTTGCAGAAGACATGTTCCAAGGTCTCAACATGTGTACCGCATAGCACACACTGCAAAGGACCAGTATAGCCCTTCAAGGTCAGAGCCGTCCGGGTGGGAAGAAGATTGTGAGCTGCTCGCCAACCAAATATGGCAACTTTGCTGGGCACTTTGGCCTGCCACAGTGCCTTCCAGACCGGTCCATATGGATCACCAGTAGAAGCAGAAGCAAAGAGATTACCCACTGAAAAATCACAAGCAACTTTATACGCTGATTTTACAGAGAAAAGACCTTTCTTATCAAGCTTCCACGACATCCTATCGCGTCCAAAGCGACTGCTAAGCGGGATGGATAGAACTTGTGGGACTACCTGGGGATCAAAGCAGGCATGGACTGCTGCAATGTCCCAAGACAAAGAGTTCGAGTTGAGCAGGTCTGAAACCGGTTCAAAAACTGAATCTGGAGGCCGAGAAAGCAAGTAATGAGGGACAGTTGGTATCCAATCATCCTCCCATATGTTGACTGACTGACCGTCCCCAATACGCCAAAGTAGACCAGCATGGAGCACCGGCCTTGCTTCCATCAGGCTACGCCAAGAGTAGGAGGGTCTGTCCCCTATATCAGCAGTAAGAAAGGTCCCGAAAGGATAGTACACAGCCTTAAAAACTTGTGCCACAAGTGACTCCGGGTGAGAGAGCAACCTCCAGCCCTGTTTCGATAGCATAGCTAGATTGTGAGAGTGTAGATGTTTAAACCCCATACCACCTTTCTCTTTGGGAAGGCACATTCTTTCCCAAGACCGCCAATGAATTCTTCTCTTATCATCAGTACTTCCCCAAAAAAATTGGCAACATAACTGTTGAAGTTCATCACACATAGATTTAGGTAAAGCATAGCAGTTCATCACATAGTTAGGCAGGGTTTGAGCGACAGCCTTGATAAGCAGTTCTTTACCACCAGAGCTCAGGATTTTTGCACGCCAGCTAATGAGTTTCTTAGACAATTTCTCCTTCAGGTATGCAAAAATAGCCTTCTTATTATGGCCAACTTGGATAGGTAAGCCCAAGTATAAGCCATGTTCTTTAACACACTGCACATCAAGAATGCCAGCTAGGGTAGCCCTATCCTGTGCATGGAAATTGCCGCTAAAAACAACACTAGAATACTGTAAATTGATATGTTGTCCCGAAGCTCGTGCATAAATAGAAAGTACCTGCTTAAAAGCTCGACATTCACGAGCCGAGGCTTCACCAAAGAGGAAGCAATCATCCGCAAAAAGAAGATGATGGAGAGTGGGGGTTGTGGGAGTCATCTTGAGGCCTTTGACGATGCCATTTTGAATAGAGGAGGAGATAAGTGCAGAGAGACCTTCTGCACACAGTATGAACAAGTATGGAGATAGGGGATCACCTTGACGTATACCCCTAGAAGGTAAGATAAAACCTGTTGGCGAGCCATTGATCAAGATGGAGTAACTAACAGATTTCACTGTAGCAAGGACAACATTCACCCAACTCCGACAAAAACCTAGCTTAAGTAAAATGGCCTCTAGGTACTGCCATTCCAACCGATCGTATGCTTTGGAAATATCCAATTTTAGAGAGAAGAAACCCTCAGCCTGCCTGCGGAGCTTTTTCATAAAATGGGCCACTTCAGTAGCCACCAAGGTGTTGTCCGAGATAAGACGGCCTGGTACAAAGGCGCTTTGTAGCTGAGAGATGATATGGGGGAGAATGGTCTTGAGTCGGTTCGCCAGAACCTTCGAAGCAATCTTGTACACAACATTACAAAGGGCAATAGGCCTTAAGTCCGATGGAAGCTTTGGTTCCTTGATCTTTGGAATGAGAGTAAGGTGTGTGAAATTTGACTCTTGTGAGATGCTACCAATACTCAATATCTCACGGACGGCAAGACACACATCCCTTTCAACCACATTCCAAAATTTTTGGAAGAAGCATGGAGACATACCATCCGGGCCCGGCGCTTTTGATGGTTGCATCTGGAATAAGGCCTGCTTTATTTCAGCATCAGAATATGGAGCAGTAAGGTTCAAGTTCATTTCAGCAGAAACCCTAGGTTGCAGACAATCCAAAACCGTGTTAAGGGCCACAGGGTCCGGTCTACTAGCTCGGAAAATCGACTCGTAATAGTGGATCAAAAGCTCAGAGATTTCCCCCGGATTAGAGGTCCATTGTCCAGTCTCAGTGCGAAGCCCTTTAATTCGATTCCGACATCGACGATTCGAAGCACTTCTATGGAAAAAAGCTGTGTTACGATCACCTTCTCTCAACCATTGGAGTCGTGATCGTTGTCGCCAATAAGTCTCGTTGGCAGTAAGTAACTCATTCAATCGGAATTGTAAACTCCTCTGTTCATCGAAATGCTCAACATCAAACGATTGCTTCATCAGCTCATCCAACTTACATTGAATCAACTTCATCTCCGTCTGCCTTTGTTGAAAAACACCGGAGTTCCAACTCATAAAAAGTTGGCCGATATGCTTAATCTTTCTACCAACTTGCTGCATGGAATCACCAGAAGTTGGAAGCATCCACCCTCGTTCCACTACCTTAGCACAGTCTGGGTGTGGCAACCACATCTCCTCAAATTTAAAAGACCGAGGTCTGCGATACATTGGAGTTGGTTCCGGGTTGATCTCGATTAAAATGGGACAGTGGTCAGATTTGCTAAGAGGGAGAGTGATAACCCTGGAGAATGGATCCATGTGTCTCCACTGGACTGTTTGGCATGCCCGATCCAGCCGCTCTTTGGTGAAGCGATTAGACCATGTAAAACGCGCTCCCACAAACCCTATGTCCATGAGATCGCAGTCGACAAGAGCTTGTCTGAAGCTGTTCATTTGGGCGAGGCTACGGGGTGGACCGCCTGACTTGTCAGCATGGCAAAGAATTTCATTGAAATCTCCAGCTACCAACCAAGGAATGCGAACCTGAGAAGCTAACAATCTGAGGAGCTCCCAAGTGATGGTACGATTTGCTGTTGTAGCAACTCCATAGATTCCTGTAAATCGAAAAACACCTTCAGATCCTATAGCCCCAACCTCAACATCAATATGATTCGCAGAGTAGTTCCTGAGCCTAACAGGGGTATCATTCCGCCAGAACAGTGCCAGGCCACGGCAATCATCATCTTTAGGAGCGCACACGACGCACTGTCGTCAGCAGATCTGACGTTGCTAGGGTTTCAGAGAGAAACACCAGGCTAGGGTTTTGACGTCGAACAATATCGACGAGAGCATCCTGCGTTTCTGTATTGTTAAGCCCTCTGCAGTTCCAGGCGAGGCTCTTGAATTGTTGCATAGAAAACGATCACTGAGAGATCGGCGCCGGCGCCGACAAAACTAGGGTTTGCTAGGGTCTGCTAGGCTTGAGAGAGTTTCTCCTCGGGTTTTGAAATGTTCGAATAATACACGTACCTTGTTTGATTTCTTGTTTATTTGAATTGTTTGGTTTTAATGTAGTCTCCTGAACTAAACTATATGCAGGGATTACTATGATTTTTTTTTATTGATTTTAATGTAATCTCCTGAACTAAACTATATGCAGGGATTACTATGATTTTGGATTGTGTGCTTTTTGGTGATCTCCTGAACTAATTTTCTATGCAGGGATTACTGGTTTTTATGTAGTTTAATTTGTAAGTGAAGTTGTGGTTGAGACTCGTAGTGAGTTGAGAAATTTTTTATCATGTCATTGTGGTGATAAATGCTTCCTGTCGAGAGGAAAGAAAAGTGATTTCTTGGATTGTAGTTGAGATTTCAAATGATTTGGTTTGTCACGGTGGTGACTTGTGTTTTCCTTAAAAAGAAAAGGATTTGAATTTGAAATAATCATTGTGTTGATTTGTTGTCCTTGAGTTAGAAAGGTGTTTTGTGGTTATTTAGGTTTACTCACATGACCTTGCAAAAGCTTACCGGATTTGTTGTTTCAACCCGGTGCATTATTCCATAGTGTAGGGGTTATTGTGCAAGTAAGAGTAACGAGTAACCGTCATCGAAACTGAGGCCTTGTTGCTGTCATAACTTGGACGTAGAAGGGCACTTTGGTTTTAGTCTTTCACTGTGTAGTGAGTGTGGTGGATGTGTTTACTTATTGAATTGTTATCAAATTTAATTTGTAAACTCTCTGTAATGTAATATTTGACACTAAAGAATGAGTCGGTATTGACATTGTGAGCTCGGTTTGTTTTGTTGCTTAATTTAAATGAAAAATTTTGTAAGTGTTTTCTTGTGTTGTTATGTTATCGCGATTCGGATTCAAATTTCTTTATTCGAAATTTGGGGTGTGACATCCCATCCTTTGTGTTGCTGGGATTGCCGGAGTCAGTGTTTTGGCTTTGGATTATGACAATCCAGTGGATAATTATGCGGTTTGGTTCGGTGGCACGAGATTTAGCAATCTGCTTCATGGCGGCAATCGAATTGAATGGTTACTGAAATTTGGTGGCTGGAGCTGGATCGATGGGGTAGAAGTCGGAGCTGGATTGATTGCTAATCCCAGATTGCTAATTTCAATTTCTGATTTCGACACCACAAAAATCGAAGCAATGGCTCGATTTGCTTTGCAATTTTGATTATGTTCCCTTTGTTTTGTGATTCTATTTGGTTTTCGATTCAATTCGTTTCCATGTATTATGAGGTTTTGAAATTGGGGTTAGATTTTTGGAGTTGTTCGTCTGGGTTTGATCTGGAGCTTGTTTGGTTTGTTGAGAGATTTGGGAATGGTAAGGGCATTAGAGTCTGATTTGTTGTTTCAGACCTTTTGTTCTTCTGGGTTCTGATGGAGAAGAGAGAAGGAGGTCGAGGGCGAGAAGGTTGTTGGTTTCTCTATCTTTCATGGCAGAGGAAGAAGAAGAAGATAAAGAAAGAGGGAGTCGGCCATTGTTTTCTGGTTTTTAGGGTAATAAGGGGTAGTTTGGATATTTCGTCCATATTGAGGGTCAATGTTAGAAATATAGGCCCAGATGTTAGATCCAACTCAGCATCTGGGGTCACATTTCGAGCCAATTTTGAATTTTGGACGTGAGTGTTGCAAATGGAAGTGCATGTACCATCATGATTAAAAAAAAAAAATCAGGGACCAAACTGATGTTTGATCCAAAGTTGGAGGGGATAAAAAAGAAAAAGAAACAGACAGTGTTTACAAGAATTTAACAGTGAAGTTGACAATAGTGACCAAAGTGATAGACAGTGTTTATCAGAGGAATTTTGGGCGAAATTCTCTTTTTTGGGAGACCTCGAAAGTTTCCTTAGTTACCAAAGGAATTTCAACCAAAATTTTGAGAATTTCGCGATATTTTTGAACTTTTCGCGAAATATTTGAAATTTCCAAGAATTTAAGGAATATCTCGTGAAATCCCGAACCACTTTTCCTTTATCACGTGGCCCTGCCCAAGCCTGAAAACCCACGCGCCCAATAAGACTTGAAACTACAAACAAAAGCTCAACCATTCTTGCAACACATCAACTTGCTTATTTGTTACATCTTTTAATATAAGTAGTTGATCAGAAGATTATGGTAAATATGTAATCAATAACCAATTTACTATTATTATTTTTTTTACCACCAATTCTCAATTTGAAGTACCAATATTTCAAATATTTTACTTTAGAAGAAAAAAAGAACATTGTCATTGAATTTATTACACAATTCAAGTTTCATAGCTTCATGTTTCATACCTTTCTCATGTTGTTATTTCAGTAATAAAAAATTACTAAGTTTAATATTACCAGGTATACAATTATTTACTATTACTAAGTTTTGGTTCACATAGTGTATTTTATTGGTCTAATTAATTATATTCACCATTTCATCTACTATAAAAGTTGAAAAACATTGAGAGTATTAAGTTAAATATCAAGAAATGTTAGACGACTCAGCATATACTACTTCACCTTAAATTATTACAACTCAATATATAACAATGTTTATTCAACATTTTCGTTTGAAATAAAATAGATAATTGATCAAATAAACATATGTACAAATTCCATTCAAAATTTCCAAGTTTTTCTTTAAATTTCCATAATTTTTCTCAAGTATTTACCGATATCGATATTTCCTCTATATTTCCATCGAAATTTCCATTTTCTGGACTGTCGATATATCCTCGATATTGGATATTTTAGTCCTTGGTTTAAGTTGAATAACTAAAGTGAAATTATTAAAAGTATAGTGAACAAAGTATCGACTGAGTTATAGTTGGGTGACCAAAATGATAACTTTTCCTTTTGTTTTTGTCTTATCCTACAAGGGTATAGAGAAGTCACAGATATAGTGTATGGACTCAGTTGATACCTGTCAAATATATTAGACCGGCATTAAGACGTAGATTAAGTGGGTCGGTGTTTATTCCTACAATGCCTAAGTATTAGTATTGATGTTGACAGAGTTACTTTAGGTGTTGAGTAAGTGCTTACCATTAATGATGAGAGAATGTCTTTTATAGACCCTTGGGGTGTGTTCACTTGTTCTTCATTTTGGGAAGAGTTGTCTTCTGGGCACCTAAGAGGCGTACTCAAAAGCAATTGTAATTCCTTGTTGGTACGGTTTTGGGTAACGTTTGACTAGGCCATCACCCAGATTACATGTTGGTATAGTCGGTGGGAACCTCATGTGGTCGATCCGATCATTGGATGTATAATGTTTATGTTTGGGTACCGACACATCAAGTAATCTGGATTCGATATGGAGGTAGACTGATTCTATGCATTAGTAAACTAGCTTGGCTTAATCTAGAATTAGTCTACCTTTGTATTGAGCTAGTTTACTTGATGTATTGATACATTAATGCACCGTAAATGACTCCTATGTTTGATAGAATCTAGTATATATATACAAATATAGTTATCTATTTTCTTCAATTTAAGATGAATTTTGTATTTGCGGATCTAACATTCTTGTGTGAAAAGATGAAATTATTGAGTTTTTTTTTTTGAGTTACTAAAAGACATGCACGCAAGAGTGGGTTACAACTTACTGCATGTAATATCAGTGAATTTAGTTAATTTATGCTTGCTTTATGCTTTGATAAAAGAGAGAGAGAAAAAAGAAGATTCTGAAAAACTGCCAGTTCTCGTTTTGCTCATCACTTTTCGGAGAAGAAGTTTCGCTTTCGAAGAAGAGTAAACTGCTTCAGTTCTCATGTTCCGTCCGGCATCACGTCTTCGGGACTTCGTCGTCAGACGGGTAGGTAGGATTTCGCAGTCTGCCGGTGAAGGCCCACAGTGGAGTTTAGGTCTGGATAAGGATGAGCGTTGGTGGAGATATACCAGTCTGTCACCGACGAACAGTTTGCAATCGCAGGTGTCAAGGAAGCCTGGGGGAGGCCGGGATGGACAATCGAGGTGGCACTCCGGCGGCATCCCGAAATCAAAGGCGGTACGGCAACAGTTACTGATGGTTCGTGGATCTTTCAATGGTGCTCCGACTACGGTCGAGGTCGGGAGGCTTGGCTCTTGCCTCGATTTGGCAATGGTTCCTGCCTTGATATGGCCGGGACGACGATTATCAGTGGATTGCTACCTCGATATCAATGGCATTCCGGTTCATTGGCACGGTGATTTGCTGGTTATGGCGCCACCATATTCCTACCGGGAAAGGTTGCCGGTCATGAACAACTTGGGTCGTGGGCCTGGTATGGGTCATGGCTTCAATCTTTGGGCCTCTATCAGTGGTCTTATATTATGTTTTATGTAGTTTTAATAATCTATTTCAAGTTTAGGTGCATTTTATGTACAATAAATCCTTGCCAACTCTTGGTAAGGTCATGTGGGCTCTGTACTAGGCTGCATACTCAGTATGCCTTGTCTGTGTAATACCCGAAAAATTCAAATTAACGTCCGATGTCATTTTGGAAATGATTTCGTAGGCGTGGGCACGAATACGAAGCTTGAAGGAGTTGTGGAATTAGTTCGAACGATTTTATTTCGAAAACGAACGTTATTTAGGGGGTCTTAAAAAGTGACTTCTTATACGTACAGAATTTGGGAAAACTTTCTTCATGAAAGTTGTAGAGCTCGTCGATACGATCTCGTGCGTATGTTGAACGCAATATTCGGAGTTTGTATGAATAAGTTATGAATATTTGAAAATCGGGATTTTTTTTCTATAAATATGGAGAATTTCTGGAATTTTTCTTAAATCCCAAAATTTCCTATTCTTTCTATTTTCTCCCCCGGTTTTCTCTCTTCTCTCTCCTCTCCCCCGACCTTTTTCTCTTCTTTCTGGGCGTTCTTCCTCTGCCAGCAGCGCCACCGTCCGGCCACCTCAAGCCGCTCTCGAGGTGTCCACGGCTTCGCCTCGACGTCGTCTAGCTACTGGACGTGACCACTTTCCCCGGAACGGCCTCAAATCCGGCAAACCGGAGCTGCAAGGTTTGAGCCAAAAACAGTCAACGCCGGTTTTCTCCTAATTCCGGCCACCAAAACTCACGATCCTTAGCTCCCTGAACTCACCTCAACATGCTGATCATCATCCTAGAAGGATCGCACCTGGAGTGACCGGATTCACGTTCGTCGGAGCTCGGCCGGCTTTAATTCGAAAACCACCTTCGAATCCGATTTTCTCGAGTTATAGACCACCTTTTCTTGTGATTCTTGGCCTGGTGAGTTCACCTTGAGATTATTAACAACTCTCAAGAAGGGATCGAGGCCTGAGGTTGAAGTTTTTACGTCGGAATTCAAGCTCGCCGGATTCTGGAAAATTTCCGACCACGAAGACTTTCGATCAAGATATCGCGAGCTGTAGTGCATCGTTTTGATTGATTCTTTTTCCAGTGGGTTCCCCTTGATGTTGTTAACAACTCTCTAGAAGGCATCGAGGCCTGAAATTGAATCTTTGACGTCGAAATCGAGCCTTGCCGCATTCTGCAAAATTCTGGAATTTTTCCGACCACCGAAGCTTTCGATCGGTATATCTCGAGCTACAGACCATATTTTTCTGTGATTCTTGAACCAGTGAGTTCTTCTTGAGTTTCTTAACAACTCTTCAGAAGGAATCGAAGCCTTAAATTGACGTTTTTACGTCGAATTGGAGCTCGCCGTTTTCTGCAGTTTCTCGCCGGTTTCTGGAAAATTCCGGCCACCTTCATACTGTTCAAGGTAATTTTCGACCCCTTCCGGTCATTTTCAGACTTCGTGCTAGTTATGAAAGTTATTAAGCATGATGAGAGGAAGAAGAGCAGCCCGGCCCCGACACCATTGGTGGTGGTCGGCGGCGGCTCTGCCACTAACTCCGGCGGCCCTTTCCGGCCACCTCCGGGGATCAAAAATATGGTTTCTGTACATTTTCAGATTCTATATTTCAATACGATCATTTCGATATATTATACGCAATTTTTGGATATCGTATGATTAAGTTATGAATTTTTAAGTTTAGATCGATTTCGATCGTTAGATTTGTGATCTGTGAAGTTAGGACCGTCAGATGGACTTGTAGTTTTGATATGATGATCTTATGACTGTCCCAGTGGCTTTGTGTGGTCATGGGCGAAGATCCGACCGTTGGATCTTCGTATAAATGCAAAACAGTGATTAGGAAGGCGATCCATGAGGATCCGACCGTTGGATCATCATTTAATTTCAATCCGACCGTTGGATTGTCGTTTGATTATGTTTTTGAGTTATTGGCTAAGTTAAGGTCATGTTTGATTAGGTGATTGACGGTTTGAGTTGGCGGACGATTGTGAATCGTATTTTGAGCTGTTAAGAAGACGCAGCGGGATTAGAGGTGAGTAAACCTCACGTGGTTCATATTACGAACCGAATAAATTTAATTACCTTATTTTGTCGTAATTGCGTGAAAATATTTATGAAATAAATATTTGTTTTAAAATCATATGGACTTGATCAACTACGGTCCATGGGTAAGTAAAATGATTTTTACTATACAAATGAATTTCTCGGTTTTATTGCATGTGAACTATAGTTGGTATTAGTGATTATCCCTGAGCGGATAATTACGTATATATATATTTACGTGATTATATGTGAATGGTGTGACATTGAAGAGTGTGGAATTGGGATGATTAAATTATTATGAATTGACATGTGACTTACCATATTTATATGTGATGAACATGATTGATGAGTTCTTGTTAATATTCATGATTTACATTGGAGGATGTGTAGAGTTAGAGAATGTAGGGTTCTGAGGATGAGGTGTCCGAAGTTCGACGGTTAAGGATAACCGGAGTGTTTGTGTACTGAGGACGGGGATGTCCAAGGTGCGACGGTTTATTATTAACCGAAGTTGTGTGCTGAGGACGGAGATGTCCAAAGCGCGACGGTTTATTATTAACCGAAGTATATGGTGCTGAGGACGGGGATGTCCAAAGCGCGACGGTTTATTATTAACCGAAGTATATGGTGCTGAGGACGGGGATGTCCAAAGCGCGACGGTTATAGTGTTAACCGAAGTATTTTTGCCGTTGCTTGACCCTAGGCCAAGGTGTCAGAGGTAACGAGGCAGTTAGAGCTCTAACGTGTTATGGGATGGGACCAAAGTGGTGATAGTGTTGTGTGATAGGACCAAAGTGGTGATATTGAATTGGTTGACGTTTGCGTCGTGGATGTTGAGATTGTTGGTTGTGTTGTTGAGTTATAAGAATTGTAATTTAAAATCAACAGTTCTTTCTTGTTTACTCATACTGGCTGTAAAAAGCTTACCGGGTTTTGTGTTGTTGCAACTCCCGGTACACTATTCAAATTGTGTAGCGGGTAATCCTACAGGTCAGGAGAACCAGGACGGTGATCGGGCTGCTTAGAGTAGTGTTATGTGAATTACAGCATTATATTGTGAGGTTTGTTATGCTCATTTAGAGCTTTACGATTTTACTTTGTAAGAGTGAATTGTTATAATTAACTCGAGGTTTTTCGAGTTTTGTGTTGAGTGGCGAGTGGTGTGTTTGTTTCTGAGAAAAAAAAATTCAGAACGTTATTTGTATTAATTGTTTATTCATGTTTCGGATTTGAATTTATTATTCAAAATTCGGGGCGTGACAGTTTGGTATCAGAGCGTAAGGTGCATATTTGGTGATGTGTCAATACTTTCCGAGTGATGGCCCGTCTGCAGCGGATCCCCATCGTGTGCTCTTCGGTATTGGCTAAGTCATTGGGTATGCGTGAGTGTTGGGAGTTGTTTAGGCCGCTAGGTCGTTTTAGGAACGTGAATACCTTCCCTGTAGTATTGACTTGGCTAATATGGACTTGTATTTGACTCATGCCATGTTTTAAGTGCTATACGTGTATTAGCCAAGCATACTATACTTCTTAGGTGATGGATATTCGAAAGGGGTAGTACATTGAACCTTAAAGTTGTTTTGGAAGTTCGTATTAGAATGAGTTCAGTTGCCGCGAGTTATAATCTTTAAGGAATGGAAACCTTCGGATTTAACTCTGTTGAGTCAGTGAGAATTGTTTTATGGAAATGAGGTTCTTTTGATTGTTGAAGTGTTTGGTTGAAGGCATGGTGTGGACCTATGCACGTACCTAGTGTGGATACGAGTATTAATGGATAGAAAGTTTGCCTTCTTAAGTTGGACGTACATATGTTTTTGGATGAGATGTACATGTCAAATAATAGATATCTTGTTTTGTAACGAGATGTCTTAGTGGGGTTTTGGTAATTGGCATGGGTGATGTGATTAAAGTGGCTTTGAGGTAACTATACTAATCTTGTGTGAGATTGAGTTATTAGTATAAATTGAGAATATATGAGCAGTTGGAATGAGAATTGATCTCACTAACTCAAGATGATAGGAGTGTGAGAGATTATGGGGTAGAATTCTCAAGACTATATTGATTTTTGAGTGTAGTGATGTAATTTGGGAGATACTTAGGTTACCTATAAGGAGGGTAGTAGAGTTTATTATCGATGTGAGGAAAAGTATGGTACCTGTAGCAATAGCATCTATGGTGTGTGCTGGAGATTCTAAGAAAAGAAAAGTTGTATGCAAAGCTTGGGAAGTGTTTAGCTTTATTATTCCTTGATTTTAGCTAGACCTTTGTGTGACTTGATTTACAGTTGCGTTTTGAGAGTGATTATTGGGGATATATCTCTATGATAGATTTTGTGTATGGTTTGACATATGGAAAAATTTATACGACCTTGTGATAGGGTTGATTGTGAAGAGACATTGTGTCGACATATGAGCTGAGGTGATAATGTTGTTTTGCAACCCTAGGGGTGCTAGTGTTGTATTATCAATGCATTGGAACAGATGTTGTGAGAATAGGATTTTGAACGGGGGTATAGTTAGGGTGAGATATTAGGTGCTTTACCAGTATTGATTGGTGAATCAAGATATGTCTTACGTAAGGTTGGAGACTAATCTAGAAAACTTCAAGGAATTACTAGAAGTACGAGTGCAGCAGAGCTGGCTAATTTTGAAAGAGCAATGGGTGACCAAGGTTCGATTCTTGGTGGCGTTGTTGGTTGTTTTTAAAGAAAAGACTACCACATACATTCAGTCTTATTACAAGTCAAAAGCAAAATAAAGTTATTGTACAACGAAAGTTAAAATGCAGAAAAAGAAATACAATAACTAAAAGATGAATTGTTTTTACTTCTTCCCCTTTGATTGGGAAAGCTCAGCAATCTCCTCCCTGAGTTTGGTGACTTGATCATCGACCTCTTCACTGTCCTGCGAGTCACTACTGGTTGAGTCAAGATCTTCCCAAGGAACATGAGGAGCGGTGCGCGGACGAGTGGCAGCCCTTTTGCTGGTTTCAGCCGCAGGAGGAGGGTCCTTGTGGAGTGACGCAACAACTTCCTTGCAAGGAAACCCAGGAGGATGACACTGCATGTTATTGACCTCCTGAGCAAGCTTGTTCATTGCGGTGTGGCAACGGATCAAAGAGAGGTTCATGTCAGTGATGTAATCGATCATACATGTGACTCGCCAATCCGTCACCATAATACCATCACGGAGGGAGGAACGCAGTGCATCAATTGAGTCTGACAAGCTTTCCAGGGTGGCCACAGGCCGAGGAGCACGAGCAGCTAGGGAGGAAGAGGACTCGCTGGGATGCAGTCTGGGAGAACGACGAGGCAGAGGAGGGGGACTGCGGCTACGCTCACGTATAGGACGATGGTCTCCAGGACGAGTGAGGCCAGCGCAAGCGGCCGCTTGACAACCCTCTTCTTCTAAAGAGAGAACACAGCGTTGATTGACGCTCATGCGAGCGGTAATCTTGGTTCGAACCATGATGAAGGAGAAGGAATTTGAAACTGCACGCTTAGACAAAACCGAGTAAAATCTGGAGGAGATAAAAGGAGGTTTATATAGAGCACAAGATAGGGTTGAGAAAATGTGAGAATGGAAGAAGAGATTTGAGTTATCGGATGGAAGAAGAGAATTGAGAGAGGATGGCTAAAACTCTGGGGAAATTTTCTTTTCTTTGGTGTGAATAGTCTCATTCCCCGAATGCACCTATTTATAGAACAAGGTGAGCAGATCTCCACCGTTGGATGGACGATCTCAGAGATTCAAACTACGCGTTGGATTAAAGTCGCCCAAAAACACGGAAAAGTTGTGGGCGCGTGGAGAGCGTGTAGGGGGACCGAGCGAATCTCGAGACGCTGTGGCAGACAGCTTTCGCCGAAAGGGATCTGCTTTCCGTAAATCACGAAAGCGACGTGTCGTGGCACGTGGAGTGTACCGACAGTTTGTTTTTATTCTATCGCTTATGATAGAATAAATAAAAGGAGTTGCATGGAGAATAACGAGTGCAGCTGGTGCTCTAGTGGTTGAAGAGCAAAGCTCTTGTACAAGAGGTCAGAGGTTCGAACCTTGCCTCTCCCGTTATTTTATTTATGTCGCTTATGACATAATAAATATAACACGTGAGCATATATTAATGAAGGCAGCTCTTGCTTCAGTGGTTGGGAGCAAAACCTTCGTGTTCGAGGTCGGGAGTTCGAACCTTACCTCTTACAAATATTTTTGGATCTCGTATATGCTTGATATACGGACGTATATACGGTATGTACGGCATACATACGTATATACGGTCTGTACGGTATGCATACGTATATACGGTCTGTACGGTATACATACTTATATACGGTATGTACAATTTCATACCGTAGCCGAGCTGGAAGTTGGTAGGCCCAAATAGTAAGCCCAAATAGTAAGCCCAATTGTTCGGCCCGATTGGTAAGCCCAAATGTTAAGCCCAATTGTTCGGCCCGAATGGTAGGCCCAAATGTTAAACCCAAATTGGTTCGGGCCGGTTCGAAATGTGGATGGTTCGGTTTCTTCGGCCCAATTGGCCAGCCCTAATGCTTAGCCCAAGGATTGAGCAAGCCCAAGTCATCATCACTGGGTAACATATTTTATTGGCGTGCTTTTGGGGACGAATTGTTTTGAGTGATGCATCTCTATTGTTGTGTAGAATGGTGCATGCTTGAGTTTTACTATAGAGACTTACCGTGATGCTAATTGAGTAGCGAAACACTTTGTGGGAGTGTTTACTGTGCTTGTATGCCAGTACAAAGTGTTGATCTATGTGAGGATCTATGAGATGATCCATGTGACGATTTTGTGTATGTGATGTGGAGTGTTGTTGAGCAGTTGTTGTGTGAGTTTACGTTTGTGATGAAAGGATTTAGTGGCCATAGGAATGTATTTTTATACAAAGAGCTGAGGCTCTGTAGATTACTACAGATTTGGAAAAGATGGAGATTCTATGGTTAGGTCAACCTTAATCGAGAGGAATTGACTTGCGCTTAAATTTCGGGACGAAATTTCTTTAAGGAGGGTAGATTGTAATACCCGAAAAATTCAAATTAACGTCCGATGTCATTTTGGAAATGATTTCGTAGGCGTGGGCACGAATACGAAGCTTGAAGGAGTTGTGGAATTAGTTCGAACGATTTTATTTCGAAAACGAACGTTATTTAGGGGGTCTTAAAAAGTGACTTCTTATACGTACAGAATTTGGGAAAACTTTCTTCATGAAAGTTGTAGAGCTCGTCGATACGATCTCGTGCGTATGTTGAACGCAATATTCGGAGTTTGTATGAATAAGTTATGAATATTTGAAAATCGGGATTTTTTTTCTATAAATATGGAGAATTTCTGGAATTTTTCTTAAATCCCAAAATTTCCTATTCTTTCTATTTTCTCCCCCGGTTTTCTCTCTTCTCTCTCCTCTCCCCCGACCTTTTTCTCTTCTTTCTGGGCGTTCTTCCTCTGCCAGCAGCGCCACCGTCCGGCCACCTCAAGCCGTTCTCGAGGTGTCCATGGCTTCGCCTCGACGTCGTCTAGCTACTGGACGTGACCACTTTCCCCGGAACGGCCTCAAATCCGGCAAACCGGAGCTGCAAGGTTTGAGCCAAAAACAGTCAACGCCGGTTTTCTCCTAATTCCGGCCACCAAAACTCACGATCCTTAGCTCCCTGAACTCACCTCAACATGCTGATCATCATCCTAGAAGGATCGCACCTGGAGTGACCGGATTCACGTTCGTCGGAGCTCGGCCGGCTTTAATTCGAAAACCACCTTCGAATCCGATTTTCTCGAGTTATAGACCACCTTTTCTTGTGATTCTTGGCCTGGTGAGTTCACCTTGAGATTATTAACAACTCTCAAGAAGGGATCGAGGCCTGAGGTTGAAGTTTTTACGTCGGAATTCAAGCTCGCCGGATTCTGGAAAATTTCCGACCACGAAGACTTTCGATCAAGATATCGCGAGCTGTAGTGCATCGTTTTGATTGATTCTTTTTCCAGTGGGTTCCCCTTGATGTTGTTAACAACTCTCTAGAAGGCATCGAGGCCTGAAATTGAATCTTTGACGTCGAAATCGAGCCTTGCCGGATTCTGCAAAATTCTGGAATTTTTCCGACCACCGAAGCTTTCGATCGGTATATCTCGAGCTACAGACCATATTTTTCTGTGATTCTTGAACCAGTGAGTTCTTCTTGAGTTTCTTAACAACTCTTCAGAAGGAATCGAAGCCTTAAATTGACGTTTTTACATCGAATTGGAGCTCGCCGTTTTCTGCAGTTTCTCGCCGGTTTCTGGAAAATTCCGGCCACCTTCATACTGTTCAAGGTAATTTTCGACCCCTTCCGGTCATTTTCAGACTTCGTGCTAGTTATGAAAGTTGTTAAGCATGATGAGAGGAAGAAGAGCAGCCCGGCCCCGACACCATTGGTGGTGGTCGGCGGCGGCTCTGCCACTAACTCCGGCGGCCCTTTCCGGCCACCTCCGGGGATCAAAAATATGGTTTCTGTACATTTTCAGATTCTATATTTCAATACGATCATTTCGATATATTATACGCAATTTTTGGATATCGTATGATTAAGTTATGAATTTTTAAGTTTAGATCGATTTCGATCGTTAGATTTGTGATCTGTGAAGTTAGGACCGTCAGATGGACTTGTAGTTTTGATATGATGATCTTATGACTGTCCCAGTGGCTTTGTGTGGTCATGGGCGAAGATCCGACCGTTGGATCTTCGTATAAATGCAAAACAGTGATTAGGAAGGCGATCCGTGAGGATCCGACCGTTGGATAATCATTTAATTTCAATCCGACCGTTGGATTGTCGTTTGATTATGTTTTTGAGTTATTGGCTAAGTTAAGGTCATGTTTGATTAGGTGATTGACGGTTTGAGTTGGCGGACGATTGTGAATCGTATTTTGAGCTGTTAAGAAGACGCAGCGGGATTAGAGGTGAGTAAACCTCACGTGGTTCATATTACGAACCGAATAAATTTAATTACCTTATTTTGTCGTAATTGCGTGAAAATATTTATGAAATAAATATTTGTTTTAAAATCATATGGACTTGATCAACTACGGTCCATGGGTAAGTAAAATGATTTTTACTATACAAATGAATTTCTCGGTTTTATTGCATGTGAACTATAGTTGGTATTAGTGATTATCCCTGAGCGGATAATTACGTATATATATATTTACGTGATTATATGTGAATGGTGTGACATTGAAGAGTGTGGAATTGGGATGATTAAATTATTATGAATTGACATGTGACTTACCATATTTATATGTGATGAACATGATTGATGAGTTCTTGTTAATATTCATGATTTACATTGGAGGATGTATAGAGTTAGAGAATGTAGGGTTCTGAGGATGAGGTGTCCGAAGTTCGACGGTTAAGGATAACCGGAGTGTTTGTGTACTGAGGACGGGGATGTCCAAGGTGCGACGGTTTATTATTAACCGAAGTTGTGTGCTGAGGACGGGGATGTCCAAAGCGCGACGGTTTATTATTAACCGAAGTATATGGTGCTGAGGACGGGGATGTCCAAAGCGCGACGGTTATAGTGTTAACCGAAGTATTTTTGCCGTTGCTTGACCCTAGGCCAAGGTGTCAGAGGTAACGAGGCAGTTAGAGCTCTAACGTGTTATGGGATGGGACCAAAGTGGTGATAGTGTTGTGTGATAGGACCAAAGTGGTGATATTGAATTGGTTGACGTTTGCGTCGTGGATGTTGAGATTGTTGGTTGTGTTGTTGAGTTATAAGAATTGTAATTTAAAATCAACAGTTCTTTCTTGTTTACTCATACTGGCTGTAAAAAGCTTACCGGGTTTTGTGTTGTTGCAACTCCCGGTACACTATTCAAATTGTGTAGCGGGTAATCCTACAGGTCAGGAGAACCAGGACGGTGATCGGGCTGCTTAGAGTAGTGTTATGTGAATTACAGCATTATATTGTGAGGTTTGTTATGCTCATTTAGAGCTTTACGATTTTACTTTGTAAGAGTGAATTGTAATAATTAACTCGAGGTTTTTCGAGTTTTGTGTTGAGTGGCGAGTGGTGTGTTTGTTTCTGAGAAAAAAAAATTCAGAACGTTATTTGTATTAATTGTTTATTCATGTTTCGGATTTGAATTTATTATTCAAAATTCGGGGCGTGACAGTTTGGTATCAGAGCGTAAGGTGCATATTTGGTGATGTGTCAATACTTTCCGAGTGATGGCCCGTCTGCAGCGGATCCCCATCGTGTGCTCTTCGGTATTGGCTAAGTCATTGGGTATGCGTGAGTGTTGGGAGTTGTTTAGGCCGCTAGGTCGTTTTAGGAACGTGAATACCTTCCCTGTAGTATTGACTTGGCTAATATGGACTTGTATTTGACTCATGCCATGTTTTAAGTGCTATACGTGTATTAGCCAAGCATACTATACTTCTTAGGTGATGGATATTCGAAAGGGGTAGTACATTGAACCTTAAAGTTGTTTTGGAAGTTCGTATTAGAATGAGTTCAGTTGCCGCGAGTTATAATCTTTAAGGAATGGAAACCTTCGGATTTAACTCTGTTGAGTCAGTGAGAATTGTTTTATGGAAATGAGGTTCTTTTGATTGTTGAAGTGTTTGGTTGAAGGCATGGTGTGGACCTATGCACGTACCTAGTGTGGATACGAGTATTAATGGATAGAAAGTTTGCCTTCTTAAGTTGGACGTACATATGTTTTTGGATGAGATGTACATGTCAAATAATAGATATCTTGTTTTGTAACGAGATGTCTTAGTGGGGTTTTGGTAATTGGCATGGGTGATGTGATTAAAGTGGCTTTGAGGTAACTATACTAATCTTGTGTGAGATTGAGTTATTAGTATAAATTGAGAATATATGAGCAGTTGGAATGAGAATTGATCTCACTAACTCAAGATGATAGGAGTGTGAGAGATTATGGGGTAGAATTCTCAAGACTATATTGATTTTTGAGTGTAGTGATGTAATTTGGGAGATACTTAGGTTACCTATAAGGAGGGTAGTAGAGTTTATTATCGATGTGAGGAAAAGTATGGTACCTGTAGCAATAGCATCTATGGTGTGTGCTGGAGATTCTAAGAAAAGAAAAGTTGTATGCAAAGCTTGGGAAGTGTTTAGCTTTATTATTCCTTGATTTTAGCTAGACCTTTGTGTGACTTGATTTACAGTTGCGTTTTGAGAGTGATTATTGGGGATATATCTCTATGATAGATTTTGTGTATGGTTTGACATATGGAAAAATTTATACGACCTTGTGATAGGGTTGATTGTGAAGAGACATTGTGTCGACATATGAGCTGAGGTGATAATGTTGTTTTGCAACCCTAGGGGTGCTAGTGTTGTATTATCAATGCATTGGAACAGATGTTGTGAGAATAGGATTTTGAACGGGGGTATAGTTAGGGTGAGATATTAGGTGCTTTACCAGTATTGATTGGTGAATCAAGATATGTCTTACGTAAGGTTGGAGACTAATCTAGAAAACTTCAAGGAATTACTAGAAGTACGAGTGCAGCAGAGCTGGCTAATTTTGAAAGAGCAATGGGTGACCAAGGTTCGATTCTTGGTGGCGTTGTTGGTTGTTTTTAAAGAAAAGACTACCACATACATTCAGTCTTATTACAAGTCAAAAGCAAAATAAAGTTATTGTACAACGAAAGTTAAAATGCAGAAAAAGAAATACAATAACTAAAAGATGAATTGTTTTTACTTCTTCCCCTTTGATTGGGAAAGCTCAGCAATCTCCTCCCTGAGTTTGGTGACTTGATCATCGACCTCTTCACTGTCCTGCGAGTCACTACTGGTTGAGTCAAGATCTTCCCAAGGAACATGAGGAGCGGTGCGCGGACGAGTGGCAGCCCTTTTGCTGGTTTCAGCCGCAGGAGGAGGGTCCTTGTGGAGTGACGCAACAACTTCCTTGCAAGGAAACCCAGGAGGATGACACTGCATGTTATTGACCTCCTGAGCAAGCTTGTTCATTGCGGTGTGGCAACGGATCAAAGAGAGGTTCATGTCAGTGATGTAATCGATCATACATGTGACTCGCCAATCCGTCACCATAATACCATCACGGAGGGAGGAACGCAGTGCATCAATTGAGTCTGACAAGCTTTCCAGGGTGGCCACAGGCCGAGGAGCACGAGCAGCTAGGGAGGAAGAGGACTCGCTGGGATGCAGTCTGGGAGAACGACGAGGCAGAGGAGGGGGACTGCGGCTACGCTCACGTATAGGACGATGGTCTCCAGGACGAGTGAGGCCAGCGCAAGCGGCCGCTTGACAACCCTCTTCTTCTAAAGAGAGAACACAGCGTTGATTGACGCTCATGCGAGCGGTAATCTTGGTTCGAACCATGATGAAGGAGAAGGAATTTGAAACTGCACGCTTAGACAAAACCGAGTAAAATCTGGAGGAGATAAAAGGAGGTTTATATAGAGCACAAGATAGGGTTGAGAAAATGTGAGAATGGAAGAAGAGATTTGAGTTATCGGATGGAAGAAGAGAATTGAGAGAGGATGGCTAAAACTCTGGGGAAATTTTCTTTTCTTTGGTGTGAATAGTCTCATTCCCCGAATGCACCTATTTATAGAACAAGGTGAGCAGATCTCCACCGTTGGATGGACGATCTCAGAGATTCAAACTACGCGTTGGATTAAAGTCGCCCAAAAACACGGAAAAGTTGTGGGCGCGTGGAGAGCGTGTAGGGGGACCGAGCGAATCTCGAGACGCTGTGGCAGACAGCTTTCGCCGAAAGGGATCTGCTTTCCGTAAATCACGAAAGCGACGTGTCGTGGCACGTGGAGTGTACCGACAGTTTGTTTTTATTCTATCGCTTATGATAGAATAAATAAAAGGAGTTGCATGGAGAATAACGAGTGCAGCTGGTGCTCTAGTGGTTGAAGAGCAAAGCTCTTGTACAAGAGGTCAGAGGTTCGAACCTTGCCTCTCCCGTTATTTTATTTATGTCGCTTATGACATAATAAATATAACACGTGAGCATATATTAATGAAGGCAGCTCTTGCTTCAGTGGTTGGGAGCAAAACCTTCGTGTTCGAGGTCGGGAGTTCGAACCTTACCTCTTACAAATATTTTTGGATCTCGTATATGCTTGATATACGGACGTATATACGGTATGTACGGCATACATACGTATATACGGTCTGTACGGTATGCATACGTATATACGGTCTGTACGGTATACATACTTATATACGGTATGTACAATTTCATACCGTAGCCGAGCTGGAAGTTGGTAGGCCCAAATAGTAAGCCCAAATAGTAAGCCCAATTGTTCGGCCCGATTGGTAAGCCCAAATGTTAAGCCCAATTGTTCGGCCCGAATGGTAGGCCCAAATGTTAAACCCAAATTGGTTCGGGCCGGTTCGAAATGTGGATGGTTCGGTTTCTTCGGCCCAATTGGCCAGCCCTAATGCTTAGCCCAAGGATTGAGCAAGCCCAAGTCATCATCACTGGGTAACATATTTTATTGGCGTGCTTTTGGGGACGAATTGTTTTGAGTGATGCATCTCTATTGTTGTGTAGAATGGTGCATGCTTGAGTTTTACTATAGAGACTTACCGTGATGCTAATTGAGTAGCGAAACACTTTGTGGGAGTGTTTACTGTGCTTGTATGCCAGTACAAAGTGTTGATCTATGTGAGGATCTATGAGATGATCCATGTGACGATTTTGTGTATGTGATGTGGAGTGTTGTTGAGCAGTTGTTGTGTGAGTTTACGTTTGTGATGAAAGGATTTAGTGGCCATAGGAATGTATTTTTATACAAAGAGCTGAGGCTCTGTAGATTACTACAGATTTGGAAAAGATGGAGATTCTATGGTTAGGTCAACCTTAATCGAGAGGAATTGACTTGCGCTTAAATTTCGGGACGAAATTTCTTTAAGGAGGGTAGATTGTAATACCCGAAAAATTCAAATTAACGTCCGATGTCATTTTGGAAATGATTTCGTAGGCGTGGGCACGAATACGAAGCTTGAAGGAGTTGTGGAATTAGTTCGAACGATTTTATTTCGAAAACGAACGTTATTTAGGGGGTCTTAAAAAGTGACTTCTTATACGTACAGAATTTGGGAAAACTTTCTTCATGAAAGTTGTAGAGCTCGTCGATACGATCTCGTGCGTATGTTGAACGCAATATTCGGAGTTTGTATGAATAAGTTATGAATATTTGAAAATCGGGATTTTTTTTCTATAAATATGGAGAATTTCTGGAATTTTTCTTAAATCCCAAAATTTCCTATTCTTTCTATTTTCTCCCCCGGTTTTCTCTCTTCTCTCTCCTCTCCCCCGACCTTTTTCTCTTCTTTCTGGGCGTTCTTCCTCTGCCAGCAGCGCCACCGTCCGGCCACCTCAAGCCGTTCTCGAGGTGTCCATGGCTTCGCCTCGACGTCGTCTAGCTACTGGACGTGACCACTTTCCCCGGAACGGCCTCAAATCCGGCAAACCGGAGCTGCAAGGTTTGAGCCAAAAACAGTCAACGCCGGTTTTCTCCTAATTCCGGCCACCAAAACTCACGATCCTTAGCTCCCTGAACTCACCTCAACATGCTGATCATCATCCTAGAAGGATCGCACCTGGAGTGACCGGATTCACGTTCGTCGGAGCTCGGCCGGCTTTAATTCGAAAACCACCTTCGAATCCGATTTTCTCGAGTTATAGACCACCTTTTCTTGTGATTCTTGGCCTGGTGAGTTCACCTTGAGATTATTAACAACTCTCAAGAAGGGATCGAGGCCTGAGGTTGAAGTTTTTACGTCGGAATTCAAGCTCGCCGGATTCTGGAAAATTTCCGACCACGAAGACTTTCGATCAAGATATCGCGAGCTGTAGTGCATCGTTTTGATTGATTCTTTTTCCAGTGGGTTCCCCTTGATGTTGTTAACAACTCTCTAGAAGGCATCGAGGCCTGAAATTGAATCTTTGACGTCGAAATCGAGCCTTGCCGGATTCTGCAAAATTCTGGAATTTTTCCGACCACCGAAGCTTTCGATCGGTATATCTCGAGCTACAGACCATATTTTTCTGTGATTCTTGAACCAGTGAGTTCTTCTTGAGTTTCTTAACAACTCTTCAGAAGGAATCGAAGCCTTAAATTGACGTTTTTACATCGAATTGGAGCTCGCCGTTTTCTGCAGTTTCTCGCCGGTTTCTGGAAAATTCCGGCCACCTTCATACTGTTCAAGGTAATTTTCGACCCCTTCCGGTCATTTTCAGACTTCGTGCTAGTTATGAAAGTTGTTAAGCATGATGAGAGGAAGAAGAGCAGCCCGGCCCCGACACCATTGGTGGTGGTCGGCGGCGGCTCTGCCACTAACTCCGGCGGCCCTTTCCGGCCACCTCCGGGGATCAAAAATATGGTTTCTGTACATTTTCAGATTCTATATTTCAATACGATCATTTCGATATATTATACGCAATTTTTGGATATCGTATGATTAAGTTATGAATTTTTAAGTTTAGATCGATTTCGATCGTTAGATTTGTGATCTGTGAAGTTAGGACCGTCAGATGGACTTGTAGTTTTGATATGATGATCTTATGACTGTCCCAGTGGCTTTGTGTGGTCATGGGCGAAGATCCGACCGTTGGATCTTCGTATAAATGCAAAACAGTGATTAGGAAGGCGATCCGTGAGGATCCGACCGTTGGATAATCATTTAATTTCAATCCGACCGTTGGATTGTCGTTTGATTATGTTTTTGAGTTATTGGCTAAGTTAAGGTCATGTTTGATTAGGTGATTGACGGTTTGAGTTGGCGGACGATTGTGAATCGTATTTTGAGCTGTTAAGAAGACGCAGCGGGATTAGAGGTGAGTAAACCTCACGTGGTTCATATTACGAACCGAATAAATTTAATTACCTTATTTTGTCGTAATTGCGTGAAAATATTTATGAAATAAATATTTGTTTTAAAATCATATGGACTTGATCAACTACGGTCCATGGGTAAGTAAAATGATTTTTACTATACAAATGAATTTCTCGGTTTTATTGCATGTGAACTATAGTTGGTATTAGTGATTATCCCTGAGCGGATAATTACGTATATATATATTTACGTGATTATATGTGAATGGTGTGACATTGAAGAGTGTGGAATTGGGATGATTAAATTATTATGAATTGACATGTGACTTACCATATTTATATGTGATGAACATGATTGATGAGTTCTTGTTAATATTCATGATTTACATTGGAGGATGTATAGAGTTAGAGAATGTAGGGTTCTGAGGATGAGGTGTCCGAAGTTCGACGGTTAAGGATAACCGGAGTGTTTGTGTACTGAGGACGGGGATGTCCAAGGTGCGACGGTTTATTATTAACCGAAGTTGTGTGCTGAGGACGGGGATGTCCAAAGCGCGACGGTTTATTATTAACCGAAGTATATGGTGCTGAGGACGGGGATGTCCAAAGCGCGACGGTTATAGTGTTAACCGAAGTATTTTTGCCGTTGCTTGACCCTAGGCCAAGGTGTCAGAGGTAACGAGGCAGTTAGAGCTCTAACGTGTTATGGGATGGGACCAAAGTGGTGATAGTGTTGTGTGATAGGACCAAAGTGGTGATATTGAATTGGTTGACGTTTGCGTCGTGGATGTTGAGATTGTTGGTTGTGTTGTTGAGTTATAAGAATTGTAATTTAAAATCAACAGTTCTTTCTTGTTTACTCATACTGGCTGTAAAAAGCTTACCGGGTTTTGTGTTGTTGCAACTCCCGGTACACTATTCAAATTGTGTAGCGGGTAATCCTACAGGTCAGGAGAACCAGGACGGTGATCGGGCTGCTTAGAGTAGTGTTATGTGAATTACAGCATTATATTGTGAGGTTTGTTATGCTCATTTAGAGCTTTACGATTTTACTTTGTAAGAGTGAATTGTAATAATTAACTCGAGGTTTTTCGAGTTTTGTGTTGAGTGGCGAGTGGTGTGTTTGTTTATGAGAAAAAAAAATTCAGAACGTTATTTGTATTAATTGTTTATTCATGTTTCGGATTTGAATTTATTATTCAAAATTCGGGGCGTGACAGTCTGCCCTAGCGAGGGGGCGGTTCATGGATTGGGTGCAACCTCCTAGTGGCATGATGAAATGTCATGTCAGCGAATTTATTTCTGGTCGTCAGCATATTAGGAAAGCTACTTTATTGGTTTTATGGCATTGCTTTAACTTTCCGACATGCCACCATTATTGTAAAGCAAATGAAGTATTCAATATGACACTCTTTGCTATTTAGTGCATGTTCGAATACATTGCAGTAGTGGAGACACCTATTATCATTTATGATATTTTCTTGAGGTATATTGTCATATGAGGTTGAGGCCTAATGTCCCCCCCCCCCCCTTTGTATTCATCTGTTTCTCTGCACCGGCCCTTATTTAAAAAAAAAAAAAAAAAAAAAAAAAGAGAGGGAGAGAGAGAAAAAAAAAACAAAACAAAATCTAACGAAAGAGAGAAGATAGGAACAAACAAGTCGATCATTCTGTTGCATGTCCATATTGGAAATGCGTTTCCAATTAAGTTGGTGGTTCAATCTTTTCTAATTGGATTTTCTAATCTTGAAGAGTAACTTGGGAGGTAGTGCGCCTGGTGGGCGTGAGGCGAATTGTTTCTCTCCAATACGTTTTGTTGTTTGCCACTTTGCTTGGTACAAGTCTAGTTTGTTAGTTTCGTTTTCTAGTAAGTTTGGAGTCGGGGCCTAGTTCGGCCTCACTAGTGTGTCAGTTTGGGCGTCCATTTGGCGTCTAATGTGGGAAAAGTTTCGATGATTCTTTTTTCCCTTTCTCATTGTATTCTTCGTTTATTAATGAAGTTCTTAATTGATCAAAAAAAAAAAACTTACTAACCCCAAGAATTTGAGGATGAAAGAGTTAGCGGGAAGTCTTCCGCTACTCCCATGAATTGAAAAAGACGGACTTCAACTAACAGCCTATTCTTATCCCTCTGGAGTCTGGACATGGGCGTTTGATAAAAAATAAAAAATAAAAACTGGGTCTGAATCATACGGTTCCATTGGTATATCACCATGCATGGACTTTTACTTTTACATCAAAAACGGCGACCTAGATTCTGGATTTCAACCCGAAGTTGTCGAGCCAAGTATGAGGGAGTGAAAGTGAAAGTAGATGGTTACATGATTCAAGGTGGCTAGTTCTAAACTTTTTGTTGAGTTCGTATGCAGAAGAAGATGCCAATGGAAAGTGCACACAAGTTGTTTGATGAAATGTCTAAGAGAGATGTCATCTCTTGGTGTGAGATGTGCATTTAGAGGAAGCTCGAATTGGCATGAAGATGTTCCAAACATTGGTATCCGAACTTGATGGTGTAACTGCAATCAGTGCTCTTAAAGCTTGCACTAATTTGAAGGACTTGATCATGGGAGCATCGGTCCACGGGTTGGCAATCTATAGAGGTTTAGATTTTGATCTGTTTGTTCAAGATTCTTTGATTATTATAACGTATTAATCCAATGCTTTTGGTATTAGTTGTTTTCTAAATCTCAAGTAACAGCCTTCCCCCCTAGTTTCGTATAATTTGTTGGCCTATGTTATATAACTTTTAGTGTGATGTTAAATTTCATACTTCATAACCTGACTTATTAGAATAGCAAGCGCTGAGCTTCTTCAAAGAAAGGGATCTGACAAGGGGTTGAAAACTTTAGTGGCCATCTTGTATGATGTTTCTGTTGCAGTATTGGAGCACTTACTAATTTCTTGATACTTGATAGATGTGTCTGTCAATTACTTTTATATGACTTGAGTACAACTATTGCATTGAGTTTTCAATGGCCATCTTGTATATTCTTTAACTCTCTGCATTCTTTGTTTGGATTTTGTTTCATCGGTAAGAGAAAGGAGGAGATCTGGATCCAGTGAGCTAAAGGGTTTGAATAAAGTGTTGTCAAGCACACCCAGAATAGTGGCTGACGATTGTATATATATTGATGAGTAACTTACAAGTACAATTGTATTAGGAGTGAGACTCTACATATAGGAAAGATAAGACTAGTAAACAGAACCTATCTACTTGTACGTCTAGGATAAGAGAGGATAATTACAATGGTGAGTATTAGGTAACAGAAGATAAGTCATGCAGCTTGATCAATTAATGATTGGTTTATCACTCCCTCGCAAGCTGAGTGGTCTAGGAAGAACGGGAAGCTTGGAGACAAGAAAATGAAACCTGGATGATGACAGACCTTTTGTAAAGATGTCCGCTACCTGATCTGTAGTAGAAACAAACAAGACTTGAAGTTCCTTATTGACAACTTTTTCCCGAACATAATGGCAATCGACCTCAACATGATTTGTGCGAGCATGAAAGACGGGATTCGAAGCTATAGCAATTGCGAGAGATTATCACACCAAATAGTAGGACACTGGAGGAATAAACTAAGATCACAGAACATGGAACGAAGCCATGAAATCTCAGCTACAGTAAATGCTAGTTGACGGTACTCCGCTTCGGCACTCAATCGAGAAACAGTTTTATGAGTCTTTGAACTCCATGAAATCAAATTCGGACCCAAATAAACACAATAACCACCTGTAGATTGGCGATTATCTGGATCACCTGCATAATCCACATCAGAGTAGGCACTAATGAATAGGGAACCAAGTTGATATTTTAAACCATGATGAATGGAGTACTTCAAATAACGAAGAATGCGCTTCACAGCAGCCCAATGAACAGTGGTTGGGCAATGCATGAACTTACAAACTTGATTCACCGAGTAAGAAATGTTAGGGCGAGTTAAAGTAAGATACTGGAGAGCACCCACAACACTTCAATATTCACTAGGATCAGAGAGCTTTTCACCATCATAAAGGCTCAGTTTTTGGCCAGAAGGAGCTGGAGTGGTACAAGGTTTGACTTCATGCATATTTGTGCGACGTAGCAAATCAACAATGTATTTCTTTTGGGTCAAATATAGAACATGTCCATCATATGAAGCTTCAACACCATCGACATAGCCCATCAGTTTTCTACCCTTGAGGGTGGGCAAAATTTGAGCCAACCAGAGTGCATAGTTGGTACGGTCCAGTTTGATGGACAGAAAGTTGGTAACAGAGGGAGAGGTCTCAGTGGATGAAGTGGCGGACAGAGTGGTTGACATGGTGGAGGTGGAAACGGTGGAGGATTGAGTGGAGGAAGTGACCCCAGCAGAGGTGGAAGAGGTTATTGGAGTAGTAGCCATGGGAAGAGTGGGTGGGAGGGAAAAAAATTGTTTGGACGTTTAGGCTCTTGATACCATAAAGGGTTTGAATAAAGTGTTTTCAAGCACACCCAGAATAGTGGCTGACGATTGTATATATATTGATGAGTAACTTACAAGTACAATTGTATTATGAGTGAGACTCTACATATAGGAAAGATAAGACTAGTAAACATAACCTATCTACTTGTACGTCTAGGATAAGAGAGGATAATTACAATGGTGAGTATTAGGTAACAGAAGATAAGTCATGCAACTTGATCAATTAATGATTGGTTTATCATGAGCTACCCTTGATAAGTGCCATTCATGATGACTATATAGACTGTTGGCTTGCAAAAAGATGAAAGTGTGGCCACAAAGGCCTATTTGAATTTTTATTCATTGAATATCTGTTGATTTTTCTCCCTATCACATACTATTAGCAAAACACTAGTTGCTGTGTTTGTTTCGTGGGACTGGACAGGATTGGACTAGCTTATGTAATAATATTAGGCTTATCCCACGTTTGGCACACATGAGGACTCAATTAAATGAGATTCTAGTCCCCGCATTAGCTCCCGACCTTCTTACATAGAACTCCCAAAACTCACCGGACTGTGGAAGCACGAGCTTCAACAACGCTCATTAGTCTCTCCATACCTTTCGGGCGCTTCAGCCTCGTCTCTCCATCTCTTTCGCGCTTCAGCCTCGTCTCTCCACTCTCAAGCTAGAACTTTATTAGATTTCTTCTTGCTGTATGTGAACTTTGCCAAAAAACAAGCTAGAACAGTTTCTCACGGCATTTTCTGATTGCCATCTTGCTACGAATTGTCTGCATTTCACCTTCCAATTTTCTTTTCTTCTCACAAACTCAGAAAATCGTTCACGTTTCTGCAAATTACCAACTTTTAGTCCAATACACAAACAAACATGGGATAGGACTATTTTGACTATTCTGCTCTTTAGTCCTAAGCAGTACCAAACATGTGTCAGGTATTAACATAGCATATCCCAGGCTAAAAGAGTCCTAGACTATTATAGGAAGTAAGGTGGAGGATAATAGTCCCACGTAACAAACACAACCTAAGAGTACATTACAACGGACAAGATATCTACCTCTCGCAATGCCAGTGTAGCAATAGAGTAGACATGATCCACTTTTGTGGTTTGCCTTTAGCAAACAAAACAATGCTTCTAATATAGTTTTTCTTTCCCTTGTCCTTATTTTAGTTGCAGTTATGTGTGTGCTGTGCTTTGCAGTCTCATCAATTGGTTTCTTCTATTATTTTTATTTTTTATTTTTTAAATAGTAGAGTTTTCTATGTAATTATCACGGGCATGAGTTGGTCAATCGATCTCACATTCAGGAATATATGTGATGTAGGACGAGATTTTAGCCAATTTCAACAAAGAATCTCGAAAAGAAAGAAGCGTCTTCACATCAAGAAGAATAATTTGAATATTGAAAATTGGTATTCAAATAGGCTTCTTAATGATGGAATTAATCATAAATTACTCTTTTGGATATATCGGGATTCTCGAGCAGAATCTTGATTGGGATTCCTAGCGTAATATTCTTTAGTATCTAGATATCTATTTCTGATTTTTTTTTTAATCAGGTTTAATTCGGTTTCCTAGTTTTAGTCTACAATAAATTGTTCTTTATGTTTTCTAGTTGTATTAGGTTTATGCTATGTGTCCTATATAAGGCACCTATTAGATTGTAATTTTTATTGAAGTTATCAATAAAAAAAATCAAATATTAGAGAAGTTTATCTATGTTTCTTACGGCTGTGGCCCGTAATTGCTAGTGGATTCTAGCTCATCTCATATGACTTTCGACGCTTGACGAAACCTCTTACTATCGTGTACACGCTTCCCGCATCAATATGTCAAGCTTTTTCAGGTTAGTGAGTGGTCATATCTAATAGCAAATTTCTTTTGAAAGGGAAACCGGACTTTATTGTAGGGCTGGATTTGGTACGGTTACCGTTTTTTTTCATCTGAACCGAATACCAACCGAAACACATCGGTATATTGAAAACCGATACCACTACCGTACCGGAAAAGTCGGTAACCGTAACTTTCGGTTACCAATATTACGGTCAGTTTTGTCTCGGTTAGGGCCCAACCGAAGATGATGATTGGGCCTAATATTGATAAACATTTATATAGGCCAATCACCCATTCTGGGCTGTTTTTAGACCATTTTTCCTGTTCAGTTTTTACCAAATACATAAAAGCTATTACATACATACTTAACTCTACAATTTCCTGAATAATACATCTTCATCAAGTGTGTCACGTTGTCTAAAAGTTATTGAATATTACAGAACCTCAAATTGAAATAAACAATGAATATTACAGAACCTCAAATTGAAATAAACAAAAAGCTGCAAGTGATTTGAGTGTTCCAAAGACTAAACAAACAAAACAAAAAACACAGCAGCTGCATCCAAATCTTCAAGTAGACTCCAAAGACTTGACCAAAAAATGCACAGCAGCTATATCTTCGATCTGGATGTTTGCACCATCCAAATCTTCAAGCAGTACTTGTCGTAGACGAGTTCGCACCTCCCAAATGCAGCGCAGCAATTTCTTCAATGTTAAAACCACAAAAAAAATACAAATCGCCAAGTCAATATAGAAATAAGTTGATGTATTAATAAACAAAAATTTCAAGTAAGCTAATATTTCCAGATTATACCTTTCTGCAGTTCTTCTAGATCCTTATACAAGGACATCTCATCCGTTGTTGGTTCTGAATAGAAATTAGGCTGCTAAGCTCTCAACCAATCACTAGTGCAAACTAGTGCCTCAACCATTTGAGGAGTGAGTGAACTCCTAAAGGGATCAACTACCCTTTTTCCCAAGCTAAATGCATTCTCACTTGCCACAGTAGAGCAAGGAATTGCAAAAATGTATTTAGCAAGCTTGGAAAGAATAGGATATGCAACTGCATTGACCCTCCACCATTGTGAAACATCAAACCCTTTGACTAAAGGATTGACATATCTATCTGCAAGGTACTTGTCAACCTCGTTGGATATCATTTCATGTTCATTTTCGAGTCTTTCTTGCATGAGATCAGCGAGTATCTCAGCTTGTCCATCTTCTAGATCATCAAACTCAATCCCCTCCATTACTACAACACCATCTTGGGGGTTTGGTTGACTTAAACCCCCCTCACAGGCCTTATACTCATCATACATTCTCAACAGAATGTTCTTCAAGTCCCTAGTTATCTTCTCAATGGTGCCAGCTCTGACTCCCACCCTTAAAAATGCTGCTTTCTGATATTGCAGTTTCCAGCGAGGGTCTAGGACATTTGCAATCACCATGATTTGATTCATGGTTTCAAAGCTGCCCCAATATTTGTTGAATTTTGCTTTCATCCCCACTGCCACCCTCTGCAAAACCTCATCAGAATCATCATTTGCCTTCTTATCAATCTCTGTTTGAAGGCCGATCATCTCTTTGAACTGCAAGTTTGCAGTAACTGATTTCCAAGCACTCAATTTGAGTGTTGTCTCGTAAAACTTTTTGAGGAAATGCACTAAAGCTTGAGCATTTCTCCAATCTGCCTCTACGGGAGGGCCTGTCCTCTTCCTACCTTTGGTATCTTTCTCCTCAAAATAATGCCTAAACTGCACATCTTCATCACCCATCCTATCAAACACTTTCTCATATTTTAATGCCGCAGCAAGCATTAAATAAGTGCTATTCCACCTAGTGATCACATCTAGGGGAACATTCGCATTCTTATTCAAGTGCTCAAGAACAGAAAACTCCATAAACTTGTCTAATCGACTTGAACTTGACCTAATAAACTTTACACAATGCCAAATTGCATCAATCCCATTCTGTAATTCTTTGATTCCATCCTTGACAATCAAATTGATGATGTGACATGCACATCTAAGGTGCAAGAAGTCCCCATCAAAGCTTAAAGTGTTCATGTTCCTCAGCCTTCTTTTCATGTAGACAACTGCTTGGTCATTTGCACTAGCATTGTCCACCGTGATAGTGAACACCTTATTGATATCCCATTCCCTCAAACACTGCTCCAGTACCCTCCCTATATCTTCCCCTTTGTGACTGGTAATTGAACAAAAGTTAATAATCCTTTTGTGCAATTTCCAGTCGATGTCCAAGAAATGGGCAGTGACCACCATGTAGTTAATGTTCTGAATTGATGTCCAAGTGTCAGTGGTCACACTAACTCTCTTTGCATGCTGTGCAAAGATCGACATCATCTTTCCCTTCTCAGATAGGTACAATTCCCACACTCCCTTGGTCACTAACTTTATACTTGGTTGAATCCACTGTGGCTGAGTTTATAGCATAAATGCTTTAAAGCCAAAACCCTCCACATGCCTAAAGGGAAGTTCATCCCTTATGATCATCTTGTACAGCTTCTCATCTATCCTACCCTGATTAAATCTGTGATATTGTGGAGCCCCAGAAACATTATCTCTAGATAATATGGTCTGCCCTTTCTCGATTGGTTTCTCAAATAGAGGGTTAACCTTGCAGTTTCTTCCATGTGACCAGCAAGAACTGGTTCCATTCTTTGAACTTAACGCAGGAACTAATGCTTTACAGTAGTTGCATTGTGCATTACTAGGGTCAGGCTTGCCATCAGGGAGCAAAGGCCTTGTAAAACACTCCCATACTCGACTCTGTTTCCTACCCTTTGTGGTCTTATCTACTCCTTTTCTTTTCCCCAGCCCCGCAGTAGCTTCCACCAATTCAGGATCTGGATTTGGTGTTTCAGTTGGGGTTGTAGTGGGAACTAAGTTAGGTGTTTCAGTTGGGGTACTATTATCTATTGGTGGTAAGTTACCTACTGGTGGTAAAGGGTTTTGGTTATCATTTGGGGAAACACTAACAGATTGATAACTTCCAGTAACCATGTTTGAAGTTATGGAAGGGGATGAACAACAATTACTTCCTGACCTACTTCTAGAAGCCATGGTCTACAATGACAAAAGATAGATTCAGTTTTGACAAACGATAGCTTAAATGGCAACATACAATTAAAAGCAACAGATGCGTTTCATACTTTCAAAGTTTTGCAATCATGTTCAGTTTATACTTAAAAACAACATACAATTAAAAGCAACAGCTTCATACTTTGCAATCATGTTCAGTTTATAGTTATACACACAGAAAGTCACAAAATAATTAATAAGAGAACAAGCAGAAACTTATTCACACAGAAACTCTCAAAGTCACATACTAATTAATAAGAGTACAAGCAGAATAGAAACTTCATGTTCAAATAATCATAAACACCCATACACAAAGTCACAAGCAGATACTTTAAGTTCAAAGAATAAAAACCCAACCAAGCACACACAAGTTTAGACATTTAGTTACCTAATCAAAGACCTCGATCACCTCCCTGCCTCAGGATAAACTGATAAAGCCTCAACTGAAATCCATGGTCAATACCTTCAAGCTTCAAAGGACTTTCCTACCAAAACACATATCAACATATATGTTAGATAACCACGATCAATTTCAACCATGAAATTAACAAAATCAACAACAGATTCCTTTTTTTTTCATACAAATTAGAGCAAAAGGAGTAACAAGAGTAAAAAACTAAAAGGAGATCGATTTTACCTAATTATTTGTGCTCGGAAACACCAATTGAACACCGTATAAGTCTCTGAGCAACCACTTCAACCAAGAAAGTGAAGCAACTGATCTAGGGTTGGTCGAACGATTTGGGGATTTCAAAAATCAAACTCAATCTGGGTCTCAGCTTATGTTGGTGAGGTTCGCATCAATGATCGATTGTTGTTTTTGGGATTGGATTGGGGCTGGGTTGGTTCGGAGAGGAAGAGAGAGGAAGAGTCTAGGGTTGGTCGAATGATTTGGGGATTTCTCAAATCAAACTCAATCTGGGTTGAAGCTTATGTTGGTGAGGTTCGCATTAATGATCGATTCATTCGATTGTTGTTTTTGGGATTGGATTGGGGCTGGGTTTGGTTCTGAGAGGAAGAGAGGGTCGAGACTCGACAAAGAGAGAGGCTGCAAATGACCTAATCTGAGTGACCCCTGTTAGGTTAACCCAATCTCCACTAAGATCCAACGGCTATCATTTACCCTCCCTAGAAATCAACGGCTAATAAACATACCTAGTATTAAAAATAAATAAAAAATAATACAAGTATATATGTACGGTTGGTACGGTAATACCGTATAATTGATATTAGGGTACCGATACCGAGCCGCGTACGCGTATACGGTACGGTAAACCGAACCGGATCTTCCGGTTACCATCTCAGTCGGCACCGACGGCGGCGGTTCGGCCGGTTTTCGGCAGGTTTGGGAATTTCAGCCACCCCTACTTTATTGCTCATTTGTTTATAGCATATAGATTCAGAAACTGTACCATTGGTTGTAGCAATTGGGTGTGTATAATTGTAACGGCTATCTATCATGTTTCAAGAAATCCCATTCCTTTGCACTTTTCCTTGGTGGTGATTATTTGTTTCAATGTGGAGACACGGCTAGAGAAAGTATCTAGTTATCATCTATATTATGTCTTAGATTCAGTAACGATGATCCGTTATCCTAGTCCTCTAACATGTTTTGTGTATTTACTTTTATCCTAATATATAGCTAGGATAAATGGTAACAATTGTAGGCAATAGAAACGTCCTACATGAATTACAAGATATGACAATTACAACAAATAGCAGATGATGGCAGATATTATTGAGGTAATTAAAAGTTGTGAACTTTTCATGTACATTAGAAGATTAAAAAGATAAGAGTTAATATAGTTAATTTTGGAACTAAGAAATTGCTTCATGTTTAAGGAAAATATGATTTGCAGAGAGATTGATGAGAGACAATTATTGATAATAGGAGCCCTTTATATAGGGGGATTTACAAAGTACATAATCTTGTCATACAAGGAAATAGAATCCGAATATAATTAGGAAATCTATAACCTTCTCTCTTATTACAACTCTAGAACTAAACCCTAGTTTGAAGAGGCACACTAGGATACAACATCCTTCAACACTTCATTCAACATATAACATTTTCTGGGAATTTCATGTCTGCAGCAAGGTACCTAATAAACTTGAGTTTGGCAACGAAATTAAATTGCCCAAATTATTCGGCAATTTATTAGTTTTGCTTCAATTCTGCCCATGTAAATGAAGTGCCTGACACACAATCATGTTTTCCATAAGACTAACTGTCGCACTGTCATAGCTGAAATGAGCTATATAATTGGCCTCTATCTGCAACCCATTTGCTCAACTAGTTGGATATTTCAAGGGAACTCTCAGGCCCTCTTTCTTCACGAGGACGTCTGTACATGGTATTGTTATCCTTTCTGTCATATTATTCTGCTTTAATTAGTCACCCAGCACAGTTCTTGACCTTATTTAGCTGTCCTTTTGCTATAAAGACCCTGGATCCCACTACTACAGAAACGGGATTTAAAGACACCTGGCTAGAAGAAACAATGACGTTTTTTTATTTCACTGTCCTTGTAAGCCATTAAGGTCGTCACTTGTTAAAATTCGGGCGAATAGTTAAAATCCTTGTGCGCTTTTTCGTCAAATAACAAAGAGAAAAACTATCAGTTATTTTCTTCATTCCCGACCCCTTCTCTCCTCTCTCTTCTCTATCTTCTCTCGATTCCAATCTCAGATCTCTCCATCTGATGGAGGTGCACTGGTGCAGACTCTGGCAGCTCTCTCACCTTGGCATCCTAGTTAGCCCTAGATGTGGATCTGGCCCTCTCCTTTTCCCTCTCTCTCTCTCTCTCTCTCTCTCTCTCTCTCTCTCTCAAACCCAGGCCCAAAACACAGCGAACAGCCAAATCGGAAACCCACATCGCCCTTCTTACTTCTCCTGTCTCCCAGCTTCAATTTCTCTCCGACTCATCCTCAACATATGCCTAGTAACCCTAATCCCAAAACTCGCCGTATTCACTCTAGAAAATTGAGAATTCATTTCAATGCAGAAGGAGATAAATGGGAAAGTTGCTCTCCCAAAATGGGTAAGTCGCTCTCCGAATCGATATTTTGTTTTCTTCCTTGGAGATGGCCAGTTGGGTTATCTCTCCATTAATCTCTGAGCAAAAAATTGTGATAATTTCTTCTTTTTTATTCTTCTTCTTTTCTTTTGAGTTGCAGATTGGGAAGTGAAAAGTGAAATCAGAAAGAATGAGAGTAAGAACATAGGGAAGCTTGACACCATGTAGATTTATGGTGACCCACTTTCATCCGCTTCCAGCTATGGTCTCCATGGAACTGGTAATTTCTTTTCAATTTGTTCTGTTATCATGGTGATACTTTTGTAATTTATACACTTAGACATTAGTCATGAAATTCTTGTACCATTTTATTTGAGTGAGCATCTGAAAAGGAGTGAAGCATTGGAGAAGATTATGGTAACCTTGTTGATCAAATATTTCTTGTTTCATTAACTTTGTTATCATCCTAAGCTGATGTTTATATACTTCTTTTCAATATATCCCAACTTCCCATCTACAAAGGGCACTAAAATTTGTCCCTTTTCTAGCTGTTTAGATAAAAAGTCTGATGCAAAATCTGGAGAAAGTTATTGTTACCAAAAATGCTTTGGTACTTGGCTATATTGTGAAATGCTTGTTAAATTGACTATGATGTTGTGGTCTGAACTGGTTGGAAATGTGTTTCTTTTATTTCAAATTGCAAGTGTATGGACATAGTGGTGGCAGAGCTGTGTAGATTTGATGAATGGGGTCTTGGGTTTTGTGGGCTTTACACATTAAGAGGGTCTTTGGGGTCTATATCTTACACATGTCATTAGGCTAATGCTGTTAAAATTATCTTTGCCTAGAGAGGAGGATGTCTACCCATGATAGTAGCTTTGGGTTAAAAGTGTGAATAACTCACGAGAGTTAATATTGGTTACCCCCAATGAGTTATAAGGAATTCATGTTGTTTATTAGTTCATTATTCTTGGAATATATATATATATATATATATATTAAGGCTTCTCTGCTTTCATTTTCAGGTGGAAGAGGTTTGAAGGTGCTTTAAAGGTTAAGATAGAGTTTGACGACCTGAAGAATAAGGCACTTCATACCTGCAGTTGCTTCAATTCCCTTGTTAGTCAAATTGAGTGGTAAAACATCTGTTTTTCCTCCTTTTGTTAATTAATATGATGCAATGTGATAAAAAGCACCATGATATGTACTATCTTGTGTTATATGAATAGCTATGGCTTATTTGACTATGGTATCTAGATGTGAGCATTATTATATATCTAATAAGCATCTGATTCATTATGCATCTCTTTTATATCTCATTATGCAGGTCTTGTCACTGACAGCTTGTTCTTCAGTAAGCTAAGCGCTAAACTTAATGACTGACAATGCATGTTTTCTTTTTCATTTTTTTTCTCCAAGTAATAAACTACAAAATTTTAGGAGCTCATTGCATTGAATTGTTCTTGCAGTTTCAGTTTCTTAGGTTTTTGTTTGTGTTTTAGTGCTTAAGAGTCTTTTTCCCCCCTCAAATTTGGGCAGTAGATTGGGAAGCATTTTTACGATATCGGCCTATGTTGGCCACTTTCATCCACTTCCACCTGTGATCTCCATGGAACTGGTAATTCATTCTTTTCAATTTATTCTATTAGTCATGAATTTCTTGTACCATTTTATTAGAGTGACCATCTTATCTCAAAAGTGGGTTAGCCTGCTTACTGTAATTTGTCTGTATCTGCAATGTTTCAATTTTACTTGCATACTTTTAAGTTATTTGTTATACTTGTCTCCAACTGTGTGTGATTCAAGTTCATTTATAGAGCTCGATGACATATCATTTACTTGCATGCTTTTGATTTCGTCTACCCCTTACAGCTTGATGACATAAAGAAAATGCAGTAGTATGCGGTCCTTTCTTAGTCAAATTGAGAGGTAAAACATATCTTTCTCCGCTCCTAATTGATATGATGTAATGTAGCAATATTAATTGTTGATTTTCTGCTATAGATCTTGTGATTGAAGACTGAATTTTCTGAAACTATTGTAATGTAGGTGCTTGTTCACATCAATTTTAGCTTCATGAGTATTAGAAAGACATGATATGTTCCTTTAGGCTTACCATAGAAACTGTTCCTTTTACCAATTCAGTTTCTCAGCCATCAGCTCTATAACTGTTGTCTGATTTTGTCAATCAACAATACTTAAGCAAAGTAACTTGCATTTGTTTCTTCTAGAGTTCCCTCTTTTACAGGAATTTGATGTTCACCACTTTGTACTAAAATGTGTCTACTTTGGTTTCTGTATCTTGCAGCTCCCTGCTATAATTTCTCTAGGCTTAACTTGAGTAATCCCTCCCCTTGTCTCTTACTCAAGATCAAATAATGCATTTGTTTCAGGTAATGTTTCTTTCCAGACTTATTTTCAATTTTTCATATACCTTGTCTTCTATTTAACAATAAACAATTATGTTCCTTCCTACTTTGCCTTCTCATATCTGCCAGGCAAACATTCCTACTGCTTACCTAAATGCCAATATGGAGTAGAGTGAACAACAGGAGAAAACTCTGAATATGTCACCCCTGAAAAAGTTGCCAAGTGAGTGTTTGTTCTATACAGTATTTGTATATTAGCAAACATAGTCATTTCTGTGTCCTTTGTTACGTCAACAGCAGCACTTAATTGGTAGTGTATTACTGTATAACAGATAATATGTTTCTTTTTTCAGATTTTAAACTATATAATTATGGATGGGAACTTGGTTTGCCCTGCAAAGATGGGAAGATCTGTAGCTGTAGGTAATCCAGAGCTCTTGTTTTTCTTAATAGGTCTATGCTTGTCTTATACTTGTTTTTGTGGATTGTGGATTCATGCTATGTTAGTTATATGTATATGGCCTATACGATGCGTTTATGAAAGTTGCATTTTGGGAATTTATTACTTATGTGACTTATCTTTGTTCAGTGGAAATAACTATTTGAATGCTTAGTGGCAACACATAGGAGCTTATAGGTGCCATGCAAAACTCATTATTACAATTTAGCCTTTTTACAAGATATATATGAAGAAACTTCTGCTTTTGCTTGCAGACATTTATAATCTAAGTGAGAAATCGTCTTTGGAGTTGAGACCATTCATTAAGGCTGTTTGAAAGTTGCAATGTTTTCACTAGGTATATATGTAACTATCTAAAGGCATGACTAATACTATTAGTTTTCTTGCTCGTTTGCTTTCTTATACTGAAGAAGTTAATCTGATTGCTTACTGCTTCTATCTTGTCCAGAAGTGCAATCTCCAGAAAACCTATTACAACTCATTTTTTATTTTACAGACTCTAAAACAACTTAAATTTACACTTGTTGGTACTTCAAAATGTGACATATTATCATCAACACTCATTTTTCTTTACTATTTTATTGATTTTTACAGTTCAAGAGTCGAGACGAATTCATGGACATCCACAATGAATACGCTGTGGGTTGAACTTGTATAGTTAGATTATTGTTAGTAGTTATTTATTGAATCGTTAGTTATTGCTTAATAACTTTGTGCTCATTGTATTGTATTTTAGTTATAATAGATACATTGGTCACTAGTCTCGTACTAAATTATGTATATTTTAATTTTTTTTTTGTGTCATGTAAAAGATACAAGGACGTCTTTTCTACGTCCTAATAGACATTAGATGACGTTTGTATGAGATACGAGGACGTTTTTCTTGTGTCCTTTTAGATATTAAATGACGTTTTTTTGAGTTATAATGACGTTTTTTTAGTGTCATTGTAGACATTAGAAGACGTTTGTAAATAGAAACAAGGACACTTTTTCAACGTCCTTGTAGACATTTAAGGACGTTTTTTGAACATCCTAAAAGATGACTTACTATGACTCCTTGATAGATGACGTTTTTTTCGAGCGTCCTTAAAAGTTTTTAAGGACGTTTTTTGAATGTCCTTAAATCCATTTTTTGTAGTAGATATCACACTGAACAGAACAAAACCATGATTCAGACATATCTTAATGAAATCCATGTGAAAATATTGGGATGAAACTAAAAAGCCTAGAGGGGGGGTAAATAGGCTTTCCCTACAGAAACCACAACTTTTCCTTAATTCAAAAAACTCCAGCAAGAAACGTTAAAGGATTGAAACACAGATATGAATCCCTGAATATAGCAGTGTAGATAAAGTGCATAAAAGAAAGGTAAACACAATCACACAGCGATCAAGAGACACCAAAATTGTTTGCGCAGTAAAAACCTCAAAATGAGGAAAACAACTGCGGGGCCTTAACTCTCTAAAGCCCTAGTGAAAACCAATTCACTTAATGGAAAGATACGAGTTCTCTTACAAACAACCAATAGCACTGACCTCGGCTATACTTACTAGACACATTCTAGAAGGCTGTATGATCACGTCTTCGTAAATCTTCTCCACTGATGAACTGCTCTCATTGGTAGGATTGATAGGTACTGACCTCGACCTTCAACCTTCTTTGCACATCAACAACTCCAACTGACCTCGAGAGTACTTGATATGCAGTATATGATTGATAAATGAAAAAGTGTTTGACTCACCAATCTACTTTAACATGGAACAAGTAGATTACTGATACGATTTGAAGCACATCACTATTCAAAGATGAATGAAGCCTTTTTCTAAATCACAATGGATGAATACAATCTTTTTCCCATCAAAGGCCCGCACAATGAATGCATTTTATTGCTGTTTATAATATGCAGACTCCCCCTAAAACTTTGGACAATAAAGACACCAAAACCTAATTGACTCCTTATATGGAAGGGACATATTCTAAAAAGATATACTACAAATAAACATGATTTTATCCCTAATGAAAAAGATAGACTTAACTGAACAAATCATGTAGAATAAATATCCTTTTACAACTTAATGACTGACAGCAATAATGCACAAAAGATCTTCTAACTAAAGAAATCGAACACAGACCAACTCACATATTCTGACCTAACCGGGATTGCAACACATGCATCAATCCCAGTATGCATAAAGACACAAAACGTATGAGATGCATATGCAATTACCTGTGAAGTACCTTGAGGAGTGAACGGAAGCAGTGAGTCTTTTTTTTCATTCGACTAGGTCTTCACTCCAATGATTGGCACACTTCTAACTTAGACCTAAGACTCTAGGTTTTGTATTAGGAATGCCAATATACAATAAAATCTATACTAACACCATGCAGTAATCATTCTAGTCTCCTGATAGTAGCTGTTGATTATAGAACATACAGCCCTTTCAGGAAACATACCAGGTTATATCTCTGGTAGTATTTCATGGTTGTTTTGCGTCAGCCCATCCTTCTTTGGTTAAAACTTAAAAGTTTTCTTCCTACTGAAATAAATAAATATTTTTACAGTGAATTGCAGTAAGAAATGTGTATATAGATATTTTCTATTACTTTTCTTGAGGACAATTGTTAGCTTTTATGTAGGAATTTGCAAATTTAGGATTGGTCAAAGAGGTTCCTTTGGAAAAAAAGTTATGTATGAATTATACTGCAGTGTTAGGATAGTGCTGCTTAAGATCTTGGAATAACATGGGGTAACGACTGTCTCATTTTCTTTATTCTCTTCCCTTTCCTAGTTGTCTGTAATAAATGATTGTCAATAGCAATAATTTACAGTGCTCCCCCACCCCCGCCACAAGGTATATGTGATGCTGAAATAGCTTGTTTGTATCAGAATAACTAACATGATCTGTAAGTGCAATACTTAGTAATGATGAAAATATTGTTCTCACTGTTTCATCAACTAGGATGCTGTTACAAGGCTTGGGACTCTCTCACATAGAATTGAAGTGAGGTTTTCTATGACGTGACTGTGATATCAAAGTCAAAATTTGTGAAGGCTTATTTGAAAGACCAGGTCACTATCTTCTTCATTCTTTACCATCTCTGATCATTGCTCTGTTTCATCTTCTTTAAGTGTGTTTCCACTGTCAACTATAGCTTAATAGGCTTTGATCCTTCACAAGGCACTCCTTTCGAGTGTACAGTGAAGATTTTATGCATAAATCTTTTTTGTTAGTGTTTATTGTAGTTCTGCTACTGCTGACTGTTTATATTCTGCAATTGAGAATAGTAATGGAAACTTATTTTAAAAGAGCCACTAATTTTGGCTTCTGGTTTGTAGGGGTACTTAAATTTTGTATGTAGGAAGAGCTACTAGTTTCCTTTGCTGGATAACACACAAGTTTGTTTATATTGTAATTAAGATGAAGTAATTGCATTACTTGTTTTCTGACATTAACAGACTGTGACTTTAGTCAATAGGGCTGGCATTAAATCAGATATTATATGGCTAGGAATAGGGTAGCAGCTTTATCTGGCTATTAAATTAGAAGATATGCAGGTTGTTTGAACGTTCAAGGCATTAGTCTTCTATGTATACTCTCTAGAAAGAAGAACTGTAATATACACCCACATTTTGGTTCATAAAAACACAGCACCAGAATATACACCCACGTTTCCAACATCACTATTACTGTCACAATCCTGAAATTTTCTCCCTCAACAAAAGAAGAAGCAAGGAGATCACCTCAGTAAGATGATCTCCCGGAGGCTTCTTTAGGGGTGGTGTTGCTGTGGCAATTTTGGCCATTGGGTTGTTACAGCAGGTTAGTTTTTGGGATTTTTGGCCTTTTTTTACGTACATCCTTGGAAGTTTATAATACCACAAATTTTCACCATAGAATAGTGATAAAGCAATAGAGTAGAAACTGTAGAGTCACTTGGTATGTAGTCAGAGTGAGATCAGATGATAAAAGAAAAGAAAACAAGCCACAAATAAACCTGAAGTTATTTAAATTTAAATGTCATTACACAAATAAACCCGCATTGAATAAATTAGACTTGCACCATTTGGTTGATGAAACTAGCTAGCTATAAACACCAAGATATATATTTGATCTATCAGGAGGGCTAACCAATGATCGAGTAGGTTAATAATATAGTTAAGGGTAAGGGACGGTAGCAATGTGGTTATGAGCCACAGTTCCAATCCAGAGTTTGCCCTTTGATTCTCTAACTTCACTCACAAGTTTCATAACCTCACCCTTTCGGTCTTCAAGAACTTCCAAAATCTCTCCCTTGTCATTGAATAGCGAGATCAGTGTGTACATTTTCATTCCCATAATTCTTGCCAAGTAGGTCATCCGGATTGGCAAGCGAAAGTAGACATTCCTTAACCATGGATTATTAGAGAGGACCTCCTGTGCTGGAGTCCTGCAACAATCTATTGCTACCCAGAATTGCCCTTTCTCATTTATTCTTACATTGTCTGGAAATCCTGGAAGGTCCGCAACAAGTTCCACTGTTCCAGATTTTGGACCTTCTAACCAATATTTCATGAGCCTGCATGCCATTCAAGAGAGAGATGGAGATGAAGGTTTAGTCAAACATAACTTAATATTAACTAGATAGGTACGTGCTTAGGTACCTGCAGTTGGTGGTCTCAGTGAAGAGAAGGAAGGTTTGGTCCTGAGAAAATTGTAAGCCATTTGGAAAGGCCAAACCATGCAAGACAACATGAGTTGTTTTAGTGGGAGGGTCATATCTCAGGAGCCTACCGGTGGCTTCTCCTTCCAATAGTATAAGGAAATGATCCCTGCAATTACATAAATAAATTCCCATTATTACTAAAGATACAATAAGGGGCGGAGAGTTCTCGAAGACTGCCACATTCTCATGTTTTGGATAAAGGGCGAGTCATGTTTCGAGCATGGATTGTCACTGAGGAACTAACTTCACCTTATCCTTTATTTGAATTAAAAGAAGAAAAAAAAGAAGAAGGTATTGCTTACACTCTGTTGTATCTCGTGCTAGTATCTGTGAAGAAGATGGAACCATTGGTGTGGATATCAAGGTCATTTGCAAAGAGTATGGGGTTGCCTTCTACGTCTTGAGTCGACAAAGGAGTTGCTAGTCCTCCTTCAGGTCCAACAGCTAGAAGTCCATAATAAGCGTCCGCAATGTACAGATTTCCAGTCACTTTGTCAAATCTTAACCCTAGTGGACGACCACACCTTTTTTCATGCTTCCATTGCTTGTATGTGGTGGACTCATTGCCTTTTGCACAAACCTGCTCTGACCTTTCATTTTTGCAATTTTTTTTTTTTTCCCAAATATATCATCTATCATTAGCAATGTATCATTGTATATTTCTTCTTTTAAAAAAAAATGCGATTAGTGAATGAAACAATAATGCCATGAGGATGAGGGGTTGATATCTCATAATCTTTTATTTTAGCTTAGAAAAAGAAAAAATAATTTGATGAGGATAGCGTATATACCAATTTGCTGTTACAAGCGCAAATGTCTCCCAACCCACATCCGGGCCCATCCATCTCACGATGCGTCCATCGGCTAACCCGGTGTAAGGCCCAAGGCCCAAAGCATCAAACTCCAAAGATTCAGGCCCAAAAACTTCGTCCTCGAACTCCAACTTCCCGAGTCCCAACCGGCTCAGATTGTCCCTCGGCCACCTCTCCATGACTTTCTTGTATGGCGCAATGCTGTGCTTGACGGGCTTGAATTCATGGCCGCCTAGCGGGCCTACTTGTAGAGGATCCATTATGACAAAGCCCAAAACCAGAATAAGGAAAAGCACAAGTGGGTGCTGCAATAATATCGCTTCATCTTTGTATTTCAGCTTTCTCTTCTCCATGTTAAAGAGAGATCGAAAGAGAAGAGGCAGAGAAAGTTTGATAGACTGAAGTTTTTGATGCATTGTGTTTGTTATGGTAGTACTGAAGCAAAGAAAAGAAGAAGAAGCTAGTGGATTGTAGTCGGTGACGAAATAGCTAGTACTAGTAGCAAGTATACATACAGATAGATGTTGGATAAAGGGTTGGTTGAGAGCATAGCACAATGCAGATATTATCATGCGATGTTTATGTGTGATTAAGTGGTTGAGAGTAGGTTGTCTATTGTTGCCCATGTCTTTGGCATTCAATCTCATTCTGTTGGATAGATGTTCTGAAAAGTTATAAAGCATTTCTGCATGAGAAATTAGAATATCAATCTGTCAATTTCTAGTACTCATGAGCTTTGAAACTTTCAAAATAGATGATTTTTGATCAGTATCCCAATGAACGAACTTTGTAAGCTCTCGATTTTACATATCAACAAAAATCTCCTTAGTTAAGTACTACACATTTGCCCAATCTCCTTTCCAAGTTTAAACCAGGAGTCTAGGAGACGATCCATTGATGACTTAAGATGCAGTGATTGAGCACATGCAGCAAGTATATCTATACTATTATTAAGAGAAGAGGCTTTGTTAGCCAAAATTAAAATTTTTGACAGACTTAACCTTGAAATATTAAAAAACTTTGAGAATAAATTAAATCACAAGGGTAAATATGACAATTACAAAGTAGATTTTTATTAAGAAAATTAAAAAGAAATTATCCCACAGTCTCCACTTTTCTCTCTGCAATAACTTTTTTTTTTCTTAAATAAAAAACAATTACACATGCAGAGCATGTATGAAGAAGACTAGTATATATATATATATATATATATATATATATATATATATATATATATATATATATATATATATATATATATACTATTATTAAGAGAAGAGGGTTTGTTAGCCAAAATTGAAAATTTTGACAGATTTAACCCTGAAAGATTAAAAAACTTTGAGAATAAATTAAATCACAATGATAAATAGGACAATTATAAAATAGATTTTTATTAAGAAAATTATAAATAAAAAATGATTCCACAACCCCCATTTTTCTCTCCCACTATTTTATCTCTGCGATAATAGCACATGCATGCCGAACTCGCTAGATCTGCATCAATATTATTATCGTTCAATCAGACCAGTGCAAGTGTACTGCAGGAAATGGTTGCTTAGAAGAGGACGAAGATGTCGACCAATGACTTTGATGATGGAATGGGAAGAAGGCAAAAATGATTGAAGTTTGTCAGAACGGGGACTTAGTGATTTAGTGATGTAGGACGAGATCCGGTTTAACCTAAAAATCATAAAAGCAAAGAAGTGGTGTATAATCAAGAAGAGTGATTGGAAAATAGATAACTCACGCGTAATGAGGTTACTAGCAGCTGGAATATTCAAAGAGATTTGGTTTTGGACTTTTTGAGTTTCTCGTGCAAAAAGTCAGGTATTAATTGTGAATTAGATTGGGACCAACTTTTGGCCAGAATGTCCGTTTGAGAGGCATAATACATTTCTAGAATGGGAACGACGAGATCTTCAAGACTCACTTTAATTAGCCTAACAGATTTAGGCCAAAATATGTCGTTTTAATTATCCGATTTGGGATTTAATATTTTTAGGCTAGTTTTATATTTTTTTTAGGATTCTTTTTATCTTAGGTTTTAAGTTTTCTTTTTAATTTGGATTCTTTAGGATTTATTGTTAGATTATGATTATGATTAGATTATGACTTGGATATCATGCCATGTATCAAGATAAGTTTATCATATCAAATTTAACAAAATGAGAGATTTTTCTCAAATTCTCTGGTGACTTCAGATTTATCTTTCTAGGGTTTATTACTTGTAAACCCAGGTTACTTCTGACTGCGTCACTTAGGGTTTGTTGTTCTTATTAGCTAGATACGCACCAATGATATGAGTATAAATTCTGGGGCACCCCTGATTGCGTGGTCCAAATGGAAGAAAGACCTGCAAACTTTCCCTAGTTAGCTCGCTTGATCAATTATATTTCACTACAGCTTGTCAAAATATCTTCTGTAAGACGCAGATGTTACATCATGATCGATATTGACTATCCATATTTGGTAATCCGATAATCTTGCCAGCCACTCAGACACTGGTTTGTAGGTGCATGCAGTAGCCGATACAGTTGAATACACACACACACACACACACACACACACACACACACACATGCCTGATCAGAAGAGGACGTCCGCAACCCAGAAAAAGTGAGGACGTTCCTCATTCGGCCTCAATCAAGCGGCGATGGAGGCGTTGTGGTTGCCGAACGAACTCTCTGGACATCCCGGACGGCGTCAAGATCAAGCCGCAGGCTCAGCTGATCGGAATCAGAGGTGTGCACGGCGAGCTCACCTGAAAACATGGAAACCCATCGAGGTCGACTTCGAACTCTTCATCGATGACTCCAGCGGCAAGCAGAGGCTCGACATCGAGGCCTGGTTCGAGTCCTCTTCTGGAGGGACGTCCTTTTCTGGGTTCAGATTTGCCATAGACGAACCAAATTTGTCAAACTTGAACCGTTCATACTTGTAATCTTAAATCGCCATTTTGAATGCCTTAAATATCACCGATTTGGCTGAAAATGTGCAAAAATGATCTACACATTAGGACCTAAAAACTGAACGGTTGAGATGCCGAAATGTGATCAAAAAGTTAGTCTAATGCCCTATTCCTATAAAAGACCAAAAAGAGGGATCCCTTAGTAGAATGGCCCTGATATATATATATATATATATATATCAAAAACTTGCCATGACTTGTGTTATTTTTGTACTATAACTATTAAATACTTCATAATAGCCCATGATGACCAAAAACTTCATAATATCCTACTACTATCTCCACCTTAACTAAGGTGCGCAATAAAATCAAAATTTTAAGCAATTAAACTTAAGACATGAGTTTCCAAAAATAAATAAATGCAGTCTTAAAAGTCCTAAGTGAGCTTAGTAAGTGATTTTCGAAGAAGCGAAGTTATGCTTGAATGGCCTCTTGTGGTCTTGAATGTGAATGGATTTTTGTGGAGCACATATATATATTTCATGAACTCATGTTAAGAAAGGAACTCGTGAGGTGGGTTATTGGCAGAACATCAGTAAGGGTGGAGAATGTATTAATTGGAATGAATAATAATGGTGAGTTTTCATGGGAAAAACCTAAGTAGAAAGAGAAGCAAGAAGAAGCACATGGACTACGATTGGAGGTATGGTGTTACTGAAAGAGTGGTGGACATGATTCATGAGAGATGGAAGACATTGGAAACGATTACATTGAACATTAAAGCCCCAGCTACACTTAAACATAAAATGAATGCATGAGATATTGTAGGTTTGAGTCCTATGATTTTTGTTACAACTCTCTCCGTTTGCAATTTTGTTTCTTTTTAGGGTTTCCACAGGTGGATGTAGTTATGGTGCAATAAGGAAATGACAAATATCGTAATTTTAATGAAACCAAATATGTTTTAAGATAAAATTAGTCCACAAATGACATGTATGAGAAGTATAACTTAAAAAAAAATTACGATGGAATATAACTCGTGATTGTTTATTGAGTTTTTCTATTGAGACCTCCATATTTGCTCATTTGACCTTCCATGTTTTTTACACCTCTGATTTACTTTTTAAAAAAGTAAATTTGCTATCTAAACTTCTTTTAAATACCTAACTTAACCTTACTTATAAATGAAATGTTCCGAACATTAGAAATGAGTTTTAATACTCCCATAATTATTTCTTTACAAAAAAAAAAAAACTGAAATAATTATTAAAAAAAGTCATAGCTTGGTAACTAATTAAAAAAAAATTACCATAATTGTTTTCAAGCCTAATGTTTCATGTTTTATGGTTGCTACCGTTTTAGCTAGGATATAAATTAAATTTGCTCATTATATTATTTTTATTTAGCTTTATCTTATATACAACTTCACATGTTGATTTGGTTTAGTTTACACGATGACTCTCTATCCATCATTTCATGATCTTGTTATACTAATGAGAAAGTCCTTTATCTAATTTTTTTCATATTGCAATTTTGTTCTTGTATAATTCACCAAGTAATTTTGAATGTATTTTCTTTTGAATTTTTTTTTCTTGAAAGCTTTCATGAACAAAGAAAATGAGAAATGAGATTTGAAAATGGAAACTAATAATAAAAGTAATATAAATTGTGTTTATATCCTTATAAAGCTTTGGAGAGAGAACAAGTATATATATTTTTTCTTAATATTTTATTGTTTGTAATAGTCTTTTTATATAAGGACATATATGTCATTTAATAATTAAAAAATAAGAGAAATCTAGTAAGCAAGTTAGGAGATCCAATAGCAACTCTCTTGTTTATTACATTTCACCATGTTTATTCCATATACTAAATTGTATGTAGATCTTTGCAAACATTAAACATGTGTGTGGTATCTCTCTCTTTCTGTTTTCTCTCTCCAATGTTGTCTCAGTCTCCCTTCTTATTGTTGTTCCCTCTTTTCTTTAATACTGGCGCAAATGCTTATGCATGCAGCTATATTTAAAGTCAAGAGCAGAGCAGCAGTAGCTACCCCAAACAAAAAGGAAGACGAGAGAGAGAGAGAGAGAGAGAAAGAACTTAGAAGCTTAGCTAGCCCTAGCTAGCTATTTTTAATTGGTTTTCGAAGAAATATGGCAATTAGTCTGAATAGTGGGTTCGAGATGCCACTAATGGGTCTGGGTCTTTGGCGCATGGAAAAAGATCAGATCAGACCTCTCATCATCACTGCCATAAAACTTGGCTATCGCCATTTTGACTGCGCTGGTACGTACTGTTCCCTAATTACAGCAGCTTATTATTTGCAGTAATCATCTTTAATGGTAGACTCGAAACTTGGCCTGCCAGCTCCAAGCTAGACGTTTTTAACATACGTTTGTTTCTCAATTTATTCACTATGTTACATATATTCTCCTCAATCGGAATTTGATCGAGAAGTTTTAAGTTGCCCATATAATGTTGCAGCCCATTACAAGAATGAAGTAGAAGTTGGGAACGCGCTTGCAGAAGCATTTCGGTCTGGACTTGTCAAGAGGGAGCATGTGTTCATTACCTCTAAGGCCAGTCTAGTTGGAAACTTCAGTAATTAGATTGCTAATTAACTACTAATTATTTTTGTGTAGACTATTAGTGATCGAGTAATTACCTTGTCCTTATGTATTTCATGCCCGCAGCTTTGGAATTCAGACCATGGACATGTTGTTGAGGCCTGCAGAGACAGCCTGAAGAAGCTTCAGTTAGAGTATCGATCTAGATCTCTACTTGATTCACTTTCCTATAGCCACCACTCATACTGGTATATACATTTGTTGCCTAAATCTCTCTTTCTCTAATACAAACATATTGGTTAATAATAACAAATTGATTAAACAGAAAAATATTTAGGTTGAGCTTTGATTTTTTCGGGTATTCTACATATAAATTTCACAGGAGTTGGTACTACTGGTAGTGTTTTGGATGAGGATAGGATGCTGGTCATGGACACCACGATATCCCTGGAAAGTACCTGGCATGATATGGAAAAGCTTGTGTCTCTGGGATTAGTTCGAAGCATTGGAATCAGGTGCCAAAAAAAAGAAAAATAAAACTGGAAATCGTTGGATCATTTAATGAATATTAGATAAAACTAAAATCATGATATTGTATAACATAAGTGTTTTTTTTTTTTTTTTTTTTTGGAACAAAGGAAAATTCATAATATATGACTATATGTATGCAGCAACTATGACATCTTTCTAACAAGAGATTGCTTAGCTTACTCCAAAATAAAGCCTGCAGTAAATCAGTTTGAAAGTCACCCATACTTCCAGCGCGAATCTCTCATCAAATTCTGTAGGAAGCACGGAATATGCGCTACAGCTCATACCCCTCTAGGAGGCTCTGTGGCCAACACTAAGGACTTTGGTTCAATTTCTTGTTTGGATGATCCAATCCTTAAGGTATGTAGTAATCAATTAACAGTTTTCTTCATAACAGTAGACATATAAGTACTGATTGAAAAGGGTGGCATTCTAACTATATTTCAGGGTTTGGCTAAGAAGTATGAAAAGAGTGCAGCACAGATTGTTCTCAGGTGGGGAATACAAAGGAATATAGCAGTCATTCCAAAGACCTCAAAAGTTGAGAGATTGAAAGAGAATCTGCAAGTTCTTGATGACTTCAAGCTGAGCAAAGAGGACATGGACCTCATCAAAACCATAGATAGGAAATACAGGACCAATCCGGCTTCCAAGACTTGGGGCCTAGATGTCTATGCATGAGTACTACGTAACTACCTTCATGGAAAATAATAAACCGAGTACGTCTTGTACCCGGTCAATTCTGAATTTGCACTCTATTAATAAATATGAATAAAGTGAAGAAAGGCCTATGTACCTTTTAATTGGAAGGTTTTCTTAATGCATGCATGTTCATGCTAGTACAGAACATCTTAGAGAATGGTGATGTTTTTATTCATATACCTCCTAATTGGTATTTAAATCTCCTGCAATATATTTTCTACCATTACAACTCTAGTTTTGCCCCTTATTCTTTTCTCGATCTGCACCTCGATCTTGTTCTTCCTACCTTCTCAATTCCAAACTATCGATCACCCTCATTGTGTTTTTCATTTTGTTTTTTCGATCGAGATCACACGTACGGTTCCTCAAAAACTTTCTAAGCCCAGAAACTAATCTATGTCGGGGGATCACGTCAGAATGCTTTCTTTCCGGGGCAATTCATTATACACCCAATTTCTAAAAAATCTAATGGAAAAAAACCACCTATTAATTCTTTTTAATTTACACCCAATTATTGCCAACTAGGATAAAATATTGGATTTCGTTTTTCGAAGAATTACACAAATTGCCATAATCTAAATCTGACAAACATAAGTTAACTAGCAAGATTAACGTCATCTTTAAATACCTTAATCAGGGGCGGAACCAGGATTTAAAAATTGGGAGGGGGGGGGGGGGGGGTCCAGATAGAAGTATAAATTATCAGAAATAATTTGTTATAAAAAATTTGTTTGTAAATAAATACAACTATAACAATAATTTAATAAATTATATATGTAGTATATAATTCATAAGCCAATAATTAAAACTAAACCAATGATAACTCGAATCAACAACTCAATAACTGAAGATAAGATGACTTTTAATTAATCAACCAAGTATCAAAACTAATCAACAACTCAATAAATGAAGATAAGATGACTTTTAATTAATCAACCAAGTATCAAAACTAATTTGACTATCATGCAAATAAGGAAAAAAAAGAAAGAATTAATCACTAATCATCCTTTATTTCTGTATATTTATTCATGGCTATGTTATTTATCATAATCCCAAATACTCCTATGGTCAATCAATCAAATACTACTACTATTTTTATCAGTACTCACCTGAGTTGTTAAAAGGGGGGGGGAGGGACCCCGTCGGGCCTAATAACAGGTCCGCCCCTGAGCTTAATTGTAAAAAAAATTATTGGTCCCATTATTATCGCAGTTTTCATTAAATTCATAATGATTGCTAGAATTATGGAGTTTTTCTTTTAATAATTTCCTAAATTTACTTTTCGGTAATTTAAACTTTATGTTTTACTTGCAATCTAACTTAAAGGTAGAGGTAAACCACTGCAAGTGGCCTAGTGGTTCTTGCTTAGTTGGGTGTGCTCCCCAACCTAGGTTCGAATCCTGAAGCTGTCAAAGTGGCCAGGCACTATGCTGCAATGCACAGTTGGAGCATTTCACATGCGCCGAAGGGGTTTATCTTGGGCCTAGGAAGCCTTTGGGTTCCCCTTGACAAAGTCAAAAAAAAAAAAAAAAACTTAAAGGTAGAGGTTTAAAGTTTTTATCCCAACTAATATATTGTTTTTTGTTTTTAATTACAACCTAAAAATTAGACATATATGTTTAGCTAACCTGAATTCTAAGAATTTTCATATCAACCCATTCACATCAACCTCTTTCTTAGGTATTCTATCATTGCAAGTTGACCATGTTTATTAGGTTGAAAGTCTCTATATTATACCTATATGCATATACCTATATAATAAGGTACCTGATCATCAAAACACTTTTTCTAGTTAATTTGATTTCAAGTATGTATCTAATATATAGGAGGTTTAATTTTTGTTTCTTTTTGTATGACACCTCTACATTAGAATCATTTCTCTTTTTTTTTGGTATCATATACCTCTTTGTTAGGTTTTCTATTATATTATACCTATGATCGTAGAAGATACGATCCTTTTTTATCTTGAAGGTTTATGATATTTAAGCCTCACTTGCATATAACTATTTAGTATTTGAGAGTGAAAAGCTATCATGAGATCAATATGACAATATACCTAAATAGAAGAAGAAAGTAATCCAATAACAAGATACATACCTTACAATTAGACATTTTTCGAGTATGTAGAGAGGCACCGAATGTGAGCCTAGGAGTGAAAACACAATAACAAAAGATTTTTGCCCATTTCCTGACCCCATCTCCAAACCTTTTCTTTTCTTTTAGAACATTTTCTTTATTTCTCCCTCAGAGACACAAGTGAGAAGTACCGTGCATGCTTGCCTTTGCCCTTTCTTTCAAGCAAGAAAAACATTTTCTCTCAGTGTTTGAATCAAAGTCTCCTTCCATCTTTTGAAACAATAATTGATCCCGTCAAGGAAAAGAAAATTGAAATTCTATTCGGAAAGAAAATATCTACATATAAGGAAAACAAGAACTAAAATGTGTGCATATATAGAAATATATACTCAAGTTAGTAATCACAATATAAAGAAAGGGAGAAATTAAGGACGTAATTGATTATGATAAAGTCAAAATGAATTGATTTTTCAGCTTCAAATTCAAATGGATGATAAGATTAAGGAAGTTACTTAATTTAACTCTCTACAATCAGAAGGGCAAATTAGATATATCAAAAAAAATGAGAAAAACTATTAATTATATACATATACTCAATATGGAAAGTTTGCTTATGTAGAGTGGGTGTAAATTGAAAGAAAAATATATATCGGTTTTTCCAATAGAAGCTTATATTTTTGGGTTTATATCTAATTTTTTCCTTTCTTTCCCCTGGCCACCAAGAATATATAGATTGGGATTTAACTCCAATCAGCGTCGGTGGGATTCGAACCCATAATGGTGGTCCTTGGAACCAGCGTATGGCTGCATTCGTGCGATCACAACCCAGCACAAGCACGGACCTCGCTCAGCAACAGCTGGCATGGGTCTTAGCGCACACCACCGCCTTTATAAAGGGAGTCTCACCTTAGGATCTAGGTATTCATTCCATTCTTCCCACTCTGACACTCTCACCAATTCATAACATAGCTTCCGCTTTGCCCCCCATGTCTAACTTAAGCGTCAGAGGAGAGAAGTTCGGAATCTTCCGGACTTCCTCCTAATGATTTCCTTTGCTGCAGGTTTATTAGGAGAGATCAAGTACGAGCTAAGTCACAACTTCATTCCGCTCAACTACCCCTATCCAGATTTACATACAAACATTTGGCGCCGTTTGTGCAATTATGGACAAAAGGTCAGTGTGCTCTATGGCGGACGGACAACCAAGCTCTCACACCCTCCTCCCCCTCCAGACAATGAAACGCCAAACCTTCAATGAAGGCTTTTCATCACCCCACAGGATCAAGTAATTCACCCAAACCCACTAGCGTCCGGTGGAAGTAAACCGCCGGAGTCTTCATCTGGCGACCTCGCCCACGAGTTGGCACGAATGTAGGAAGACATCAATCAACTACTCACAGAGTGGATGGAGGCAAATAATCGATACAACACACTATTAGAAAAATACAATGGAGTACAACACAATGACAGGACTTCCACTTATCCAGTCGACAGCGCTCAGTCACAACACCAATCCCGGCAGAAGTTAATCCACCATAGCAGTTCACTCAACCCGAAGCAGCTACGGGGCAAGGAGGCTAAACCCCCCCCCCCCCCCTCCCTCCCCCCAAGGGGCTGAAGCGAGTGGAGAAGAACGAGCAGGTGGCGAATTCAGAAGATACAACACATTCCCTCCACAAACAACCATCCCAAACAGCAAACGCTCAATCCACACTTCTCCTTCAGCGGATACAAAACCTTGAGGAGTAGCGCGTCGAGCTAAGACATTGCTGCAACTTCCCAGAGCCAAACCACAATTCACCAAGTGCCTGGGACCATTCACTCAGCAGATCCTACAATCTGTCAGTATGCCAGCCTCTAACCTTTAAAGATTAGCAGCTTACACTGGGAACACTGACCCCATACACCCATTTGGAGTACTTCGAGTCAGCCATCCGCGGAAAGTGTCATGATGATGAGGTCATCTGCCACCTATTCCAATAGAGACTATCCAGAGAAGCAATGGGATGGTTCTACGAGCTTCCCCCCGGATCAATCAACTCTTTCCAACAGTTAGAAGATGCCTTTCTCACACAATTCGAGTTAATAGCAGATGACTTTCAGGACTAAAGTCAGCTATTCAAGATATTCCAGGCAGACGATGAAACTCTCCGCTCGTACGTCATACGTTGGCGAAAGGCTCCCACTTTAGGAACCTATACAAGGGAGTAGCAGCAATAGCCTTCAAACAGAGCTTGCGGAATGGCAATTTCTTGTACCACCGTGCTTACTTATGACAAACTCATGGAAAAGGTCATCATACACACAAAAGCATAGTACAACACATACGGTGACAACCCTCCCCCTCCCTTCCGAGCTATGCCTGTCGCACGGGTATAGTCTGGTCATACCTCCAATCTAGAGGGCAGCAAGAAGAGCGGATGGCAGCAAGACAAGCGTGACAGTCATTATGATAAGCGCCCGCGCGACAAGTACTACCAAGAGGGCAAAATCCCAACACAACAGCAAGTGCGAAGATGAGCGGCCGAAGCCACCAGCTCCCAGATACAAAGTATTCACCATTATAAACACTACCTATGAAGACATCTACGACCAGTGCAAGGCGGAATTCCCCCCATCACCACCTAGAAAATATGTGAAGTAAGGTAAACCAAGGAACACCTGAAAGTGGTGCAAATACCATACGGATGACGGCCACGAAACCAACAAGTGTATTGCTCTTAAGGATATGATTGAATCGCTATTCCGGGAAGGCGAACTCCAACAGTTCAAGGCACAACAAGCAAAGGCACAGCCAGCACACCAGGATCGCATCAACGTAATCGAAGGCGGAGCTCCTATCCTCACTGCTTCCTCTCAAACCCAATGGAAGGCTCTCAAGAAGGTACAATTGGCGTGAGGTCGTTAGTATCTGATCTGACAGGCCACCCAAAAGGCCCAAGGCTGGTTGGAAACCCATTACATTCTCTGAAGAGGAAGAGCAAGGAATCTAGCTTTACGACAATGAGCCATTCCTAATCGATGCAGTCATTGATAATGGAAAGTCGGCCGAGTCCTTATTGACAACGAGTCCGCAATGAACGTCATCTTCAGTGATGCATACAAGCTGCTCCAACGACCTGATAACAGGTTAATCCAGGATCACGAACCCCTGCTCAGCTTTTTCGTAGACACAACACAACCCTTAAGCTCCAACTTCATGAGTTTAAGATTGGGCTAAGAGTCTAGATCCGCGGAAGTATACGCTGATTTCATAGTGGTAGACTGCCTTAGTTCCTACAATGCCATACTTGGCAGCCTAGCCTTGAACAAATTGAGGGCCATCACCGCCGGGTTCATGTTACTTCTGAAATTTCGTACCCCTGTAGGAACATGTACCATCCGGGGAAGTCAGCAGATAGCAAGGGAGTGCTATTCCACAACATTAGATCGGTCACAAGCCTAGACAGAGATAATGTAGTAGCTGACCTACCCAAGCCAACAGACAAGCCAAAGGATCTGCACGACAAAACCCTGGGCCAATCCATATTGGATCCAGAAGCAACTTTGGTCAGCGTATCAGTATTAGATGAACACCCCGAACTGATATTACACATAGGTGCACAGTTAGATCCTAGACTCCAGGATGATTTAATCAAATTGCTGAAGGAATACTCCAAAGTCTTTACTTAGTCCTATGCGGACATGCCAAGGATTTCCCCGGATATTATATCATAAGTTGAGCATCAAACCGTCAGCACTCCCAGTCAAGCAAAAGCGGAGAGCATTCAATGAGGAAAAATATCAAGCCATCCAAGCAGAGGTCACCAAACTCCAGGATATTGGTTTCATCTGCGAAACCAACTACCCACAATGGATATCCAATGTAGTCATGGTCAAGAAAGCAAATGGCAAGTGGCTATGTGCGTTGACTTCAAAAAACTAAACAGTGCCTGCCCCAAGGACGACTTTCCCCTACCACAGATCGATCAATTGGTTGATGCCACTACGATGTTGTTCAAAGCTTTGAAGTAGTCATATACCCATTGAGGTGCAAGAGCCCAACTTGCGTGTATAAAGCTACAACTCAAATCGTAACACGAAATGCCTGAACCTTAACAAGGATCTACTGGAAGAAAAGCAGGACCAAGCACACATGCCCAACCTAGTCAACAAGCAGAAAATAGCTCAGTACTACAATGCAAGCGTCCGCGGACAAACTCTCTAACTGGGGGATTGGGTCATGAAGCAAGTCATCCCTGCACCCACCAGCCTCCGCCCCACATGGGAAGGTTCGTACAAGATCGTCGAGGTAGCTGTCCTAGGAACCTTCTACTTGCAAAAAAGAATAGCCAGATCTCCAAGCACCCATGGAATACTGAGCATCTGCGCTACTACAACAACTGAGCTTCCGCTCAGCGTTTTATGACTTCATAAGTCTTCTTCTTATGTTACATGTTCATTTTTTGTTTTGTTACAATTGTCCTTAGGGGCTAAGCATTGTACATCCGCCGATCATTCAGTGTCAATGAAATAAGGAATTATTCAGACCATTGTTTTCTTTTTACTCTTACACACTGGTCATTCGACATGCGAGTAAAATCACAAACATGAGGGAAGGGTTTGTGCAGCTACTGCCGGATTTGAAAAACAATTTTAATTCCTTTGGATATTTCATTTGACAAAGACAAAAGTTTAGCGAAAGCACTTCCACAATTTAACAAAACATGAAAACGGGGTCAATCCATAAAAATAACAAAAGCCAAAGGCAGGGCCACCCCTACCAAATTTACAAGCAACATAAGCATAAAACATCCTTTGTCTGGTGTTCAAAAAAAAAAAAAAAAAAGGAAAGAAACAATGAGCAGCAGATATTTAATTCTCAATGTCTACAGGACTACGAACCATTAGTCTGGGGAGTAACACCTGAAGTCACTGGAAGCTGGCGCTCGAAGTTGTGACAATTGGAGACGTGGAAGCGGAAGTGGTCGTGTTGGCTGTCTGCATTCCCATTTCAGTATCTTCCTCTTCCTCGAACATGCTTGCATCTTCTCCATCAGAGGGTGCTTGACCGCCAGCACGCTTCTTGGCGGCCGCTTTGATCTGATTGAGCTTTTTCCTCTTCTCCTCTTCCTGCAGCACTAACAATGCCTTCTTGTCAATCACCCCCTAATCCATGAAGTATTTGAATTGGGTATCATAGGCAAGCTTGGAGAGCCTATTAAGTCCCTTGTTCAAGGGTCTTGTTTGGCTCTTCTCCTCCAGCAAATTCCGCTCAAAGATATCAATTGCTCCAGCGAGAGAGGTCTGCATGGCACGGCTAGAGCACTGCGTTCCCGCTCCTGCTCCACAACTTCTCCTTATCCTTCAGGACAATGACATCTTCCAACTCCTTCTTCAGCTGCTGCACCTCCTCCTCAGCATCCGCCAAGCTCATTTTGGCCAATGGCAGGTTCACCTCATGGTCCTCCAACTCTTTGGTTAAGCGCTCAATCTCTCGCTTCCGCTCATGACCCTAATCTTTCAGCGCCTTGTTCTCCTTAGTCTGCTTCTCCAATTTCTTCTTCAGAGTTGTGACCTCTTTGCTTAAGTTACCGATCTTAAGTCTCGCCTCGTCACATTCGCCCCTACCTACCTGCAATTACCTCTTCAGTTTGCTATCCTCCTTGAACTCCTTGCTAACAAAGATCTTGTGACCCAGCTTGATCACTTCCCCCAAGATCTTTTGTTTGGCTTCTAGGGGCGAGCAGTTGCCCAGGTGATGTGGCCATAGAAGTTCATCTTGCCTGAGATCTTGGCAACCTCAGCAAGATATGAAGCATCTTTAACCTCATACCCGTCCGCCATCTTTTTCATGGTCTTCTTGGCCTTCGCAGGAACAAGTCTGGTAGGTGAGGGCACATTAACAGAAACCATGGCACCAGGTTCAAAAATTTGCACACCCTTAGCGGCCTTAACGCGCCTCCGCTTCCGCTTAAGCTCAACGGCCGTCTCAATCCTCTTCCCTTTCTCAAACTTCTTCTGGCGTGCATCCTCATCCTCTTCCTCATTCTCCTTTGCATCCTCTTCCTCATCTTCCTCCTCCCTTAGCTCTTCTTCATCTCCTTCCATGGACTCCTCCTTGATCACAAGCATCGTCGCCGTCTTCTTCTTCTTTTGCCTCTTTGTAGCCTTTTCCGAAATTGGATCCTTAAACTCCGAGGACTTGGGCCGCTTAATCTAGTGCAAACCTTCTTGTATCCACACTTCCTGGGTGGCATCATCCTCCAACACCTTCCGGGCATCCGTGGCAATGAGATCTAACTACGTTAACCATTCCATGGGATTCCAAGCCATCCTATTGATCTTCTATTGAGCAGCGTCGTTATCTATACAAACTACAAAGAAAACATGTCATGTCATTAAGCGGACAGAGCAGTAACTATAAATATGATTTGACACAGTAAACACTTACTTGGCCTAGGTGTTATGCCACAGAGGATCAGTGCGTCCCAACACGTTAGCTTGGTGATATTGAATAGACCCTTCTCCTTCACTATATGCTTAATCCGCTACAAAAGCGCCAATTCCCAGTTGCACAGCGGATAGTACAAGTCCTCTGCAGATACAAGAAATGAGAAAAGTTAAGAAATAACATCATAACATAAAGGGCACCAACAAAAGAAACAACAGGGGAAGCAAGCATCAACAAAGGAAGATTAGAAACACGTAACTCTGGCACGGCAGACACACCTTTAGTTTGCAACTTTTGCGGAACATCGTCATCGCCATAACGGTCAGGAGTGTTACTCCTACCTCTCTCCCAATATCCATACGCAAAGCACACAGTCGTGAGCTAGGTAGTGGTCGAGCCAGGAGCGTCTACGAAGAGCCTATGGACCTTCATGACGTCCCTCCAGGCGGTCAAGCCAAAGGTCCCTGAACACTTCTGCTTTCAGGAATATTGCAAAGCGTAGTAGTACATCAGTTCCGCTCTAGTGGGAAATCCTAACCCGCAAATGTGCCATACTACGTGGAAAGCTTGTAGTATTCATAGCATGATAGGCGAAACCTGCCCAACAGTAATTTTCAACCCAGAAAGAATGCATTGCATAAAGGGATCCAACGGAAGATACAAGGCCATCTTCACTTGCGCACGATGAATGACTATGTGACCCTCGGGAGGATTATGCGCGGACTCACCCTTCCTCAATGGCCGTAGCTTGACAGTGTACGGAATAGAATACTGCTCTTTCATTCCCTTAATCTCTTCCGCAGTCATCGACCTCTACGGCGGATTTATCTCCATACTGTCTTCAAGGTGATCTATGGCCTTGGTGCCAGTATAAAGATCACCATCCTCGAGATCTTCAATATTTCTTTCCTCCTCTGGACAATTTAAAGGACCTTCAGACTCGGAAATTCTCGCACGCTTCCGGAATGTTTTAAATTCAGGTTTCTTACCCGCCTTCTGTTTCCGGAGAATACTTTCTCCCCTAGCCGGTCCCCTAAGGTAAGCGTTTATGGGGGACTCTTTTTGCACGATATCACTTACGGGCATATGGGGTAGTTCTAGTAGGGGATTTTTTCGCTGAAGTGGAACTAGGTTCAGCGAACGATTCTGTAAGACCTCGGAAATTTGTTATTAATTCCTAAATGTTTCCTGGGATTAATAAGGTGTTCGTTTGTACGATTTCGTGGTTCGAGGGTGGAGTGGAATTATTTTCGGACGAATAATTATTCAAAGTGCACGTTTTAAGGGGTTCACAAAGGTTGACTTTTTATACGTTGGGATTCTCCGAAATCCTCATTCACGAAAGTTGTAGAGCGCGTCGATACGAGTTCGTGGACATGCGGAACTCGGAAATCGGAGTTCGTATGAAGAAGTTATCGCATTAAGAAAAAGTTTCCATTTTGGTTAAATAGGAAAAAAATCAGAAAAATCAGAAGTTTCCAAAAAGGGAAACTTTTTCTCTCTCTTCGGTCCCGACCTCGGTTCGCCCCTCATCTTCGCCGGCCGATTTCTTCCTCCTCTGGCCACCTTTTGCTTCTATTCCAAAGGGAATCCTACTCTCCTCAGTCCCCTCTACACGTCTGTGGTAGTGATTCGTCGTGGGAAGCACCGTAGACGGCGTTACAAGGCTGGGAAGTTTGGCGGCGGCGATGCTTCGAACCCAGATCGGAGATCACTTTTCCGGCCACCATAGCCGGTGATTCTTGGGGGCTTTTGAAGCCCAGAGAACGTAGATGCTTCCCTCCAAGCGGCTTGCAACGATTCAACCTGTGGAGCTCGAATTTTGAAGATTGTGATTCTAGGGTTCTTCGAATTTCAGATATTGCGAGGTAAATTCCGGCCAAATGGCTTTGATTCTGACTTTGTGCTAGTTATGAATGTTTCAATTGGAGTTGAGATGAAGAACTTTGATGTTGGAAGTTTTGTCAAATTTTGACTTTGGTTTGATGGCGGTGCCGCCACTGTGGTGGTGGTTTCCGGCGGCTTCCGGCCACCTCTGGGGCAGTTTCTGCTCCTCAGTGCGATCTACTCGTCGATACGAGCGTTTCTATATATAGTTTGTAATTTTTGGAAGTCGTATGAGCATGTTATGAATTTTCCAAGTTTTAGGGTTTTCGGTTCGATCGATTTTCTATCCGTGAGGATTCGGCCGTTCGATCGACTTGTAGTTTTGATTTATTGATCGTAGAAGTGTTCCGAAGACGTTGGATGGTCTCGGATGAGGATCCGACTGTTGGATCGTCGAATAATTGTGTTTTGTGAATTGTGTGCTTTATCTATACTATTATTAAGAGAAGAGGTTTTGTTAGCCAAAATGCATATGAAATTACATATGGATCCTTACATCATATATTAATTTGAAATTATATTTAATAACTAAGGGATAAGAAGGTAAATAACAAAATCAAAATTGAAAAAAAATAAGAAAACAATAATTTACTTATCTACAGATAACTTCCCACTTACCCACTATGTGCATTTCATCTAAGACAAAACTTCCCACTATTTGTAATAACTCTCCACTTATTTTGAAAAAAGCTTTTCCACATCTATTTAATTGATAATTATCCACACCCATCGGGTGTGTTTTGTTCTAGTGTTGTATTGAGTGTGACCTTGATGTGATTAGGTGATTGATGGAATTGTGTGAGCGGAGTATGGATGATTTTGTGCTGGTCTTGGTTTGTGTGAAGACGCAGCAGGATTTGAAGGTGAGTAAATCTCACGTGGTTCATTTATGTGATACCCCGGAAATTCGTAATTATTTTCCGAGGATTTTCCGGAATCTAATTTATGGTTATTGGACGGTTTCGTGGCTCGTGGACGGAGCGGAAGTGTTTCGGACGAATTATTAGTCGAAAAATATAGTTTTAGGGGGGGTTGCAAGGGTTGACTTTTTATATGTTCGGATTCTCCGAAAACTTCATTCACGAAAGTTGTAGTGTGCGTTGATACGAGTTCGTGGACATGTGGAACGCGAGAATCGGAGTTCGTATGAGAAAGTTATGAGCGTTTGAAGTTTTGGGAAAGTTCTATAAATAGAAGTTTCCACTTTTGGAAATTTACTATTTCCATTTACTTTCACCATTTCCGGAAAATCATCAGAAACTCTCCGCTCTCTCTCCTCACCCGCGTCTGACCCGACCCGAACCCGGTGATCCAACCCGGTTTTTCCGGCGATCTCCGGCGACCTCTAGCCTTGAAACCTGCACAGAACGATTCGGCTCTCTCATGCGGTTGTCTCTTTGGCAACCTCTTACGGCGATTCGTGGTGGAGGAAGTGCAGCAAGGCGGTGCAGTTTGAGGATTTCGGACCCTGTCGGAAATCCTTGTTCCGCCGTTAGCGAGGCTTCAAGTCTTCTTGGTTGAGCTCAGAGCAGCCTCCTTGATCGATCTTCGGTGGTTGTTTGGATCGATTTACGTGGAAGTTGGTTCAACTCGGATTGAACAGTAATCCACGGCTTGTGAGGTAGTTTTCGATCCCTTATGCTTGTTTTCTGACTTCGAGCTAGTTATGAAAATTCATAAGCATGCTTAGATGAAGCTTTTTGATGTTGGGAGTTTTGTGAAATAATGAGTTTTTGGCCGGCGGCGGTGTGCCACCGCCTGTGGAGGCGTTCCGGTGGTGTTCCGGCCATGTAAGGGACTGTTTCTGGTATTATATATGTTCTACTCGTTGATACGAGCGTTTCGATATATAATATGCAAATTTTGGAGTTCGAATGGATTTGTTGTGATTTTTACGGTTTCATACCAGTGGAATTATTCGATCCGTGAGGATTCGAGCTTCCGATCGACTGGTGGTTTGGACATATCGATCGTGGAAGTATTCCGAAGACATTGGGTGGTCTCGGATGTGGTTTTGCCTTAATTGGCGTCACTTTGGGAATTTTAGTTCGACTTAGGGTTTCGAACGTTATTCTTTGTGATTCGTTAACTGAATCAGAGCTGTAATTCCTTAGGTACGTGACGAGGTATTCTTTGGACAGCTAATTTGCGTGGTTTGGCTGCCTTGTTCTGTATTGAAGACGCAGCGGGAGTTTCAAGGTGAGTAAATCTCACGATATGTGTTATTAGCCTAGTTACTATATTGTCTTAGAGTTATGGGATTAACTGTGACTATAGATGGTATTAGTGGCATTTCTGGATGGATGACTATGTGTGTGTGTATATATTATGGGGTATATATATATATACATATGTATTCATGTATTAGTGGCATTTTTGAGTGGATGACTATATGTGTGTGTATATATATATATATACATATGTATTCATGTATTAGTGGCTTCGTGGTGAATCTTTGTGATGATTGACATGTAAAGCTTGTGTAGAAATATCTGTGTAGCTTGTGTAGGAATATTTGTGTGATGATTGCTATCTGTGTGATGACTAGCAATGAATCTATGTGATGATCGCTATCTATGTGATGACCGGCAATATCTGTGTGATGAATATGTGTGAGGATCGCTATCTATGTGATGACCGGCGATATCTGTGTGATGAATATGTGTGAGGATCATTATCTGTGTGATGACTGGCGATATCTGCGTGATGATTAGTTGGATGATCGCTATCTGTGTGATGACTGGTGATATCTGTGTGATGATTAGTTGGATGATCGCTGTCAGTGTGATGATCAGTAGGATGATGGCAATCTGTGTGATGATCGGTGAAATCTGTGTGATGATCAGTGTGATGACAGCTCGGTAGCGGAGTTGAATTGTTATTAAGTTAACAATAATCGAGAAGACTGTTGTGATGGTCGGGGCTACCTACAGACGTCGGAGTATGGGATTACGATGACTACTTTGACTTAATGTGACCTCCTGAACTAAATTATATGCATGGGTTACTATGAATTGTTTTGTTTGTTTTGAATTGTGATTGCCTTGTTTTCTTCTTGATTTGATTGATTGTTGGTTTGATTTATCTTGAAGACCATAGTGGTGACGATTGTGCTCTGTGTGAGGATAGAAAGGTGATTCATTGTTTTCACCTTTGATGTCATGTTGATGACAAAGGCTCCTAGTAGGGAGGGAATGAGCGTAGTTTGGGATTCGCCGTAGGGCGTTAGAATGGCATCAAACATTGCTTGAGGAAGTCTTGTTTGATTGAATTTGTGTAATGGGACGCTAGTTGAGAATCTGAGCATGAGGCTGTAGTCACCCGTTGACTTATGTAGGCACGATATGGAAGATTATGGAATCGATGGCTGTAGGTGTGAGCTATGTGTATATCATGTTTAGGTTGAGGTGACTTAAGAAATGTGTTTTGCTTTGTGGTTTTGAGTTTACTCATACGAGCTTCATAAGCTTACCGGGTTTGTTGTGTGGCAACCCGGTGCACTATTCAATGGAATTGTGTAGGGGTTAATCCTGCAGGTCAGGGTAATCGTGGCTGAAGCTGAGGTGGCGTGCTGGCAGCATTACGGGTAGGAAGCAAATTTTGTTGGCTTTGCCATTGTTATGACTTCCGCTATGTAGCAAAACTCTGAGGAGCATTTACGTTTTATTTTGTGATGGCAATTTAATTCGTAAGCTTATGTAATATATGACTCTGTGGAGCAGGTCAATATTGACATAGTGGGTTCAGGGCATCAATATGTATGTTGTATAAGGGAAAAAGTTTTCCAGGTATTTGGTATTGATGACTGAACGTTCACGCATGTATAATTATGGGGTTATATGTCGATTTTTATTTGTGTTAAAAATCAGGGGCGTGACAATTTATGAACGGGTTTACTTATTAGTCGGAATTGTGTGATAAATTGTGAAATCGTTTTTCATAAATAAATATTTGTTTTAAAATTATATGAACTTGATCGTCAACTATTCATAGGTAAGTAAAATGAAGTTTTATTATAAAAATGAATTTCTTGGTTTTATTATGTATGAACTATAGTTGGTATTAGTGGTTATTCCTGCGTGAATGACTACGTATATATATATATATTTACGTGGAATATATATATGTTGATGGTGTGACATGGTGATATGCGTATGATTTGGGAATTATTCGCATTATTAATTATTCATTTACTCTTTTCGGGAGTGCAATATATCATGTGATTGATTGATGTGATTGTGTTAAAGAGTATTTTGAGTTGGGGTAACATTTTGAGTCATGTGGGAATCTTTATAAATGTTTTTCTGATCTACGGATCTGGTGTAACAGTGGTGATAGAGGCAATTGTTATCGTAAGGTTGAACCTCGGGTGAGGTGACAGGTTACGATTCAGTTGAGGCAATTGTTATCGTAAGGTTGAACCTCGGGTGAGGTGACAGGTTACGATGCAGTTAGAGCTCTAGTCTGTGGTATGCGTGCGGTCATGGTGGTAACTGGGTTACGGCATCATGAGTACGTAGTCTGTGGTAGGTCTGTTTGCATGTGTGCGATCATGGTGGTAACTGTGTTACTGCATCATGAGTACGTAGTTTTCGAGGAATATTGTTGATATTCTTTCTTTAGTGTTTACGTGAGATTTGGATTTCGATGAATTCTATTGTTTGATTTATTTGTAATCTCCTAAACTAAGTTATATGCAGGGATTACTGCCTTTTGAATTGTTTGTTTTAATGTAATTCCCTGAACTAAATTTTATGCAGGGATTACTATGATTTCTTTTGTTGTTTTCATGTGATCTCCTGAACTAAGTTTCTATACAGGGATTACTATGAATTCTTTTGTTTATTTTCATGTGATCTCCTGAACTAAGTTTCTATGCAGGGATTACTGATTTTGCTTAATTCTTATTGTGGGTACAGTTGTGGGTTGTGATCTGTAGTGATTGGAAAATGAGTTGGGATGGCATGATTTTGGCAACCGCGTTATGTTGAGGGAAATGAGCATGATATGATATGATATGAACTTGATGTTTGGTTGTGTTTTGTGAAATTAAATATTGTTGCTTTAATTCATCTCACGAACTGAGAAATTATAAGCATGCGTGACATGAGTCACTTTAATTGAGTTTACTCATACGGGCTGAAAGGCTTACCGGGTTTGTTTTGTTCAATCCCGGTGCACTATTCAATGGTGTAGGGTTTATTGTGCAGGTTAGAATATCGGGTGATCGTTATCGAAGCTGAGGTGGACTTTCCGTCACGTGGGTGTAGAAGGGCGCTTATACTTGTAGTCTTCCGCTGTGTAGTGAGTTAGTGAGAGTGGTTACACGTTGAATTGATATTCAGTTTGATTTGTAAACTATCTGTAATGTAATATGTGACTCTAAAGAACGAGTTGGTATTGACATTGTGAGTTCAGTATGTTTGTTGCTTAGTTTAAATGAAAAATTTTCTATGTGTGTTTTCTTGTGTTTGTTCTCACGTTTCGGATTTGAATTTTCTTTATTCAAAATTCGGGGCGTGACAGATTCAGATCTGGGGAACTCCCTACTTTAGTGGACTCTGTTAGTGTCTCTTCGACTAGGGCCACCCAAGCTCTGTGGCTTCCATTGAGGGTTCTGCGGCGCACTACCTGCACCAGCAGATGAAGAAACTTCAGCAAAAGCTTCGTTAACACTTGATAATTCCGTCAACAGCTCAACAGTATATATAGATCCGTCACTAGCACTATTACTTGATAGGTCAATGACTTCCGAGGGCATTCCGCTAACAACCTAAATGCCATTAAGTACACACCAAGTTAGCTCTAAATCCTATCTCTCCTCCCTCCATTACGAAACTTTTCTAATTCCACTCAAGAACATCAAGAACATGAAGAACAAAAAACCCAGAACCTAGGAATTCAACACCCTAGCCTACAGAATTTCTGTAATCCAAACTTTTCATATTTCTCCACCATGTATTTACCAAATATAGGCACATTCAGACCCAGATCACAGCAAATAAGCAGGCAAAATCCACAATAATAAAGAACACAGCACAGTTCGTAAATATGGAAGCAAGAATAGAAATGGCAATGGTTCATCTTCGCAAATACTGAACAATCAAAGATGCAAGATCAAGATCATTACCTGTTGAATCTATGAGACGAAATCGCTCCAAGCTCTAAGGGAAGATCGGCAAATCCTTTAAGGAAATATCCGCAAGTGCAAGCTCTGATACTAATGTGCAACAATGTAAAATAGCAACGAAGTAAAACAGCAAAGGTGTTTCTCCAACCCCGCAATTGGGCTTTTATGGAGCTTGGTGGTGAAATCGTGACTGTTTACCTCAGAAATCTACCCGAGACCACTCCACGTGTCCCTCAACTAGACGGTTACGCAACACGATCTTCAAAGTGAAACCCTTTGCTTCTTCACGTCTTACACCGCCCAGGTCTGACGAATAGAATTGTGTCACATGTCAAACACGACAGTAATGATCATAGATCAATGATCTCTAATATACTAAACGGTTCAGACGATCTGCTGAGCCACTGCTGCTCACTAATGCAAGGGCCAGATTGACAAACACAATACCCACCATTTATCCGGTGTGTCAATCCCCGACGCTTAGGACATGATGGATGTCAGGATCACTGCCTCACCCCTACTGCTTCCATACAGCTTCCCCCTCATCAAATAATCTATTCCTGATGAGGACTTTTCTCAACCGGGGAGTGGGGGACTCTTCGGCAGGCCCATCAGAAAGGATGAAGCTAGCGCATGTCCGACCAATATACACTGCACTCACACAACATACGCTTAACATGCGCGGACACACTAAAACATGGAAAACTCCCCAATCGAGAAAAGCCCTCTCACTTGGGGACTTGGTGGTGGATCCATAGAACTAGCGTACAGCTGCATTCATGCGATCACAACCCAACGCAAGCACAGACCTCGCTCAGCGACAGTTGGCATGGGTCCCAACGCACACCACCACCTATATAAAGGGAGTCTCACCTCAGGCTCGAGGTATTCATTCCATTCTTCCCACTCTGACTCTCTCATCAATTCATAATATAGCTTCTGCTTTAGCCCCCATGTCTAACTTGAGCATCAGAGGAGAGAATTCTGGAACCTTCTGGACTTCTTCCTAACGATTTCCTTTACTGCAGGTTTATTGGGAGAGATCAAGTACGAGCTAAGTCACTACTTCCTTCCACTCAACTACCTCCATCCGAATTTATGTACAAACAACCGGCACTACAAGACAAAGTACTCATCACACACGGATGAGAATCCGTGTAAAATCATAGTATTCCACAAGAAAATCCGGGTGAATACGTTAATACACACAGTACAGCGACGGATTACATATCTATACATATTACTGGCGTTGCTAATACTACTTACACAAGGAATTGTCTGTCCGTGTGAATGTATTTGGGTCCCACTTAAATCACAACTCCAGCAATTATTTCACCAAAAATAAAAAATAAAATCTGTGTACATGAAATATTTATTAAACTTTTCTAAATAATTTACATATTTATTTTTTGATCCATCAATTTTTTGTCCTTTTCATCCCAACATATGTTGTATAATAAAATTAAAATAAAATGATAATCAGCTTAAATTAAAATAAATTGAAATAATGAAGTATACTATTCCACTTAAAACTGCAAAAGTATAAAGTAGTCCTTGGAAGGACCTTGAGTTTTAAACTGAACTTATATACATCACCACGGCGGAGGGTTTTCTCACCAATATCATCATCAGCAAATTTACAATGAACAGTTAGGGGAAAATTTCCATCCAAATCATTTAAGATTTTGATATGTCTTGTCTTGCATCCAATATCTACACCAGAAATTGTCATTACTGTCCTTGGAAGGACCTTGAGTTTTAAACTGAACTCATATACATCACCACGGCGGAGGGTTTTCTCACCAATATCATCATCAGCAAATTTACAATGAACAGTTAGGGGAAAGTTTCCATCCAAATCATTTAAGATTTTGATATGTCTTGTCTTGCATCCAATATCTACACCAGAAATTGTCATTACTGCCAATGATAGAACTAGCTAGCATGAGTAGCATTGCCTTTTCAATGAACAAACTCATTTTAGCTTATTATTTTGGACTATGGTAGAAATGATAGAACTCTTATATAGTTCTATGCTTTTTGAGATTATTTGGATCTATTTATTTGTTATTTATAGTTACATATCTTTCAATGTAATCATGCATTTTTTGTACTCATTAATTATTAAATATTTGAACGTTTATGAAAAGTCAAATTCATCAATTGCAAAATTTTACTGATCGAGGATTATAATTATGAGTAGCATTTGATTCAATACATTATATGCACTTACTTTAAATGAGTTAAATAATACATTGAATATTTAAATCAACTACAATTTATGAGCTAGGGTTTTCTCCTAGAGCCTAGAGCGGCGGTAGAATACCCTCCTTGGTTTTCTCCGATCTCCGTCTGAACTAGCAACGCTGCGGCTTCTCGTTGTGGGTGTTGGGCTATCATTGTCGAGCGGTTTTAGTGTTTTCATTAATTTTCTTCTTCGCTTTGCTGGATTTGCAGAGAAGGCCGTAGACCGGCGGTTTCTAATCATCTAGCAGGGCAGTCAATCAAGTGCAGGCTCCGTTTATCGGGGTCGGTTTGTTGACAAGGTTTAGTGATCAGGAGGAGTTCATTCTTGGTTTCTCGAAAAGGTCGGCAGAATTGATTCTCGGGCTGTATTTTGATCGGAAATCAATTCTGGTGTTGTGGAATCAAGGAGCTGCTCGATCGGGTTTTTTCGCTGACTGTTCGTGTCGGCGTCGATCGAGCTTAGTTGCAGAGGGGAAGCGACGTTGATGCTGGGTTGGAAGGGCAGGCCACTGGAAAGCTTGCCGGCGGCAGCAATGGTTTGGCATGAGGGATTTAGGGCTTCTGCTCACTTAGCTCAGGTTTGGGTTTGGGCCATTGGGCCTGGGCCCATTCCGAGTCAGAAGAATGCAAACAAAAGCAAGAAGACCAACCTGTTGCCGAGGTTGTTGGCTGCTGAGGAGCCTGAAACTAGTACTAGCTCTAACCCTACGGGGAAAGAGACGGTACTTGCTTAAGGTACCAAATTTCAAGACATTCTGAACTTCAAGTCTTCTCAAGTGGGAGTGATTTCTATATACTTTCTAAGATGTTTCTAGTTGATATGTGTACCACAATTAAGTGCTGGCAGATTAGACTAGATGAATGATTTTGCCTTAGGAAGTGCGATTATTCTTGTTTAGTTTGTTGGCTTGCTGTTTCAGCGAGCGACCATTTAGACTTTAATGAGTTTAGGTGTGACTTAGATAGGACATCCGGTTTGTTCCGGCTCTTCTTATGTAAGTTCTGTTAGACTCTGGCCTGTTTGTTCATGGCTTTGATATCTAATAAAATCAAATCCTTTCAAAAAAATGAATTCTTAACTGGTTAAATGCATATTGTTCAAACGGTCACCAAGTGACCAAGGATTTTGTGATCACGCACCCTTCGATTTAATATCAAGAGTTGAGATTTTAAAAATGAATAGTAACTACTTTAATTTCAACCCTTAAAATTAAATCCAATGGTAGATGACCACAAAATTTTCAATTCCCTAGTGTCCGTGTGATCATCATTGTTGGTTCAATGTATAGTTACTTTGAATATGAAACTAGTCATTGTTGGTTCATTGCATCTTGATAAGTGACTAAGTACAATGTACTAACTCTTAAACCAAAAAAATAATCAAAACACCTTAGTAAACTAAAAATATTTTAAATTAAGGGAGCCGAAATTTGCACACCCAATTTTACATTTTGCACTCCCCTTGTGCAGTTTTTACCAAATCACCCCTATACTTCCCTTCCACAGCCTACAGCTAAAACTCTCTCTCTCTCTCCGATAAAATCTCAGACCCCCACAACAATGGCAGCTAGCCCACTCGACTCAATCCTCACTGCCTCATCCATCTCCAGTTCCAACAAGGCTTGACACATTCTCTCCATTCATTTGTGTTCCGGCGCCGACGGTGATTGAGGCTTGCATTTCGAAGATCAAGGGATGGCGCTACAGAGATTGGGAAACTTTGCTGCCGCGAGGGAAGGCGAGCTCGTGGTGGAGCATGTCGGCATCAGTTTCTTCGGCTTCGACTTAGTCTCCTCCTCGACCTTAGCGTTCTGTGGGCACGATTTCTTCATCGCTGTCCTCGCCGATTTGCACAGCTTTTGCAGGTGGAGCGAACCTAGATCAGAACAGCTTTTACCACTCCTCTTTAGACTCCACTCTTCTATGCCCATCCATTTTCATTCTTTGTTTCTGGAGAAAAAAGATCCATTCAATTTCTAAATTGTTCCACTCTTAATTCAAAGTAATTGAATTTATATTTTGTTTAACAGATTGATAAATTTAATTGGGTAGTGGTGTTTTCAGAGATTTTCTCCATGGGATTGATAAAGTTAATCACAGATTTTGTCCATGGGGTTTTCATATTTGTGCAAGCCTGCAAGGTCATAGATGCAGCACGCTTCTGTGGATGGGGAGAGAGAAGAGAGAGGGGAGAGAGAGGGGAGAGAGAGAATGGTAGTTTTCGAAGAGAAATGTTGTGAATTGATAAAAAGTATTAAAAAAAAAAAAGCAAAGGGAGTGTAGAATGTAAAATTGGGTATGCAAATTTCAACTCCCTAAATTAAACTTCAAACAAAAATTTGTCATTTTCTCAGTTGGATATGATTAATGTGAAGTAGAATGACTGTATCGAAAATTTAGCCAACTTCGTTGCCGTTTTAGCTAGGGTTGGGACAATTCAGTTTTTCAAAAAAAAAAAAAAAAATCATAATCGAAACTGAACTGCGTATTTACAATCATATGATTAACCAACTAAGACCCGAACCGTTTTATTTCGGTTCAATTATGCCGGTTCCTCGGTTCCTGCACTTTGGACCAAACTTGGAAACTTGTTAACACATTTAGTAGCGTGGTTTCTTCTCCCCTAATTCAAGCCACTTCTAGCTTTCCTCCACTGCTATCCATGCCTTCACTGTCGTCTTGCTTCATGGGAGTGGATGATGCACGAGCCTCTATGACGACCTTGATAGTTGTATAATTATCAATCACTTTTATGCGAAGAAACCATGACCTTCGATTGGAGGAGCATCCGTGGTGGCTGCGGATCTTTGTTCTACAGTGAGTGACAAGGCCTGGTTGCGACTTGTCACATCGCAACTTGCCACAAAATCCCAGAGGATTTTGGTCGTTCTTTGAATACAACTATTTCTAATTTGGAAAATATTTCGCTATATTTTTCTAGTGAGGACTGGAACAAGGATAATCAATCCCAATCCATCACTTTGATTTCGATCAGATACAATGGTGGGTCTCGCAATTTGGGCGTCTCAGCTTGTCGCACTCTGATGCTTAGCTCAAGGGTGCACCATGAGGGAATCTGCAGCGGCGGACGACAAAGATGTAATTTGTTTGCGCACCATGTGAGGATTTGTAGCGACGTTCAATCGATGGAGAAGCAAGACGTCAGAGGATTGTGCTAGGCCGACATGGCTGCAGGATGGGCTTGGGCTCGTCAGTAAAGGGGCAGGGACCTGGGTTTTGGATTGGGCTTGGTTTGGGCCTGGTCCGAACCTTTGGACTGTATTAATGATTTGGTTGACCTACCCCACTAAACCTCCTTGCCCTAATCTTAGGGCAAGTTCACCCGTTGGGTCACCAGGTCACCCACTATTCACTACTTTTTAGTGTTAATTTCATGCCCTGGGTCACGAGCACAGTGTATTTCGTGCCCTGGGTCACCCGGTACAGTGTTCTGGGTCACCATGGTGACCTGCACAGTGTATTTCGTGCCCTGGGTCACGAGCACAGTGTCTTTCGTGACCCAGAGAATGAAAATATACACTAAAAAGCAGTGAATAGTAGGTGACCCGGTGACGCAACGGGTGAACTTGCTCTTAAGGGTATGGAGAAAATGTAGGTTTATGTGGTGGTATGCCTATTTACCATGTCTTAGAATCTCCATAGTTAAAGGCTTACTTAATGAGTGAGGGTTGTGTTCGAATATAAGTGGTCTATCCCTTTGTATCAAAGTAGTTTCCTACCACAACTTCTTGATCTGTTTAATTAAAAGACAGCAGCAGCAGAAGAATATGTAATAACCATCCTGACATATGTTGAGTGAAAAAAATTTGCTTACGGAACTAGTATTCATTCATTAAATAGAGTCGGGAGAGACAAAGCCCACTACTGACTAAGGGCGGAAGCAGCATCTCAGAATCGAAGTCACTCGAAAAAAATGTCGATAACACTCAACAGCGGGTTCAAAATGCCAGTAATCGGTCTTGGTGTTTGGCGCATGGAAGGAAAAGAAATCAGAGACCTCATCATCAATTCCATCAACATTGGTTATCGCCATTTTGACTGCGCTGGTAATCTCATTTTCTTGCTCTTTTCTCTTAGAATTGACTTAGTTTGTTCCTTAATTCATCTGTTGTTCTTATGGGGCAATCTTGTGTATTTCTCTTGCCTTGGATTTTCTATCTGGGTTTGTCCTAATTAGAGAATTGGAAGAGGGTTTACCAGTTAGAGGTTCCTTGGATGATTGCTGCTTCAATCTAAGTATGAAGTAGACTATGATGTAGTTCAGTTATTGCTACCAGGTTTTTAGTTCCCAATAGAGTTGTTTATGTGTGACAAGATTTGAGACCAAAATGCTCTCTAAGGGGTGGTTGCAATTACCACCAGATGAAAGCTTCGGTGGCAGTGGTAGCTAATTTTGGGTTACCTCCTCTTGGTCAGACTGTATTAGACCTCTTGTACTGATATTTTGACCCTATTGAGTGGCTGTATTAGTGAATTAATTTATTATTGGGTTAGTCAAATAAAACTTTTGGGAAGTATTCTGACCTTGTTTTGCATTCCACCAATCTATCTCATGAATATATGTTATGCTTTATTTACCATCCATTCAAATTGACCTATCTTAAACCGATTAATGCAGCAGCCACAACTTGGTTAGAAAAGAAATATCCTCTTTGGAAGCCGAAGACACTAAGTCCAACCCTTTTCGGTCCAAAGTAAAGTCTCCGTGGTAGTTTAAGAGTCTATTTAAGTCTTAGGGTGAGTACTAAAGGGTGTTGTTATTAGTAAGTCTTTAATTGAGTCTTCTGGTGTTCTAGGAGTCTAAAAGTTATGCATTTTAAACCTATATATATCGCTACGTATCGTAAACCCAAATCAGATTGGAATGAAATAAACTCAAAGTTTTATTAAAAGGCTTGGTACCTGAGTTCTCTCCCCTAACCTCCTTCACTCTATTTTTTCCTTCTACAGCTAAAAACCCTCTGTTCCTTCTAACTTTCTAAGACCATTCAGCTTTCTGAATCTCTTAACATTCCTCAACACACCCTAATCATACTCTGACCAACTGTTGCTCTGTTCTGCATCACCAATTAGTGAAGTCAACTTTGCACCTGAAGATTTAAATACGTAGTTACCAGTGTCCCCATATGGCACTAATTTAGTTGTTGCTAGTATTGCAAGTTACCTATTTGGATGTATGTGATGTACATTGACAAGATAATTCTGCTTTCAGCTGATTACAAGAATGAATCAGAAGTTGGAGAGGCACTAGCAGAAGCATTTTCCACTGGGCTTGTTAAGCGAGAGGATCTCTTCATCACCACCAAGGCTAGTTTCATTTTTAAACAAGAGTAGTGTTAATCTGCTTGAATTGACTAGTGTGTATACTGCATGCTCTAGAACATGACATTTTTGTTCTCCCTGTTTCTTCATCCATAATGCAGCTTTGGAATTCAGATCATGGACATGTTGTGGAGGCCTGTAAAGACAGTCTAAAGAAGCTTCGGTTGGATTATCTAGATCTGTACCTTGTTCACTTTCCTGTTGCCACGAAGCACACCGGTGAGTTATTTCTACTTTTTCTCATCCTCTTCTGTGTTTTATATTCTATGCTGCACTAGTTTATGCTCTCAAATGTGAGCTGCATATCTTTAAAATCTGCTTTACATTAGGAATATGAGATTTCTAAGGAGATTAGAAAAGCAGAAAAGTTTAATTGCTATCAATAGGTATCTACCAAGCTTGGATGGTGCTTTCATGGAAGTCGTGTTCTCATTCTGTAGACAATAACATATTGCTTAAGAGTAAGTTAAATGAAGGTACTGCAGTTTGTAGAGTCATGCACGTCCAAGTCTTAATGTATAGTTACAAAGCACACCATAAAATATATACACTAAAGAATAAAAATTACATTAGACACCTGAAATAATTGGATAATATGCCTTCATAAAATTTCATGTTCTCGTATCAATGTTAAATTTCATCCGTTGTGAAATAGAAAGAAACTTCAGAAATTTTAGGACACATGCTGACAGCCATAGTGAGTCTGACTCGTATCAATGTTAAATTTCATGCGTTGTGAAATAGAAAGAAACTTCAGAAATTTAAGGACATGTGCTGACAGCCATAGTGAGTCTGACTCGTATCAGTGTTAAATTTCATGAGTTGTGAAATAGAAAGGAACTTCAGAAATTTAAGGACACGTGCTGACAGCCATAGTGAGTCTGACTAGGGAGGCAAGAAAAGCTATTTAGGAGAGAGATTGATGAGCACAATACAGGGTTTTGTTGGTCAATGGACTTGTAGGAGACAAATCAACAATTAAACGTGGGGACTGGTTACTACTTGGGAAGAGTCATTACTCCTGCAAACAAATTCCAGTGTATCAGACACAACCCTATTTCTTTACTCTTTTGTGATGGTTACCATATTATTGACCATTTCTGAAACTGGTAGGGCTCAACTAATGGTAGCTTTAGATGATTAAATTGAAGAGAAGCAATGAATCATTATATTGATTTGGTTTTCTGAACAATTTTCTTTTTAGTTTTAATGTGTTTTTATTTACGTATATGCAGGAGTTGGTGCAACTGACAGTGCTTTGGATGAGGATGGGGTGCTAGAGATAGACACAACCATTTCTCTAGAAACTACTTGGCATGCTATGGAAGATCTTGTTTCTCTGGGTTTAGTTCGTAGTATTGGGATCAGGTAATTATAAAATTCTTAGCTGAGTACTTGAAGCATTACTGATGATCTATGACCTCACATTCCTTTTCTGCCATGTGCAAGTTATGTTTGTGTGCATAACTGCATATACTACACAACTTGGTTCATTATGTTTATATAAGGGAGACCAAATCAGGAAAATACAAATGAATATCTCTAGAAAAGTGAAACATCACAATTATGTGCGCATACAAGTCTGTGTTGCAGTTGAAATGGTAATAAATTTGTACAAATATAATTTCAGTTTTAGGAAATTGTACTAGTTGATGTGGGAAAGGGTTAACTGTGTCGTTATCCTTCTCTCTGTTCGTGACAGATGCTCTGCTGATCAATTTATTTGTTTGGAGTACAATTAGGAATTATACGGAAATATTTGTACGTACTTTTCCAACAATCTTCATTCTCTGAGCTGTGCGACATTATTGTATTTTGTTTTATACACATTAGTGTATTGAAACTGCTATTATTTATGAGTCACAAAGAATGAAGAGCAACTTTTTGTTCTTCTTAACACGTATAAAATGATATGGCTGAAGCTCCTCTGAGTATACCGACACATCTCTTTGTTCTTGCTATTCGACCCTGTGGAAAGTAAGGATTGTTATTGTGCTACCTGGAGTTCAGATTTTGGGTAAATGTGAAAACGAAATGTTTGTCATATCTTTGTTCTAGCTTAGGGAGATTATATGCCATGAGCCTTGGTATTCTAGTTTTTGAGTTTTGTTCATTTGTCGATGCTTTTGAATTTGAGCTGTGCTTTGATGGAAGAATTAATTGCAGCAACTATGACATCTTTCTCACTAGAGATTGCTTAGCCTATTCCAAAGTGAAGCCTGCTGTGAATCAGATTGAAACTCACCCATACTTCCAGCGTGATTCTCTTGTCAAATTCTGTCTGAAGCACGGCATCTCTGTCACAGCCCACACTCCACTTGGAGGTGCTGCAGCCAACACTGAATGGTTTGGTTCAGTTTCAGCTCTAGATGATCCAGTTCTCAAGGTAAGTTGATTTCTACACATGCATGAATACCTAGTTTTATGTTGAATTACCAGGAAGGATAGAGGTTATTATTCAGTACCAACTATTAAGGCCTTAACAATCATTTTTCTGTCAGAATCTTGCTGAGAAATACAAAAAGACAGTAGCCCAGGTTGTTCTTCGATGGGGCATTCAACGCAACACGGTTGTAATCCCGAAGACGTCAAAACTCGAGAGATTGAAAGAGAATTTTCAAGTCTTTGACTTTGAGATTTCCAAAGAGGACATGGACGTAATTAAAAAGGTGGACAGGAAACTCCGGACCAATCAACCTGCCAAGTTTTGGGGCGTTGATCTATTTGCTTAGGTTTTCTGTAATTCTACCCATGAGAGTAAATCCCTTGTGTTTGCTAAGAATAAACCGAGTGCTGGAGATACTTGACTCTCGTTGGACTTGTAAACTTAGACTGATCTAAATCATTCTTCAAAGCTCAAAAATATGTCATTGAACCAACTTTCAAATGTGGTTGTTGGCCCTTTTTTAGTGTATATGTTCGTTCCTTGCTTGTCTCTCAATTACTCTCTCTCGTCTTGGAATATGTTTCAATCTTTAATATAGCTTTTGGAAAAATATGTTAAATTTCCTTCGAACTTTTCTCTGCCCTTCAAAATCAAACGCTCATCACTTGCACCTGGATGAAGATCTGAATCATGCACCGAAGAGCAGCAATGGCATGAATTACTCTTGGGTGTGTAGAAATGGCATGGCAAACTAGATGATTAAATATTCAATTTGGTGGCAATTTTTGACATCACCAATAACCTCAAACTTGATACAAAGTAGCGGTTTGAGTAAATTGAGTCGTCGAAAGAAAAACCCAACTAGAAAAAAAAACATTTCCGAGCTCTTAGTGAATTTCTGATAAGATAAAATGGGATTTCATTGAATTATTGGAAAGCATATAGATTCGGATTGCACCCACATGGCTCACTTGGAACTTGAATTATTCCCACATAATCACATTGATGTCAACATCGCGCACCTTACTAGAAATTTTCACATATCCTCCAAGTCATTCCACCTCGAGACTTATGTGAAAATTTTCGTAGTAGTTATTGTAGAAACAACTCTAGTGGTAATTTGTTAAATCAACTTTGCACAAGCAATTATGTGCCTCTGCTTAGTATACAAGTGGAATAATGGCATACCGATTGCTGGGGTAATTTTCGAATTTCCGATGGTACCACCTATGTGTAATCGCTGCTGTAAACGTTAAGTTAGACACCTGAAAGATACCCAGTGAGAGGGTTAAGTGACCTTATCAGGATCAGAGTAAAGAACATGCATGCAGAAAGAAGTTTATTATAGAAGACGTGGATCGTTGTGGTTGCTGTTTGTATGCATACATATTCTCAAGGAAGTAAAATCATACCACGAATCCCAGTAGTAACCAGATTGTGAGGTCTACTCCTCCACTAGCGACCACAAAACCAACATATATAACCTTTATCATCACCAGAAAGCAAATAAATCAGAAATATAGATCAAGCATACCGAAACATTTTCTTTAAGTCATTGATGACAGTAGATATCCTTAAGCATGCAGAGGAAGGAATAGACTTACTATCTCAGCAAGATAGTGTGGAGATGAAACAATTTCAAACCAATCACCATAAGGGATCATATACGCAACATTTTGTTCTCTGTTTTTCCGTAATGAGCCCTGTAACAATTTCAAATTCTGTCATCAATAAGTAAATGCAATGACACCAAAGAAAACACGTACAGAAGTAAATGCAAAGAAGATTTAAATTATTTGTTCTTTCATATGGCTTAAAGCATTTGCAAAAGACATACAAGAATTTTATGACAATTGCGCTGGTGGATCCAACCCCAAAAGAATATAGCTGCACCAGTCCATTGGAGCCACCCAAGCTTCAAAAGAGGACTCATGAATTCCAATCGATCATATTCTAGCATACTAGTATTGCCTTTGAAAAGGAACTCAGCCACTCCATTTAGAGAAAATTTATAGACCTCAAGAGCGTGGTTGCAGCAAAGTGATAAGGGTGCAACTGTGTAGTAACTAACCTCAGAAAAAGGACATAAATCAGTGAACGGGTGTAATTATTTCAAGCAACAATTAAAAAATGACAAATATCTGCAATGCGATTTTGATATTTCTCATCCAGAATACAATTAAGACTTTCCATAAAGATATAACTACTAACTTTTGTAATTATTGAAATAATGTCTAATATTTAGAATAGACCACAGCAATTGATACATAAATTAACCATCAATGGAAAACTGAAGTTGCAGTTAATAAAGCAAATGTGAATTGAGCCTGCTTCTGCTGCTTTATTAGTTGAGATATTTATTTTTTGTTTACAATGAAACAGAATAATTTGAAACATATGTAATCTCATGCAAGTGTTTGCCTCAGCAACAATATCATCAAAGATGTCATATATTGACAGCTCGTCGAAAGCAGTTATGATGCATGATATGCAGATAAATACATGGATGGGGAAAGCCGGTATCTTGAGCTCAACGAAAAGCTAATCATTAATTGAAAGAAGATCACTAATGAAAATAACTTACATGTAGCTAGTCAGATATCCTAAAATGTGCATCCTAGCCGAGGAGCTATAGTTGAATACGTATAGTGTCTCAAAGAGGCGCCTCAGGAGCTGAACTTCCATCAATAAAAGCAGAAACACTGAACGCCAAACACTAATGATATGTGGACCTCCAGTAGAGTGATTCTCGAATGGCACCACATTACATGCATACATCCAAGTCGTAACAAGAAGTAAAGCTGTCCACACAACAGCCGCTATGTAGAAATGAATGAAGAACTTCTGAGGAACTGAGAATTTCTACAATTGAAAACCGACCAGCTTGATAAGTTTGAAAGTAGATTTTGAAAGAGCTAAGAAACAAAACAAATTTCAGAAGATTCCATAAGTACAGAGTCTCAGAGACTGTATTCAAACGCATAAGGCATGCAAAAAACTAATGAAATAGTACGAACTCAACAGGAAATGAGTATCAAAATAAACCTCTACAGAATCAATTACCTGCGAGGAAGATTGCATGATTTTCCCTCGCTTGGCAAATACCATAAGACGTTCATAAAACGAGTTCAGCCCTGAACAGGGTACAGAAGCTAAGAGAAAAGGCAGTGTGGATGCAATCCAAGCTGTTCTCAGCAACCCAACAAGCCCCACCTCCATTTTGAATTTTTGGCCAAACCCCAGATTAGAACTGAGCTCAAGCAGTCGAAAAATGCAATTCTCTTTTAAAGGCATTCATTGGCTCCAGAGCTTCTTAACCACTATTATTGCGACGCACCCAAATACTTATTACTATAACAAATGCAATCAAGGGTAGGATTGGAGTAGGGCGGAATATTTACATACCAGGCCACCCAAATTTATGGTAGAAATGAATACAATTACAGCGCTTTGCATTTATAGTTATGGATTCCTATCATTCATTCATTACACACTATTAAAAAAATAGAAGGCATTTCTCACTCAAACTCTGCTTATTCATTGACTGGAATTGGCTGTGTCATCTTGATTACATATTTAAGAATATTTCTCCGTGAAGGCAAACATTTAGATCTTTCTATGAACTTATTGGTGAGCAACAAAAAAGCTGCTCTGAATGATGGTCCAAGCATCCATGAAGCTTTACACTCAAATCACCTATACACAAGCTATTACACTTTCGCTTAGTATAAAATTGGAATAATGGCACGCCGATTTTTGGGGTAACTTTTGAACTTTTGAAGGTACCATCTATGTGTTTCTGCTGCTGCAAACACCAAGTTTGACAACTGAAAGGCACATTAAGAGAGTTAAGAGATTTTAACAGGATCAGAGTAATGCACAAGGAAAAAGAAGTACTACAGAAGATGTGTATCGGCTGAGTATTAGTATGTGTCTGCATGTGTCTTGCCTATACTCTTCGAAAAGAAAAAACATACCACGAATCCAAATAGTAACCAGATTGTGAGGTCTGCTCCTCCACTAGCAACCACAAGACCAGCATATATAACCTTCATCAGAAGAAGAAGAAATGAAAATACAAATCCAGCCTCAGGGAAAATTTTAGGTTACACCTGATAGTGGGATAAAACCTTAAGCAGACATTGGTGAGAATGATGAGAAACTTACTATCTCAGCAAGATAATGTGGAGATGATACAATTTTAAACCAGTCCCCATGAGGAATCACATATACATTTTGTTCACTGTGTTCTCGTAATGAGCCCTGTATATATTTAGAATGTCAGTCAGCATAAAAGTAAATACAAGGACACTGCAAGCTATTTCCTTTGTCAAAAAGAGTAAATGCAAGTAAGACTCCATCACATATGATATTTGAAATGCATAATCTTTGTGCGGCACTGTGACATACAAGAATTTCATGACAGCGGCGCTGATGGATCCAACCCCAAAAGAATATAGCAGCACCAATCCACTGGAGCCAACCAAGCTTCAGAAGAGAACTAATAAATTCCAAAGAATCAAAATCCATATCTTCCATAGTATTCTTCTTGCCTTTGACAATAAATTCAGCCACTCCATTAACGGAAAAGTTATAGACCTCCAGAAAATTATTGCAGCAAAGTGACAAGGGTGCAGCTGTGTAGAAACTAACTCAGGAAAGAACATAAATCAGCAAATACCAACATAACTTTTACAGAAAATATCAAGGAACAAGGAAAAACTGTTGCCGGTCAAATTTATATATTTCATTCCAGAAAACAATGGTTTTTCCCTTAGGAGTTAGGATTTTCAAGAGATATAGTAACTACTAACTTTTACAATTATAAAGCAATGTCAAGTATTTAGAAGTGGCTATATCCTAACAGCAAGAAGATATTCCTGGATGTTTGAGCCAGACTTAATCTATTAAAATCTGAAGTAGCAGTTATAAAGGATATATGAATGTCAACTTCTGATACTGCATCAGTTTACGAAATTTAGCTCTTGTTCACAATGAGACGGTAAAATTCAGAACAGGAATTTCATGTAAATACTTGTGTCAGCAACAGTATGATCACGGAGGTCATAAATTAACACCTTGTTGAAAGCAGTTAATCAGATGCATGCTCAGATCAATACATGTATGCATAAAACAAGTATCTGTAGTTCATTCGAAAAACAATCATGGAAAGAAGACTAGAAAGAAAAGGGTTTCTGAAGTAACTTACAAGAGGCCAGTCAGATACCCAAAGATGTGCATCCTAGCAGTGGAGCTATATTTGAATACATATATTGTCTCAATAAGGCGGTTCACAACTTGAACTTCCATCAACAAAAGCAAAAAGACAGAACGCCAGACACTATATCTATAACCCATAGGAACTGATGGAGACTTGCGCCAGGAAAGGATATGTGAACCTCCAGTAAAGCGGCTGGCGAACGTAGGATAAAGAAATGGGTCCACATACATTGGCACCATTTTATATGCATACATCCAAGTTGTAACAAGAAGTAAGGTTGTCCACACGACAGCCAGCACATAGAAATGGCAGAAGAACTTTTGAGGAACTGTGAATCTCTACAAAATGAAAATGGAAAGATATTAGGTTCGGAAACCGAAACCTTAGTATCAATGAATTATTAAAAAAAAAAAACAGACGCATAAGATTCCACTTAGCTACGGTTCTTGAAAGACTCAATACGTTAATAAGATTAAGTATTCTTACACAAAAGGCATGCTACCAACCAATAAAACACCCCAAACTTAACAAAAATCCATCTGTCATAAAGCAAATTCAGGAAATGATGGTAAACGTAAATGCGGGAAAGGCTCTAGTTCTACTCAACCCAGCACCAAAGTTTGACTAATAAAAATGCTTTCGTGGTTTTCCATAGTTCAGAAGCTATTAATCAATGTATCAAAACCTGATTAACACGAGGAATGATAGTTAAAAACAAACATATACCGGCGAAATGGCATATAAGATTCATAGAATAAGAACAACAGACATAAGAATAATAGTTACGAGTATAACCTTTTAGTGACACATACAATAACAATGGAAAGAGGCAGAAAGGATTTAAGAGGAATTTCATTACACGAACCAGACAAACTAAGAGAGAGAGAGAGAGAGAGAGAGTGCCTTCACAGAAAAGAAACAGATTTTGCCTAGTGTCCGTTTAACAAAAACCAGATTTCATCTTACTGAAACCTCAAGTGAAATCAAGTTGAACTAGTTTCAGATGATGAAGTGTAGATTGATTCTTTTTACACTTCAAAATTCGAACTAACGAGGGAGAGGTGATACTGTAAGCTTAAAAGATGATCTTCATTAGATATAATACACATAAAAAGAAATTAACATAGCAATCAGAACCTAGTGATTTAGGTTGGCAGAGGATCAAATGCAGTTACAATTCAATATGGAATATGGAATTGCAATTCTCTGATATACCCATATTGGGATGAACGACGTACCCTTGAAGAAGACATGGTCTTCCCTCTCTTGGCAAACCCCAAAACGGTTTTATGAACAGGGTTGAGCCAAGAAAAGGGCAACGAAGCTATGAGTAGTGGCAATGTCGCTGCAATCCAAGCTGTTCTCAGCAACGAAACAAGACCCACCTCCATTGTAGCCAAAAAAAACCCAAATCGGAACTGAGCCTCAATTAGTCGAAAAGTGCAGAGTACCCATCAAGCGAAAGCCCTGGGTCTTGAAGAATGACCACCATGATTTGCAGGGACCATGGTGCAGACCAGTCTCTTGCTGAGGGACAATTCAAAACTAAAGAAGAAGACAAATTAGAAACGGAAGCTGGAGGTACCAAAACTAGAGATGAAGACTGGTGGAAGAGAGAAGAAGATACCAGGACGTAACGTGAGGTTTTGGCACAGAAAAAAGCAATAGCTTTGTTACACGGGTATTGGAGGGAACAAAACGGCGCGTTTTGGCTCCATTCGAAACGACGTCGTTGCTGTGACCGAGCAGTTAAAACAAAGAGATGCTCTCTTCTCTCTTCTCTCTTCTCTCTCTCTCTGTTTCTGAAGAAAAAAAAATAAAAAAAGGAAAAATCTGGAAATCAGGCGAATCGATCGGAGCCGATGCGGATTCTGTGAGTGCTTTGCTTTGCTTCTTCACTCTCTCTTTCTCTCTTGTCATGCTTTTTGAGCTTCACTCTCGCAACTCCTCCTCCTCCTCCTTCTCCCCAATTCTGAAGCTTTTACTTCTGGTTCTGTTGTAACCTAATTTTTCACTGAAACTCCAATCAAGTTCATGGATTTCGTCATTCGTTTACTGAATCATGCACATTACAAAGGCATCTTTCGCAGTTTCACTCACACAATGGTTATCTTTTTCACTGTGTTTGCTTCTTTCTAGCTCGTGCTTTGTTTGGATTTTTTTGATTAATGGATTTTTTTGATTATGCATGCATGATTAGGGTAGTTGTGATCAAATTTGAGGCTTTGAGAGAGGTGGTGAAATGGTGTGGGGGTACAAATGAGGTTGTGGTTGGATACTTGGATGTTCTATCAATTGGAAAAGGATTATGAGTTCTGTTGCTTCGGTTTAGGCAATTTAAAATATGAATTGTACTGGAGAGGTAGTGTTAGAGACATTGTCGAAATCGTTTATATGTTGAGCTCATAATGTATAGAGAGAGAGGTTGAGAGAGCTGTAAGAGACTGTTTTGCTATTGAGTGAAGATAAGCCATGATAAAAGTGAACAATTGGGTGTAGAATCAGGATTTGTTTCTTGAGTTAGCTTAAGTAATCATATCTGTCTGTAGTTGAATTAAATTGAAATTAGTAAAATAGTAGTTATTTTTAGAGTTATGGTTTATCTTTTTGACAATGGACTCTGCAGTTAGATTAGAAAGGTGGGACAATGATAAATAGAGAGATAAGGATATCAAATCTTTTGGCAATGGACTCAAGTAATTGTTGCTTATGTTTCTATTTGAACTTGTTTAGTTCCTTTTTTACAAACAGCGGGAGGGTATCTTATTTTCCTGCACCATCAAATGAGCCATTAGTGAAACTCATATCTTATGATATCACATTGTTAGATTGTCACATCAATAAGATGTGTGTGTGTGTGTGTGTCTTTGGCTTCTTTAAAATACTGACTAGAATCCTGTACACCCAGTGTTTTGTTTTGAGCATATGAATATGTTGCATATATATGTCTGAACTAATTCATTTTCTTCTTCCTCTATTATCTTCTTCTTTTGGTGCATTTCAGATAGGAGATCAAAGATGTGCTAAATGCACAACAAATTGCCATGTTTGGATTACTTATTTGGGACCTGTAACTATAGATCTACTAAGGATGGGAGGTATCTGCCACTGTACTGTCAGAAAATCTCAAGAGAGGAGGATACATTGATTCTTGAAGTATTCTTATTTTCTTCTTTGTTACGTAAGGTAAATCAAGTGTCTTTGGTTTCTCTTCATGTAAATCTTACAGTTTCTAAAAGAACAATAATGCAGGAGTTAAGTTCTTTTAGGAACTCGTGCTCTATGAGTACTGTTCTATCATTGTTCTTCTCTTTGCCTTAGCCATACTTCAAGAGATGTCCTTAAGTCCACCATGCATTTAATTTCAAGTTTGCATTTTTATTATGGGAATCTGCAGCATCTGATACCTATGGCAAGGCAATCCTGCAATTTAGTTCAAGTGGTTGGAATGGGATCTAAAGTTAAAACTTGTGTGTGTGTGAGAGAGAGAGAGAGAGAGAGAGAATAAACCTATCCTACTATCGAGTTCATGTTTGCATGCACTCTATGATTACGTGGTGATGCTATTAGCAACTATAAGTTTCAGTATGCATTTTGCATACCTGTACTCTCTTCATGAAGTAAGCCGCAGAAGTAATGTCAAATTAACAACTCTTCATTCTATTTAAGATATTTTAAAGAGTATTGTTTGATTTGTGTATCTCCATTATGTGTCTCGATGGCCAGGGAATCGAGTGGCAATGTTATTAGTAGTTATTAATTTAACTAGCATCTGAGGTTCCTATTCATTATTGTCATGCCATTTGAGATACTTTTTATTACATGACTTGATTTGTTTACAATATCATCCAGTAAATATGGTTTTTTTGTTCTTTTCAAATAAATATATGGCTCTTACAGTTAAAATAAGGTTTGTTGTCTTTGGGTCTGTTTTGCGCCCCCATCTAACCAAAAAAAAAAAGACTTGGTTAGTTTCAACTTTCAACCTAGTTTGGCAACATGTTTATATTTAGATTCAGTACCTATGTGCTTCTTGATAAAACTGACGAAGAGAACATAAAACTCTTGTTGATGTGTTGTGGGCTGTTATTTATATCATCTCTGCTTCTCAGTAATGCATGCACACTTTACACTCACAAGACATGTATTTCTCTATTAGGGAGAGGAATAAACTTTTCTGTGATTTATGGCTTTTACCGTTATTAGGTTTTGCTGATTTTGCCAAAGGCACGTATGTGCATTCCAGTTTGATATAATTCTAGAAAATCTGAAGACACTTTTGAGTTCTTCTTTGTTTCTTAAATGAGACAAATAACTGTAATTCTGGAGAGACTTTCTTTGCTCCATCTATATATATATATATATATATATATATATATATATATATATAAAACTTAACTTGTAATCCTTTGTGTTCTGTTTTCTCATTTGGATTTGAAAGATCTGTCTATGATTGTTGATGCCCAAAGTTAACAAGCTTGTAGTGGCCTTAAAATAAATTTCAGCACTTGCTGCGAATAGTTCAAAAATGGATGATGGTCGACAACATGAAAATGGGAGACACAAGCAGGACTATTACAGAGGGGCACCCTCTCCGGTAAGAAGAAAGAAGCATGTATTACGACTTTATGGTAATATTTATGTTATGCCATTGAGATCCATTTATATGATTTAAATTTGAAATGTGCAGTGGAACATGACCGCTCAACAGCAAGTAAAGGAACCGAATGCCTTAGTCATGAACAAGAAGATCATGTCAATTATTGCTGAGAGGGATTCTGCAATTCGAGAAAGAAATGCAGCAGTCTCTGAAAAGAATGAAGCCTTGGCTGCAAGAGATGAGGCTCTCCGACAGCGCGATGAGGCATTTGCTCAGCGTGATAATGCCCTAATGGAACGAGACAATGCCTTTGCAGCCTTTCATATCCGGGATAATTCCATGAACTTCCCATTGGGTGGTGGAGTTCAACGTGGATCTAAGCGCATGCACTACCCTTCAAATCATCCAGTTAACATGGCTGATGGTCCTTACAGCACAAAAGATGTGCCTATAACTGAAGCCTTCCCAATTTCAGTATTATCCGCCGAAGCTATCAAGTCACGGCAGACAAAGCGATCAAAGGAGAATAAGGCATCCAAGGCGTCAAGAAAGAAAGTAGGTGAAGATTTGAATAGGCAGGCTTCCACTGATGGGATAAAGTACAGATCTGAGTGGGATACTCAGGATTTAGGCTTGAATCTCGTCTCATTTGACGAGACTACAATGCCTGTGCCAGTTTGCTCATGTACTGGAATGCCACGGCAGTGCTACAAATGGGGGAATGGTGGGTGGCAGTCATCTTGCTGCACCACCAATATGTCAATGTATCCACTACCCCAAATGCCAAATAAGCGCCACGCCCGGATGGGTGGGCGGAAAATGAGTGGAAGTGTTTTTACTAGATTGCTCAGTCGGCTAGCAGCAGAAGGCCATGATCTATCAGTACCACTGGATCTGAAGGAATACTGGGCCAGACATGGGACAAATCGCTACATAACAATCAAGTAGGTCATTGAACAATGTTTTGGAATTTGGAAGAGTATGTTTCTTTTCTACGTGCCTCCATCTCTCTTGTCTCCGTGTCTCTCTCCCTCTCCTGTTATCTTCATAAGCATGTGGTTGTACTGATATTACTGAATGATAGCAAAGGGAAATCTGTTTTGATAAAAGAGCATGTCCATGGTTAGCTGTGACCAATCCTAGTATTTCAATGCTCCTTAGGAAGGGGATTCTGTTAGTACCGCAGCATACATGGACTGTACCTCTTTACGGCATGTCTGCCCCCAGTCAAGCATATTCCTATTTTCATGTGATAAAACAGGAGAAAACTTGAGGGACTAAAGCTTCCAATAATAAAAGCAGCTCGGTTTTTGAGGTGATGTGAAAGAAATGAGTGCTCTGATTACGTTTTGGCTAAAGGTTAAGAATGGTCACCATGATTTGGGATGATGTACATTGTGTTGATTGAATATTACCTGATAACACCCTTGTGGTTCTTGAAGTTGGTCAGTCTTGATCCAAATCACAATCCTGTCCAACTTGTGCGAGAACAGGCACAAACTAAAACCACAAGGAGTGTTGTTACAGTTCTCAATCCATTTTCAACAAACCATTGCCTACAAACTACTGGATGAGTGGATGGTTCACTACAACTTGCCACAATCTTCTGCCTTCCCTCATTTTCGCAGCCGATCAATCATCTCGAATACTGTCTCATCGCTCTTTTTGCAGTACTTTACCCGCCCTTCTAAATCCTTGCTCTGCTGTGTAGTGATTTTCATCAAGTTCTCAAGCTAAATCATTTCAAAATCTCCAAGTAACAACACTTGAGAAACCATCCATATATCCATTATACCCAAAAACAAAGATTGAACACACTTGCACTCTAAGACCAGAGGCATGAATCACGCCACTAATACATTCTGGCCGACGTAAAACAACATGTCGTTTTACATTGTAGGGTTGAGTTGAGAGAAATATGGGACTTCATTTTCATATTAAATTTGGATTGCATGTTCATAAATGTTCCCTTGTCGACCTTTTCCATGTTGACAAGCTTTGCTATTATGGCGCGGGTCCTGTTATATCTCGTCCTTTTTTCTCATGAAGGTGTAGAATATTGCCACGTGTCTCCAAAAGCCATCACACTCATGTTTCCTCTCACACGTGTCGGCAGGCCAGTCAGTATGTGAAAGCTGCAAAACCTGCAAGTCAACAATAGATGGATATCTGTAGTACTACCATCTGTAGCCTACTCCGTATTTCACGGAGTTTGGAGACTGCGGCGAGGGAATCCGGCGACAGGGGGAGCAGCTTAGAAAGGCTCCCTTTGACGATGTTGAAGACGAGATCGGTGAGCAAGATAACAAGCATCGCAAAAGAGCCAATTACTATATAAAGTCACTTATAGTGCGATATAATAATTTATTTATTTCTGTTACAAGGCCACTAAAGTGATAGAATTTTTAATATTTGTAAAAGTGACCTCGTATCTTTAATTATCATTATTTATAAAAATGTCATTCCGTGTCATTTTCTTAAAAGCTAAGTTAATGAACGAAATGTTAAGGGAGTGAAATTCACGGTCCCTAATTTGTAATTCACACTCCATCTTTTTTTATTTGGTCAAAATTCTCATAAAAAGACAAAATTTAAATTAGTAAAGATACAATTTAAGTTACCAAAAAAAAAAAACATGGAATGTGGATTGTAAAATAAGGAGTGTGGATTTCACTTCCCTATTTTTGTTTATAATTTTGTATAAGCTAACATATTCTTGATTGTGCATTCATATATTTCTGAATGTAAATATTTAAATCTCAACCAACACACTAAAAGGATATGCATCTACGTGCAAGCTTCGAGATGGGGTTAAAAATCAGATGCATACACATGAGATAACTTATGATACGTCAGGTGATCATAAAATTATTTGCATTCATAACAATATAGTATTAAATACTCTATTTTTCAGTTACAATTTCATAAGAGTTAGCCAAATTTTGTTCCATTGAATTGCCAAAATTGTCCACTAATTAAATCTAGCCTTTTCTATACATATATTCTGCATGTGTATAACCGATAACGTATAACGTGAATTTTCGTATTTCACATCCAAATAAGCTCATTTCCAAATGCATGGCTGCAACTTTGAACTTTGTTTTTTTTTTTTTTTGCAAAGTCTAGGTAAGCCCATTTTTTAAATTTTGTTATATATGTCATTTAATAATTCATAATAGAGTGAGGTCAAGTGAGCAGATTTGGAGGTTCCAATAGAAAAACTCTTTTTGAAAACTTTTATTAACACACACCTATTTTCTTAATACACATCCGTCAATTTCTTTTCTGGACTTTTTCCTTCATTACACTTCTTTACCCCCCTTTCCTCTTTCTCTCTCTCCCCAACGGCAACCTTTTTCTCTTCTCTCCCCGCCTTTGCTGCCTTGCATATCAAGATCCATATGAATATGATACATCAATTTATTGGAATACAAAAATATGAATTTTGAAACATATTATTTTTCATTGCAGCAATTAACTTAAAACTTATAGCATTTCTACTCTTTCATCTAATAATTACCAAGATGATCATTCCAGAATGGGACCAAATACATAATTATTTGAGATTTAATTGTATAGAAGCCCTTCTAATGAGAACAGCTAAAATGAAGACTAGTTGAAGACTTTCTAATCAATGGTTTGGGAAACCCACTTGTCAATTATATTATGGCAAATCAACTGTTAGATGTTTATGTATGTATAAGTAGATCACTTCTGAAAATTTTCTTCCAAATTGCTAATCGTTAAGGTTCCGAACTAGATCAAATCAATGGACTAACCAAATCTATCAAACATGAACCATTCATGTTCATAATTGATAAATGACAATTATGAATGTCTTAACGGTTTTGAATTTGGTTGAAAAATTGCATAAATGATCTACACATAAATATATAAACATCTAATGGTTGATTTGCCGAAATGTGATCGAAAAATGAGTCTAACACAAAAGTTCTCAACTAGTCTTCATTTTAGTGATCCTCATTAGAAAGACTCCCTTAATTGTATTCATATGTCTTCAAAGATCGGATTGTCCAATTTGTTCAATTTGATAAACATTAAATTGAAGAATCATTATTTGTAAGAACGAAAGAGGTTTGGAGCCGCAACCTCTCTCTTCGTATTATCTAGGTTTATTACACCAGATCTCTCTCTCTCTCTCTCTCAGAAGCGGACGTCTGCAACCCAAAAAAAGTGCGGATGTCACTCCTCCGGGCGGCATCAGGCTCCGACGGGCAACTCTGCTGGTGCCGGCTGCATCAGGCGCCGACCCTTTTCTTTCTGCTGGACTCGTCAATGAAGGGTTCGAAGTCGACCTTGATGGTGCTTCCATGGTTTCAGGCGAGCTCGCCGCGCATCGCTGAGAATCCGATCACCTTCGCCTTCACGTTGATGGCTATGCCGTCCGGCAACAGAAACGCTGCCATCGACGCCTGATGCAGCCCGGAGGAGCAACGTCCGCACTTTTTCTGGGTTGCGAACGTCCGCTTCTGATGTGTCATCTCTCTCTCTCTCTCTCTCTCTATATATATATATATATATATATATATATATCCCTTCCATTAAGAGATTTCTTGAAGGACCCACTTTTCGATTACATTTCGGCATCTCGACCAGTCAGTTTTTAAGATTCCATGAATATATCATCTCTGCAAATTTTTAAACAAATTGATGATCGTGAAGGTACCTAACTAGATTAAATCAATGGACAAACCAAATCTGTCCAACCTGAACCGTTCATGCTTATAATTGTAAATCACAGTTATGAACGTCTTAACGATTATCAATTTGGCTGAAAATTTGCAGAAGTGATTTACTCATATAGACTGAAAAACTGAATGGTGGAGATGTTGATATATGATCGAAAAGTTGGTCTAATAATTGATCCCTTAAAATGGCCAAAAAAAAAAGGGATCCCTCAGTAGAAGGGCTCTGTATAGATTCAATCGGCTTCTCTGTATCCTAGAACTGCTGGCATTTGGTGACTTCTTTGGCTCCTCCTCACGGTCTTTCTTTAAGCAGATCGGAGCAGCATTATTATTATTATTATTATTATTTTAAGTTGGGGGTAAAATAGGATTTTGAATTTAAAAATAAAAAGTGTCAATGACATATAAGACCACTTTTAGTAATCTTATTATTCTCTAGGTGATCTAATTATGTTTTTTTCTCTAAAGCCACCAAAATATAAGAAATATCATTATTTACAAAAATGACACCACATTTTTTATTTTTTTATTATTTACAAAAATGCCATTGTGTTAAAACAACAATTTTTTTTTTTTTTTTTTTGTGACACCCTCTTTTCGGATTGTTCGCCATATCTCAAATGCTGCCTAGACCCAGAGATTAATCCGTTGGAGCCTGGACGGCCAACAGGGCATTGCAGCCCTTCTCTAATCACGTTTATAATTCAGTAAATAACACTAAACTAACCCAGTGTTAGAACGGAGGACATGGGGGTTCCACATCTTGAACGTTCTTGTGAGGGACCCAATGCATCCACTGAATCACTTGTCATGATTAAAACAATCATTGTTATTAATTGAAAGAGAAATTTTAAATACACACACCTAATCACTTAATACACATCCCTATTATTTTATATTTCAAATTAGATTTTATAGGTAGGTTAAATGACCAAAACATACATCTATTAGAAGAAGAAAAAAATAGTCATATTTGGGTGGTTCTATTCAGACCTCCCAAATTGATATTTAGACCTTTCCAAATTTTTTAAAGATTATAATCCCCATAATACCCTCAAATTAGAAGGAGCGTTGCACTGAGTAGGTAGCTCAGCAACCAGCGGCGTTGTCGAGTGTCGACCTCCTCCCTCATTCATTCTCTCTCAATTCTTGCAAATGTCTCATCTCAACGTCCAGCCAATTTGATCTCTTGTATCTCTCTTTTTCTATGATGATTTGAATTTTTTTTTTCAACTCTTATGATTTAAATGTTTTCGCAGCTAAATTCGTTTTCTTTCATGGAAAAAATTGAGAATTTGGATAACAGAAATTGATTTCTGAATTAGGAATTTTGTGAGTTTTCGTTGTAGTACGTGAATTAGAAATATGAGGGAGTGGGAATTAGTTTGAACTTTGAACTGAGAGATTGAGATTCTCTGCTACTGACGATAAATAAATTAATAGATAGATATATACCACTAGCATAACTTGAACTGGAATATTGTGTGGAACAAGTTAATTAAACCTTCTGGGCTTCGGGTCTATGCTATTGAATGAATATGGTTCAAAGAAAAATGAGTTTGCCAATCTTACTATTGTAATAATTCAATGGACAACCTCCACTAGACACGAGTAAATATGGAATAGATGTTAATAGGCCAGATAGCAATCATAGCATTGTGAATTAGATGGTGTGAACTGCAGAGTTGGGTACTTGGGTGGTGTATATGGTGAAGGTCGATTTGCCGGCGAACTTTTATAAGAATTGCATGGAGGTGGAAGAAGGGTAAAATTGGAAATCTCAGGTACAAGTTTTGAAGAGAGGTCCAAATATCAATTTGGGAGGTCTGAATAGAACCACCGGTCATATTTTCCTTATATTATTCTATTTATGTATAAATAGTTAGATAAACACAACAAATTTCTATACATAGCCTCCCAATTTACTGCAAGAATAAAGTTAGAAACTATCTAATTTAATTTTTTCTTAAATAAATTGTAATTAAATGAGGTTAGAAACCATAATATTTAGAATTTCAAAATCAATGGCATTAAATGTTTTTAAAACATATCGCTTTACTCCCATTTTTTAGTTAATTTTCTTTTTTGTTCTAAGAGTTATGATTAATCAATTTAATTTCTAATATAAACATCACAGGTGAAAAAAACTTTATAATTGTTAATTTGTTTGGCCCCTCTAATGACAACTTTTTAGTTCTGCCACTGTGGAGAAACTACTGATATAGTTTTGGTTGAATGTTCAACTCATAATTTTATACTTGATTAACATGGTGTTTGGTGGATGAGAGCTCAAATAACACAAAACCTATTTATATGCATCTATTTAAAGGGAACAATAATAAATCTTTATGGATTTCTCAATAACTAACACAAGTAATCAATATGGTCATTTACAAAATGTCAATATACTAGAATATACTAATCATATTAAATAGTAACCTTTTTTTTTTTTGAAAGGGGTTTGGAACCAAATAGTAACCTTAATATAGTAAAAAAGTAGGATATTTCATGATTTTTGAGATTGAGGATATTTTAGGTATTTTGGGTTGTGTATTTAGTAAAATATTAGAATGAGAAATTAAATGGGTCGTATATTAAGTATGGAGTGTGTATTAAGTAATTAGGAGTGTGTATTTAAAACTTCTCTAATTGAAAAAGAAGAAAAAAACTACTTCCAACACTTAGGACTCATTACGTACTAGAAAACAAGAGAATCATGCAAACCATTACTTCAGGTACGACAATAATGTAATTCACAACTCTTAATCACAAGAAGCTAATTTGAATTATATTGTAGGTACGCCTCAAATTCATCTTCTAATTACTAGATGCAAAGCCCTAAGGTGATCAATCAAAGAACTAAAACATAAAGCATCAATTCAAATAGTGACTAAGAATTCATCATAAAGAAACTATAAATCCATCAATATAACATCAAAGTATATAAACAATCATGATAGGGCATCATCTTAACCCTAGAAAAAGGTTTAGCAAAATGTAACTAAATAAAACATAGAAAGAACATAAAAAGAATGGAAGGGAAAAGATGGGGAAGATGGATGAGTCGTCTCTGCTCCTTAGGCGTCTACATTGTGCTCCCGAGACTCTCCTTCTCATGTAAATTCGTGCTCCCTTATATAGGGAAGATTTCTGCTCATCTTTGGCTTCATGTTTCCTTGTAGAACTTGGGTTTGGATTCCTTTCTTCATTTGGAATGGGAAAACCTTGAAATATCTTTTGTAGAAGTAGGAATAAGTTCATCATTTAATCCTCATCTGAATTAACTTCCGGAATTAACTTTCTTGAAACATTAGGATTGACGATCTTGTGCCACGGAACTTGTGTTCTCCACGAATGGTTGTAAATTCCTGAGCAGATTTCCTGTCCGACCTATCTTCACTCAAATAATCATAACTTTCTCCAGAAGTATCGAAATCGACATCCGTAAAATTCTACAGAAAGTAGACATCCGTAGTTTTCCATGCATATAAGGTTCATTGTCTGATTCGATCTGAGAATTTCCCAGTTATTTGGAGAAATTGGATGTTCTGCACAGACAGATTCCCAGTCTTAGGATTGCAAAGCATGTTTCAATCGTTTTAGCTCATACTGGCTTCTTTTCTACTTTCTATGGAACAAACCTAAAAAAACACTAAAAGATGTAAATGAATCATAAATAAGGAGAACTAAACATAAAAACCAAGATTAAGAGGCATAGAAATATAGGATAATATGAGTACATCAAATTACCCAAATAATTTGATAGAAAATAACAAAAACCAATGTACCAGTCCACAATATTGCTTCATAAAAATAAAAGCTAATAAACAAGAGTAACTAGAAGCATCAAAACCAATCAACCCTCAATTAAAAATACAAACCCTTGCGGAAACCCACCCCCACCCCCACAAACAACCACTCCTTATCTCTGAAACCCCCCCTCAACTCATATTTGTATAATTTTTCTATGGCAAAATCTTTCGTATTCTAGCATAATATAGTAGAACAAATCATGTCTATAATCATAAGGCTATCATTATTAGGCTGTTGTAAAGTTCTATAGTTGCTCAATGGATTCAAATACACCAAATAATTTCAGTTAGAATCTTACCAGGAATGATGGATTCAAAGGGACTCGAATGATTACTGAACTCATATTTTTCTTACATGTCCCCATTGCAAATTAAGTGTAAAATTTTCTCCAAAGATTGGTCTAAAGTTACTTGTTCTGCTTTGATTGAACTTCAAAGCATCACACTAGAGAGATAGAATGACTATGCTAGAGAAGTTTTTGATGGAAAAAAAGGGGGAATCGGAAAGAGTTTTGAAGTCCTCTGTGCCTGCGGAAAAATAAGGGTTTAGGATTTGGGGATGATTGAATTGCCAAATAGAAAAAAAAAAAAAAAAAAACTTAATTGCAAGAGAGTGGATGTGTGAATAGAGAAAATAGGTATGTGAATAGCACCACCCTATAACAATACTAAAACCTATTCACAAATTGTTTGAATAGTATCTTGACCATTCTACCCCTGTTCTGCTTCCTCTTTTACCGAAGTGTCCCTCCAATTATTATTTAAAAAAAAAATTATACCTTATATGTATAAACATCACCTACAGGACAACACCCACCGCTCATAAAAAATAATATATTTTTTTATTTTTTATTATAGTTTAGATGAGAATAAACTTCTTAAGCTTGTAAACAAGTATGACCCTGTAGATAGGTTAATGTCTTTTCTATATCAGATTTATATAACATATGCGTTACGGACGTAAGCCAACAAATTTTGAATTATAATCGCTACTTTATTATGTATAATATTCAAAAAAGAAAGAGACCCGCAACATCGCGCGGGCTTCGTGACTAGTCATGTTCTAAAACACACATCCACACCAATTTGTACGATTGTACCCACTAGTACCAGGCTACTAGCTAGTTGAGTACTTGGTGGATCGTTTTTCTTCTAAAGTTGATCATATTCTTTTTATATAAAAAAGAGACAAAAGGATGGATATGTATTATGGGGCCGTGGGGCCGTGGGGGACAAAAGTAAAAATTTAGTTGAACCTTCAAGTGCTTATAGAATTTTATTTTACATTTGTCGGCTGGATAGGTTACCCATTAATTACTATTACAAGCTTTATATTAAGAAAATTTAATCTTTAATTAAAAAAAATTCAAAAAGAAAATTTAATCTTTTTTATAGTGAAAGATGGCTATATATAAAGTATCAAAATTAAAAGTCTATTATCCTTTTTTGAGTACCACAAAAGAACATCAATGAAGTAATCGAGCAATATTTCCTTCATGCTACTAAGCAGAGAGTTATTCTCATACTTTTTTTATTGGTCGTGTGTATGATGACATTACATTTTATCTCCAGGAGATATCAGGTTCTTATTTCACTCATACTTACTGTCAAGTCAATACTGTGGTCTCACAAATTAGCTAGTTTTACTTTTCCTTCTTCTAATTCTTGATTTTGGGGCTTGGAGCCTCGCAGTTGTATTCTTGATGTACTTTTAGAGGAGTTAATCTCCTAGTTTTATTGGAGTTGTCATTTTAATAATAATAATAATAATAAAAAGTAGTCTAGCAATGAGGTAGTTAAGCTTAATTACAAAAATACAGATTCCTGAAATTTTAAATTAAAATGTTTAAACTCAAACGCTCTATTGTTGCTGTCTTTTTACTATGTACGTGGATACCTTGGGCCCTAGGATCTTCACTCCTTCTATTCCAGCAGTCATGGGTGTTTTTGGTTTATTATTAGCACCAGGAGGACGGCCACAACACTCACTGGTGGATCCAAAAATTTAACTTAAAGGGCAGAGCTAAAAAGCTTTCAAAAATAAAAAAGCAGCAACAACAGCAACTCTTACATGTGAGAAATTTGGAATGAAAAAGATTACAATGATTTGATGAAAATAAAAAGAAATTAACTATATTAAACCCATTTGAAAAGCAAAAAAAAAAAAAGTGTTCATTCATCAAGTTTCTTAAAATGACCAAAAAGAAATTTATTTTAGTTTATGGTTACTTTTTAAAGTCAGGGATGATACAACAAATTGTGTTTTGTTTTAGGGAATCAGAAATTGAGAGAAATTCGCTGTGTATTCTCATTGATAATAGGGGCCTCTTTATATAGAGGATTACAATGCATAGAGTCTGAATCATACAAGGAAAGATAATCTCTAGATTCTTCTAATTAAACACTATTACCACTAGGTCAAGTAACCTAGAGTTTGGGCCAAACACAAATAGGGATATCCTTAAACACTCCCCCTTGTGTTGTCTAAACGCGGTGCTTCTCTCGTTGCCTCGTTAAAAACCTTGCCGAGTAACAAATACCCAGTGGGACAAAAATAACCTCGGTCGAAGGGGAAAAAGAGCACAACACACCCTTCACGTTTCGAGGTGAACATGTAGACATCTCCCCCTGATGTCTGCGCTTCCCCCTGATGACTACGATCATGGGAGTTCAGATAATTTCCGCAAGCCAATTCTTGCCACATGTTTCTCGAACGTGGATTTGGGCAATGACTTAGTAAACAAGTCTGCCTCATTGTCCTCAGATCGAACCTAGTTCACTTTGATCTCGAGGAGAGTCTGTTGTTGCTGATTATGCTTGGTGTTGTCACTTTTGATGTAGCATTGCCTCATTTGTTCAAAACAAGCAGCATTGTCCTAAATGCTCGTAGGCTCATCTGTGGTAGACTTCAAACCACAATTGTTCGAACATGCGTAATTATGGATCCAATCCATATACATTCACAAACCATTTTGTGAAGAGCAATAATCTTTGCATTGTTCGAAGATATAGCGACTAGGGTCTGTTCTGTAGACCTCCAAGATATCACGGTCTTTACCCATGGTGAACACTTAACCATCTTGGGAATGACCTTTGTGTGTGTCAGAGAGATACCCAACATCAGCAAATCCTTCCAAAACACATGTCGTTTTGGGATGGGGATAGTGGACGCAGGCCAGTGTTGGCGGCGTTCCTGGTGTGTGATGGGTCCGAATCCATCATCTCTTTGTACCGATAGAACAAGCCCATATCAATCATACATCTCAAGTATCGAAAGATATCTTTTACACCAATCCAATGGCGTCGCGTTGGCGCAGAGCTATATCTAGCTAACAAGTTCATTGTAAACGAGATGTCCGGTCTTGTGCATTTAGCTAAGTACAATAATGCGCCTATTGTACTCAAGTAAGGCACTCCTGCCTCTAGCACATCTTCATTATCATCCTTCGAACGAAGAGGATCCTTTTCAGGATCAAGACTACGAACGATTATGGGGGTGCTTGAAGGTTTGACCTTGTCAAAATGCCTAAGCAACTATCAACACGATGCTCAAGTTCCAAACCGAGACATAATCGTGTTCTCCCAAAATCCTTCATCTCAAACTCGGATTTCAAGTGTTCAGCGGTTTTCCTTAACTCTTTAAGGGCTTCTAATGAAGATCATGTCCAACATGAACTGCGATAGAATCCGAAACTTGTTATGGAAACGCGTGGGCATATCCCTTCCCAATCAAGTAGTCACTTTAGTGAGCGTTCCAACCTTATTGTAAACGCGCTCCGTGGTCTAGATCCACTTGACTTGGGTAAATGAAGTTCACCATGAACCTTCATGTATATTCCGTATCTAGATCCCCATAGAGATACGTAGTGACCATATTTGTAAGCTGCATGTTCAGTTATTCGGAAACTACCAAACTGACAAGGTAGTGGAGTGCAATGACATCCATTACAAGAGAATATGTCTTATCGTAGTCGATTCCAGGGCGTTTTGTGAGAAGCCTTGCACCATAAGGCGAGATTGTCATCTCTTTTTCTCATAATGCTTTCTAACGAAGACCCATTAGTCAATAGGTTTTATGTTAGGAGGTGTTGGCATCACTAGCTCGAAAACCTTCCTTTTCGTTAGAGAATCCATCTTAATTACCTGGATCGCATCGCATCTTTCCATTTAGGCCAAATTTCTCTACGTTGGCATTCATTCATCAACGGAGCGTGGTTCAATATCATCAGACTCAACAAACTCATGCGCAACGAAATGTGCAACTACATCATCAATTATGATGGAGTTTCTATCCCACGTCTCATGTACACTAGTGTAAGTTTCATAGAGCTCTATATTCTCAGGAATAGGTTCTGACGTTGAGGCGTCCCCCAACGATAACCATAACCCAGAAGATACTCATGAGACGGATTTTGAGTGTCGATGATCCAATGATTGGTTTGTGCCAAGGTATCCTTCGAACCCACGGGTCTCCCACGCATCCTAGCTGGGGCCATGGCCTGTAACGCCAGAGTGCCATTCTCTTTGGCGTTGGCGCCATTCCTACCTCCGTGTAGGGTGGCGCTACGTCCTCTCGTAGGGACGTCCTTCCTTGCAGGCATGTTTGCAGCATATTTGTGTGATCTCGTCACTTTAATAGAGATCGAGATGAGACATAGTGGGGACAGACCACGACAATTCCTGTCATTCCTGCTGAACATTCGTGTTCTTATCTCCCCCTAATGATGGGAAGACTGTTTCATCAAAGTAACATCCGCAAATCGAGCGGTAATGAGATCGCTGTGCAAGGGCATTAAGTGGCGGACGATTGTTAGAGTCTCAAATCCAACTGAGTTGCCCATTCGTCTATAAGGACCTATCATAGTGCGCTGTGGCGGCGCAATTGGCACATAAATGGCTCACTCAAATGTGCGTAAGTACAAACTACTTGTACCCAGTCACTAGCTGTAACGCAGAGATACATTGAGTGGCGGTAGGTCGTAGACGAATTAGCATAGCTGCATGCGATATTGCATCACCCCAAGCGGATATAAGGAGAGTAGTGCGCATGACCAATGTCCGGACTATCATCGTAGTCGTTTCCGCGAGACCATTTGGGTGTGTACATGGGAATGTGATGTCCAACATCAGTCCCATTGCAATAACCATCGAAAGTCCTTGATGTAAACTCTCTAGCATTGTCAAGTCCAATTGACTGAATAGGATGATCTGGGGTGTGAGCCCGTTGTCATATGATATGTGCTAGGAGTGTAGTATAAGCAGCATTTACAGGTGGACAATGGCACCACACGTGACCAGCGTGTTTGCGTGTCAACCAACATCATGAGGTATTTAAACGTCCGCAAGTTGGTTGAATCAGTCCACAGAATCCCCACGGATTCGATGTAAGAACAGAATGAGTATTTTCATATCCTTTATGTAGGACGGTCTCAGTTCTAAGTTCCCGAAGGAACAGGCTTTGCAAAATGAGCGAGAGGTCTTAGAAGCAACTAATGAGGATTTTGGTTGGGCCTGAGCGTCTGTAGTGCTATTAGAAGCAAAATGTGTGACTACATCTCCCATCATGGCGTTGGAGCCATGGAAATTAGCATGTATGGCGTCATGGCCACTAGGAGGAACAACCATGGCGTTATGCTCATGGTTGGCGCCATTTTATGGCGTCATCAGATTCTTGCTTCGTTTTGCTCAAAAGGATGGATGTCCTTGTGAATTCTTCAGTAGACGGATCATCATGCCAGGACTCGGATGATCTATCCTGTCGTGACAAAGCCAATATGTGTCTAAATCCAAGAGATCTTCTCTCATAACTTTATTGGATTTAATAGCTCAAATAGTGACATAGAGTCCACTAGAGAGACACATAAACTTCTCTAAGATGCGCCTTTGTTCGCAATCGTTAGAGGTATTGCAAAAGAACTCATCTCCATTCTCTACATGTGTTTTCGCATGGAATCCGTTGGCTATTCATAGGGCAATTTTCCCTAAGAGCGTAGAGAGTTTCTGTGACAGTAATCAAGGTGCCATTTGGCAATGGGAACTTGGGCTATTCCATGTCCTTGAATTAATATTGATGGCCCAGCCATCGTAGTCACAAAGTAATATGCTCAGAATCAAAATTGAGTCATAATGAAAAGAACTCGAAATTTTATTCATAAGCCAACAAAGTACATCATTGTTTCTTTGATCAAAGAAAATCTAATCCAATAAACTAGTTAATGCAAAACAATGGTAGTAGTCTAACTCCTTTCGGTAATTCCAATGTAAATGTGACCAAGTGAGTAGAGAGATGTCGGTGGAGCAAAGCTCACTTAAGTACCACTTATCTCAAAACCGTCCTAGACATCACACTTACATTGAGTACGCCTACTTTGAAGAAAGACTAATATCATTGGCATCTACTACAAAAGTAATATGGCAATTGCCTACATCTCTTGGAAAATAAAAAGACTTAATCAAAATCGCCAGTTTCTGGGTCTTGATCCATGTAGTCTTCCACCCTTAGATCGAGATCGCCATCTTGATCTTCTTGTTCCATGTAATTTGCTTCCCTTGCTTCACGATACGTCTTGTATGCGTTTGCAACATTCTGGGGTGCTTTACATGCTTTGGCCCAATGTTCAGTTGATCCACATCGAAAACAAACATCATTATGGTCAGGCTTCCTTGATCGAGGCGCCTTTGGCGCGCGATTTGGACGACCATTGCTCTTGGTGGCGTTACCATCATGGTCGGAGGCTCCGCCTCTCTCTCTCTTCACACGTTGACCTCCACGGTTCCGTGCACGCCTCTCTGGGCGATTTCCTTCCTCGTTAGGGCGAAAATATGGACCAGAACGTCCAGAATTGTCCCTACTCTTAGGGTTTTGCTCCTTGCGTCCTCCCTTGGGGGCGCGACTATAGTTAGACTCCGAAATTGACTTGGTTCCCACAGGTCTAGAGTTATAGTTCTTCACAAGTATGTTGTCGTGCTTTTCAGCTACGTTCATGGCGCCAATGAGCTCATGAAACCTTGTGATACGTCCTGCTTTCACATCAATCCGATAATTCTTTGAAATCATCAGGGCAGAGACGAGGAAGGTAGAGAGAGTCTTCTCGATCAACATCGTATCAGTTATGGCTTGGCCACAAAACTCCATCAGAGACTTGATACGAAGAGCTTCCGAGTTATAATCAAGCACAGACTTGAAATCACAAAAGCGGAGGCTATGCCATCGCACTTCTAAATCAGGAAGCAGGGAGTCACGAACGTTGCCAAATCGCTGCTCAAGTTCTACCCATAGCTTTCTTGGGTCTTCCTCATTGAGGTATTCACTTTGGAGCGCGTCATTCATGTGCCTTGTCATGAGAATTATGGCCTTAGCTTTATTTGCTTCGAAAGCACGAGCTTGCTCTATAGAGAGCACGTTCTGACTAGGCTCTTGGATGGTTTCCAGAAATCCATCAGCCTTAAGATGTTGGCACACATCTCGGACCCACCTATGGTATCCTGCGACAGTTGTCTCTAGTGGAACAAAGTTCAACTTGTTCAGGTAACTCATCCTGAAAAACAACACAAGATTAGGGTTAGTTTCGGAGCGAAAAAGGCTATCACGAAAAACTATTAAATTTCTGAGCGTAGTCGCTTCCAAGAAATTAGAGATTTTCTGAGCGTAGTCGCTTCCAAGAAAATCCGATTCCAAGAGGGGTTTTGGATTAGATCGAAACAACGATGTATGTGGTCGATCGTTTTCTTCTCAACAAACTCTAAGTTTGGAGGACTCTACAAGCTCTAAGCTTGGAGTGAGCACGAACCCCCATAGTTTGGCTATTGGTCTCCCCTATGAAGAAGAAAGGGGGGTAGGAGAAGGGATGTTGGAAGTCCCCGAGAAAAAGAAGAGAAAAGTAATAAAAACTTCAAAAACGGGAACTTTTAGTAAAGTTTACCTTGAAAAGTGGCCGGAAATTTTGACCGGAAAGTTAATGTAGATGGCCGGAAAACTTCGCCGGAAGTCCCCTGAAAAAGTGGTGGTCGGACGGTGGTCGCCGGTGGCTGGAGCTGAGCTTGTGGTGGCTACAGGCGAAGATGGCAGAACCTTGCAGGGCTTGTGCGGAGCTGCTGCAGGGCTGATGCAGATGCTAGGCGGGGCTGTCGACAGGCTGTCGGCAGCTGTCGAGGGCGTGCAGGGGATCTGTCGACAGATGCTCGGCAGGTGTGCGCGGGGGTCAGCAGGAGCAGGCACAGGTCTCGGCAGCAGGTGCGCAGGGGCTCGGCAGGTGTATCGGCAGATCTCGGTAGGTCTCGGCAGGACTCGACAGGAGGCTCGCAGGGGATGTCGGCAGATCTCAACAGCTACTAGGCAGATGCAGGCACAGGCTTTGGCAGATCTCGGCAGCTGCTTGGCAGAAGCGCAGGGGCAGGCACAGGGGCTTCAGGTAGCGAGGCTAGCAGAGCGAAGCTAACCCGAGCGGTTCAGCGTATTCCGGCGGCCGGTTCAGGCGGTTTCCGGCCGGTTCCGGTGGTTCCGCCGCCGGTTCTAGGTTCATTGAGGCTAGGGCTTTAATATGTGGGGCGGTGGATGTTGGAATTTGAGGGCTACGAAATTAGGATTTCAGGGTTAGTGCTTCGTGCTGATAACGTGTTTTAGGGAATCAGAAATTGAGAGAAATTCGCTGTGTATTCTCATTGATAATAGGGGCCTCTTTATATAGAGGATTACAATGCATAGTGTCTGAATCATACAAGGAAAGATAATCTCTAGATTCTTCTATCTAATTAAACCCTATTACCACTAGGTCAAGTAACCTAGAATTTGGGCCAAACACAAATAGAGATATCCTTAAACATGTTTCAAATTTATAAATTAAAGCTATGAATAAAATATTTAAATTTAGGGATAGTGAGCAAAGAAAAGAAGGCTTTGTTGTTGCCAATAAGTAAAAGTCCTTGAGGTAAAGTCATTACGTTAAAAACTAGATCGTGCCCAACACCATTTGGTCTAATGACATTACTGCTTACTTTATAAGTGGAAGTTTTTGATCGAGTTCGATTCACAAACTAGTTATTGTACATTCTCAATTGTAATTAATGATTATATCTAAATAAAAATAGGTCGTACTTATGGCTAATAAACTTAAAAGAGAAAAAAATTATTTCTTCTAACGATGTCTAGATCGGTTTGTGAATGATTTTTACAGCTTGTCTACCACAGTTACATTCCTGCATCAATTTGGGTTCTTTGGTGTGCTCTCACTACATGGGTTCTTTGTTTGTTTGTTTTTTTTTCCTTATGTTTTCTAGTAGAAAAGTGTGCAGTAAATTTAGCCATGAGTTTATCACTTTTATTTTTTATACAGTAAAATCTCAATAAATGAATATTTGATAATTTAATAACCTCAATTAAATAATAAATTTCTTTGGTCCCAACTCGGGCCAAAGTACAAAAATAATAATTTAGCTAAATATATAAGATAATAAATTTTATAGACATTTTTAGTACCCAACAAATATGTAAATTAATAATAGAAGAAATATATAAAGGAAATGGCACATAAAAATATGAGAAAATTTCGCAAACAGTACACCAAGTAAAAGCCACTAATAATTCTTATACATAAAGTTCCAAACCAAACATTTCGGTACACGAAATCTGAATCTCGACCCACTATCAGTACACGACGTCAATTTTTGACACCAAAATGTCCATTATGCCCTCAGTTCTTTTTTTTTTTCCTTCGTTTTTTCTGTTATTTTTTTTTCTTCCTTCGTTTTTTTTTTTCCTTCGTTTTTATCTCTTTCTTTCTTTCTTTTCACATGACTAAATATTGGCTAAGTTACAAATATAAGCTGTTGGACCATAAATCTCACCAATTGGAGGGCAAGGGCGGCATTGGAAGCGAGGGAGTGAGCGTGGAGGTGAGGAAGGCAACGTTGGAAGTGAGGGAGTGAGCCCGGAAGAAGGAAGAAGAAAGAGATAAAAATGAAGGAAAAAAAAATAACAGAAAAAACTAAGGAAAAAAAATAACAAAAAGAAAAAATTTATTAAAAAAAAAAAACTGAGGCCATAATGGACATTTTGGTGTCAAAAATTGACGTCGTGTACTGATAATGGGTTGAGTTTCATATTTCGTGTACCGAAATGTTTGGTTTGGAACTTTATGTATAAGAATTATTAGTGGTCTTTACTTGGTGTACTGTTTGCGAAAATTTCCCTAAAAATATTAATAATTGAGGAAATACATAAAAGATAAAATATAAAAAAAATTGTAATACATATCAAGAAACTTTTAACCCTTTCTATTTTCTTCATTTAGCTATTTCTCAAAATTAATATCCTTTTTTTTGAAAGGAATTAATATCCTTTATAGTCCTTTGCTTTTTCCTTATATCTAAACAGGATAAAATTTCATCCTTAATTTTGTGCATGCACTCACGCACCATATTTGATATATATATATATATATTTTTTTTTCATTTTATAGTAAGTAGTTATTCAACGTTACTACTGCTTGAATGCCACTTTTGGAGAAACAGTTGGTTAAACACAGCTGTCATTTGAATCTTGAACATCTTCAATAGACGTATTCATTACCACTTAATGATCTTTCCATCAGTAGATGATTTCATCAATGTTGAAAATAATTTGCAATGGTTGTAAGCTAATCAAACTAGACTAAATTACATAGAAAACAGATTATATCATATTGACCTAGCCGCTCTTGTGCTAGGGTTACTTTCTTGAGCAAGAAAGCAATATCTATCATCCATGGATTTGGATGTGCTTAGTTGGAATTGCAGAGGAATCTGCAACGATGCCACAACCAGGGCTTTGAAGGATCTATGTTCTCAAAATCGTCCACAGATCGTGTTTTTGTGTGAGACGAAGATCAGTAGACTTGAAGATTTCAAAAATTTACGTAGAGCGTTAGGGTTTGCTCACGCGGAGAAGGTGTTGAGTGTAGGACAGGCAGGAGGGTTGGGTATTTTCTGGAATGATGAAGTGAAGATCCATGTTAGGACTAAATCTACGCATCATTTTGATGCAGTGGTTGTAGGGGACTCTGGGACTCCATCTTGGCGTCTGACTGGTTTTTATGGCCATGCTCGTACTAGCGAGAGAGATAGATCATGGCAATTGCTGCGTGATCTCTCTGACCTTGATTTGTTGCCTTGGGTGGTGATAGGAGACTTTAACGAGATTCTGAATAGTGGGGAGAAGATAGCCTGGCCTATTCGACCAGAGAGGTAGATGCAGGGCTTCAGGGAGGCGTTGGGTTATTGTGACCTCTTGGATTTAGGGTTTCAGGGATCCATAGCTACGTGGTGAAATTCTGATACTTTGTTACGTCTGGACCGGGCTGTTTGCACCCCTGCGTGGATCGATATTTTCGGGCATTCTAGGGTGATTCATCTGGCACCCTCAGACTCCGATCATGTTCCTGTTCTGTTACGTGCGAGTCAAGCTCCTCTATTTGCAAGACCTAGGGTCCATCATTTTAAGTTTGAAGCCTTTTGGTTGCAGCACCCTGATTGTGATGGGGTTGTGAAAGCAGCTTGGGGTACGGTGGTCTCAGGCACCCCTATGTTTTGTGCTGCGAAGAAGATCATGTACACTAGGATTCACCTAGACAAATGGCAGAAAGAGACTTTTAAGAGTCGGCAATTGCTGATGTCGAGTATCCGAGCTAGATTAGAGGAATTGATGAATGTGTTCCCGTCGGTGTCAATACAAGTTGAGAAGAAAGAGCTAATGGATAAGCTTCAGAGCTTATTATTCCAAGAGGAACTATTTTGGAAGCAGCGTGCTAAAATTACATGGCTGAAGGAGGGGGATAGAAATACCGGGTTCTTTCATCGGAAAACGGAAAATAAGAAGCGCAAGAATACTTTGCAAGGCTTATTTGATGAGGAGGGGAATTGGCATGAGGATGATGTGGGTATTGAGAATGTGATCACTTCATATTTCTCTAAAATGTTCAAAGCTTCCGAGCTTGATTCTGAAGCTCTGAATTTGACTATGGAGGCTATTACTCCTTGTGTTACACAAGAAATGAATGATCATGCTTTGTGCCACTTATACTAAGGAGGAGGTACGCTTTGCATTGTTTCAGATGTATCCTACTAAGTCCCCTGGTCCAGATGGGATGCCGCCTCTTTTCTTCCAGTATTATTGGGAGCACATTGGTGATGATATTGTTGCAGCAGTTCATAGCTTTCTTCAAACAGGACAGCTTCTGAAGCAAATCAATTTTACTCATATCTGTCTTATTCCAAAAGTAAGTAATCCAGAACATATGTCAGATTTGAGACCAATTGCACTATGTAATGTTATCTATAAGATATGTTCCAAAGTCATTGCCAACAGGCTGAAGATAATTTTACCAGAGGTGATTTCCCCGTTCCAAAGTGCTTTTGTGCCGGGCAGATTGATCACTGACAACATATTAGTGGCAAATGAGATTGCACATTTTATACATAATAAGCGGGATGGGGATGATGGATTTTTAGCTTTGAAGCTGGATTTGAGTAAAGCCTATATAGGATGGAATGGGCTTTCCTAGAGAAGGTGATGACTCGGTTTGGCTTTGCTAGAGGTTGGATTTCTATGGTGATGCAATGCATGAGTACAGTGCGGTACTCCTTTTTGATCAGAGGGCGGCCACGAGGATATGTTTCCCCTAGCAGAGGATTAAGACAAGGTGATCCATTGTCACCTTATCTTTTTCTTCTGGGAGCAGAAGGATTCTCAGCTTTACTCCAGAAAAGTCTGGTTGCAGGTACTCTGCCAGGTATTGCAGTTTGTGCAAATGCACCCCCGGTAAATCACTTGTTGTTTGCGGATGATAGTATGCTCTATGCTCGGGCTTCGTTGGAAGCATGTAGTATCATTCAGGAAGTGTTGGAGACTTATGGGAGAGCTTCTGGTCAGGTGGTTAATTTTGCTAAGAGTTCGGTGGTGTTTAGCAAAAATGTACCGGTTGATATATAGGATGATATTTCTGGAGTATTGGGCGTGGAGGTGGTGGAGTCTCATGCCAAATATCTAGGTCTTCCCACTTATGTAGGGCGTAAGAAAACAGCTACATTTCAGTATATCAAGGAGAGACTGTCAAAAAAGCTTACTTCATGGCACGGTAAATTATTGAGTGGTGCAGGAAAAGATATTTTGATTAGGGTGGTGGCTCAGGCGTTACCTAATTATGCAATGAGTGTCTTTCAACTTACTAAGAGTTTTTGTGATGATCTGGAACAGCAGTGTGCACGATTTTGGTGGGGAAGCACGTTAGATAAAAGAAAAATCCACTGGAAGAATTGGAATGCTCTTTGTAATCCAAAGGAAGATGGTGGGTTAGGCTTTCGAAGCCTATCCAATTTCAACTCTGCTATGATAGCCAAACAAGCTTGGAGGATTGTGAATCACCCTTCATCGCTTGTTGCACGGATTTATAAAGCGAGATATTTTCCGGATACTTGTTTCTGGGAGGTAACTTCTCATGCTTCTCCCTCGTACTCGTGGAGAAGCATTTTCTCAACTCGAGATATGTTGAAAGATAGATGCTACTGGCAGGTGGGCAATGGAGAGAATATTGATATCTACTCAGATGGTTGGGTAGTGGCTTTACCGCTTGGGAGACCTATCCCTTCAGGATTGGCTATAGTTGAGGTTAGTAAAGTTCACGAGTTGTTTAGTGGCACTGGTGGATGGAACATTCCTTTGTTACAAGAAATTTTCACAGGGGAGGAAGCCACGGCAATTGCTGCAATTCCATTGAGTAGGAGAGTAGTCATTGATAGGTTTTGTTGGAAGCTTTCGAAGGATGGAAAGTTCTCGGTGAAGACGGCATATCGATCTGCGTTTATGAAGTCTGCCAGCTATTCTCCGTTGCAACTTCCTGTCGGCTCAGGTTTTTGGAAAAAGCTTTGGAAGGTGGTTATTCCCAATAAAGCAAAAATTCATGTTTGGAGAGCTTGTCTGGATATCCTTCCTTCGCTAGGTAGCTTGGCTTCGAAGCGAGTGGTTTTGGAGTCGAATTTTTGTGTTTTATGTGAGTCTCATACTGAAACGACGATCCACCTTTGTCAGGATTGCCCTTATACTAGGAGGGTGCTTCATACAAATGCTATGCTGCAACAGGTATGCTACAATCCGAATAATATGCTTGGTGATGTTATTAGTTGGTTGAGTCAGTGTGCGAATGAATTATCGCTCATACATTTTGGAGAACTTTTATTCTCGTTATGGGGAATTTGGAAGGAAAGAAATGATCGGGTTTGGAATCAAAAGAGGTGTGAGGCCAGGGATGTGAGTTTGGGGATTGTCTCTAGGCTGCAAGAATTCAGGGTTCACAATTTGAAACCCTACCAACCTAAGGTTAAACATGGAGCAGTGTGGAAAGCTCCTCCTGTGGGGGTGGTAAAGGTCAATGTTGATGGGGCATTCCATCACGCTTCCAGGAAGGGTGGTTTGGGTTTTGTTTTCAGAAATGAGAATGGAATAATGCTGGGTGGTGGCGCCTGGCCCTTGAGCGGGTTGAATTCCCCAGAACATGCTGAAATTTTGGCATGCAAGGTTGCTTTAGACTTTGGGGAGGTTCATGGTTTTGGACCCGTTCTTCTAGAGACTTTGGAGGTTCAACGTCAACTTTCTTTGCATGACTCTGTCAATTTATCAGGGCTAGGCAGAATATATGATGATGTTGTGGCTCTCTTGGAGGCTCAGAGTGTTATCCAGGTGACTCATGTAGGTAGGAAAGGTAATGGGGTAGCACATTTGTTGGCTAACCATGCTTGTTCTATTAGACAGAATGTTTTTTATTTTTCAACTCCAGAATTTTTACAAGCTGCAATTGCAGCTGACCTTTGTACTGTGTAATCCTTTCTTCCTTTAATAAATGGCTGACCTCCCTTGATTCAAAAAAAAACTAGACTAAATTATGTAATATTTTTGGTCTAAATAATTTATGTAACTCAATTGGGAAAAATATAAATCTTTTTTTAAATTAATAAATATTCATTTATCGATAAAATTATTTATCGATAAATGACCAGATTATTTATTTATCGATAATATAATAACCTATTTAAAATGAAAATTTTATATAGTCCCAACAATATTCATTTATAGAGGTTTTACAATACTTCCAGTGTTTACATTTATTGATTTTTTTATTGGGCATCAGTGGTACGAGGAGGTACGGTTACTTAACTATTAATTATTTATGTCGTGTCCTTAAGTATATATCATTTGTATTAGAAAATAAGTGCATGACTAACTATATTTTATTTTGATGGGTTTGCATCTCTTTTCTCTGCTAGGGTTTTACCTAGCTGTCACACTAATCATGCATGGGTTTGGGACTGCCGACCTCTTAGGTCGCCTTGTCCGTCGTCGCCTCCTCTTGGCTGTATGGGTTGGCTTTGTCCTCCTTCTTTCTATCATTTTTCTGTCTTGCTGAGGTGATGTGGTTTGTTGCGTCGGGGTTGGTTTGGAAGATGGTGGTGGATTCGTGCGGGTTGTCAGCGCTGGTGGGTTCTCCCTCTCGCTCAGTTAGGGTGGATTGATCAATTCTTGATTGGGAGGACGTCGTCTGATGTTGGTTGCGCTGATTGGGTCATAGGCGGTACGAAGATTGTGTCCGGCGATGATGGATCCGAGACGGGTCTGGATCCATTGATCGTGAGTGGCTATGAGCTATCCGGCGCAGCTTTAGGTAAGGAGGACGGCGACTGTGGGGGCTTTGTCTTCAGCAGCAGAACCGTGGTAGATGGTGTTGCTGGTGAAGGCGGGGTTATTGGTAGTGGCAGCAGTCCGGTAGCGTTGGTGTGGCCTGTAGGTGTCGTTGGCAAGGGGACAGTGCTTGGCTTGGGGATTCGTCCTCAGGTTCTTGGGCTTGTCACTAAGCCTTGGACTTTTCTTTTGAATAGTTTAGTCTATCTTTTACTTGAACCCGAGGAATAAGTTAGGGATTTTTTTTCTTTTCTTTACCTAACATTGTCTAGGTTCGTGGTTCTTGGTCCTGTTATCATAGTGATTTTATTTGGTTGCTTTAGGGTAACCTGCATGGCTTGATATTGGCGTGGCCCTTTCGGGAGTAGGTCATGTTGTGTAATCACTTAGATTTGAATATATGAAAGGCTTGACGTCCTATTTCAAAAAAAAAAAAAGTATAGATCGTTTGTAACTTCGTCTTTTAAGTAAATAAATCATTCATTTTCAATGAAAAATAAATCTATAAAAATTGAATAATCTTGTTCAAAAAGATAGAAAATAATTATGGTGATTTTCTTGTTCGGTGATATTCTTATCATACATAGATTAAAGGGCTAAATACTGTTTAGCACCCTGTGGTTTGGGTCGAACATCAATTCAGTCCCTCGACTTTCAATTTCATCAAAAACACCCCTACACTAACCATTTCTCGTCCAATTGATCATTCCGTCGTGGTTCCGTTATATTCAACCGTTAAGTGCCATGTCAGCATTTCCAACTCAGTAAAAGTGGGTCCCACATGGAAGGAAAATTCCAAAAATAACCCTGACTCCATAGTTTTCAAACGGATAAGATGCAAAAACCAATGCTCACATCCCTCACTCCATTCAACCTAACCTTCTTCCTCTGCTCCCCAAAATCTTCATACCTCTTCCCCAAACCCACCGCCAGTGCCGCCTCTGCCGTCACTAACTTCTCCCTCACCCATTCCTTCCAATCTGAAACCCTTGAAATCCTCGAATGGCCCTCCGTCTGCAACCACCTCTCCGCTCTCGCCTCCACCTCCATGGGCTTCTCCGCCGAGCAGAAGGCCCAAATTCCCTTCGGAAAATCCAAGTCCGAGAGCCAGAAGCTTCTGGATCAAACCGCCGCGGTCTCCGCCATCGCAACGATCGGTTCTCCGCCGTCTGATTTCCACTCCATTGAGGACGTCTCCGAGATCGTAAACGCCGCCATTTCATTCCAACCCGCCATGATGGAGAATGGGAAGGAACCGCCATAATCAAAGATTGAAAGATCGGGTCCAGTTGATGATGTTCTGCAATTTGGTATTCTTTGTGTATCTGGATCAAGGCTCTTTGATTTTGTTTAGTTTCTTCACTTCCCATGCTAGTTGGTTTGGTTGAATTGTTGTTAGTAGTCTAATGCTCTCCAGCAAGTTGATGATGTCGTAGTTCAGGCGGCGGACGACGCTGAAGAGAAAGGCGGCGGCGTAGAGGCCGATCACGGCGGTGGACGTAGTCGCGATTGCAGAGGCTCAGGGACCTCTGCTTTCGTCTGTAGGAGGCGTCGCGGCGAGTAGTGGTCGATGGAGGAAGATCAACGACGATGGCCGAGTAGGCCATGGAAAGGATTGAGGGAAATCGGGTTGGGTTTGAAGTTTGAAATTTTTGGACCGGTTCTGCGCTTGTTGAAGAGGAGAATAGCCGGTTGCCGAACCGGAAAATACAGTTGCGTAGCAGCATCGACTTGTCGTTTCCAAAGTACCAGTTCAAGGTGATGCTCTCAGTGCTGACTCCAATTGAGTCAGCCGATTAGGTTGGGGACTGGGTGGTGGCGGCGGCGGCGGCGGCGGTGGTAGTGGCAGTGGTGATGGTGGGTGAGAGGGAGGGAGAGAACCGCAAAATTTGGTGTTTTATTAAAAAAAGAATAATAATAATAATAATAATAATAAAAGTATTAAATTAATAAGTTTTTTATTTTATTTTTATTATAGTCAACCATAAACCATAGTTAATCCCTGTTCAGTCAGGGTCAGTTTGGGAAATTCGCCTCTATGTGGGACCCACTTTTACTGAGTTGGAAATGCTGACATGGCACTTAACGGTTGAATATAACGGAATCACGACGGAATGATCAATTGGACGAGAAATGGTTAGTGTAGGGGTGTTTTTGATGAAATTGAAAGTCGAGGGACTGAATTGATGTTCGACCCAAACCACAGGGTGCTAAACAGTATTTAGCCCTAGATTAAAATAAGCAGCCTCTATATTATGATCACTTTTGTCAAAATGAGATGCGACTTAAATTTTATTCAATATTTTTGTTGTTGTTGAATAAATGATAATTTCATTGAATAAACTCTTGCTAAGAAGACCATTACATACCCTCCCGCTGCCTCGCAATGGACAAAACAAGGATTCGTGGTGAAGACCATAGTGATACATAGGGATAGACCAACTATATTCGAACTTACCGCTCACTTATTTAAAGTAAACCTATAACTATGAAAAATTTAGGACATAGTATATTCCAAGCTAGGGCTAGGAGGTTTGGCTGAGTCCTTCCTCCTGGATCCCAAATTTGAAACCCTTGGGAGCTCGAACCCATTAGCCTCGTCCACACTTGGGCCCAAATCCAATTCTGAGCTGCATTAACAAATCCGATAAAGAAAGAATCAAACGAATCCATTTTCGCACTTGATTAATGAATAATTACCGTTTATATCATATTATGTGGCAGTTAATCAGTATATGATAAGTACTTGTTGATTACAACAAATTAACAAATCTGATCGAAAAAGAATCAAACGAATCCATTGTTGCACTTGATTAATGGATAATTACCGTTTATATCATAGTATGTGACGGTTAATAAGTATACGATACGTACTTGTTGTATGTGAGTCTTTATAATCAGCGTAACTTACATAATCATTAGCATATAACATTGGTGTAGACTATAACTTATCCTATTAGAGGTGGATAAAGAAATTGATACAATTACCATGGATAGATAGATACCATAGTAATCTTTTCTTTTCTTACCATAACAACCGAGATTCTTTTCTAATTCATATAATGTCATTAATTTCGTAATTACCGCCAAAATGTATAAAAAGGAAATGAAATGAAAAATAATCAAGTCAAATTAGCAAATAAAAACAACTGTATACGCGCTTTGACGCACGTGAAGCGGTGGAGGGGAATTTTCCCAAAAAAGGGAAAAGAATTGAAAAAAATAATTGAATGCGAATTTGGTTGGGAGGCATATTATTTCCTTGCTATATAAGCTGCGGTGACATAGGAAGGGAGCCAAATGAGGTCGGAATGAAATTGAAATGCACCCGAAATGCAACGAAAATTGTTTAATAAATTCACGCGTCGGAGTATTGTTGTTGTTGTTGTAGTAGTAGTAGTAGAAGGGGGAGAGTATTTAGTAGTAGCGGGCATGAAATCCGTGTAATAGTTTTTACTCGCTTGCTTCTGCTTGCTAGCTTTCGTCTTCGTCTTCGAGAGAGAGAGAAAGAGACACAAAAACAAAAGCGCGACGATTTAGAGAGAGAGAGAGAGAGAGACGCTTACTTTCCTTCGTCATTTCCGCCACTAAATAATTGAGAGAACCTCCTCCTCCATTTCTGGCGTTGATTTTTGACGCACCGTCTGCCGACTTTTATATTGCTTGCGCTTCCACCCACCCAGCCATTGCTGCACTGACGATCACCGCCTACAAGGTACGCTAATGGGATTGTTTGTTTTTAAAGAATTTGTAATTGGTTTTCTTGTTTTTGTTGGAAATGTTCACTGTTTTAAAGATTTTATGGGATTGATTTTTTTTTTTTTTTTTTTTTTTTTGTTGGTGTGCAGATTTTGGGTGTGTTGTGTTGTTTGAGTTCTGGGTAAGGAGTGAAGTGGGTTGAGCTTAGATTGTGTTATTGAGAGGTTTTTTGGAGGTGGGGTTTGATAAAGATTGAAGCTTTTTTTTTTTTTGGAAAGAAAATTTCATTGTTGTTGGCGGTGTGGGATTAAAATGGGTGACACTGAAGAAGCTAATAGTGATATGATGCAAAGGCTTCAATCTTCCTTTGGAACATCTTCATCATCAATTCTGAAACAGCCTTTGTCTATGGACCAACTCAACATACCCCAATTCAACACTTCACAAATTCGCTCACGCCATTTTGCGCAGAGCTTTACTGGGGATAGCAGCAAGAGATCGGGGATACCACCCTCACACCCAAACCACATCCCACCACTTTCGCCTTATTCTCAGATCCCGGTGGCAAGGCCGATTAACCAGACAATGGGTTCACAGAATTTTAGCCCAGGAGGACCACCCACCCATTCGCGATCATTGTCTCAACCAGCCTTCTTTTCCCTTGATTCACTGCCCCCATTAAGCCCATCCCCCTATCGTGAATCCCCATCCACCTCCATGTCTGAGTCAGTGTCTGTGGATGTGTCAATGGAGGATAGGGATGCAAGTTCACATTCCCTGCTGCCCCCATCGCCTTTTTCCAGGGGTAATTTCTCGAGGGTCGGTGAGACTTTGCCCCCTCGTAAAGCTCATAGGAGGTCTAATAGCGATATACCATTTGGGTTTTCTACTATGATGCAACAACAATCTCTACCCCCCATTGCTCCCGTGAGGGGTTCGGGTGGTTTGGACCTGTCAATGTCTGGTGCAGAAAATTCAGGGATGGTTAAGCCAGCTCAGTTGGTTAAAAAGGAATCTAGTTGGGAAAGAGCTGGCGATAACAATGCGGAAGGGACGGGTGAGAGGAAGTCTGAAGGGGAAGTAGTGGATGATTTGTTTTCTGCATATATGAATTTGGATAGCATTGATGCTTTGAACTCTTCGGGGACGGATGACAAGAATGGTAATGAGAATCGTGAGGATATGGACAGTAGTAGAGCAAGTGGGACTAAGACAAATTGTGACAGCAGTGATAATGAAGTGGAAAGCAGTGTTAATGAAAGTGGAGGCATGCATAGACCGGGACTGAATATTATGACTGATATGAGGGAAGGGATTAAAAGGAGTGCGGGGGGAGATATTGCACCGACCACTCGACACTTCAGAAGCGTCTCCATGGACAGTTTTATGGGTAAGCTGCAATTTGGTGATGAGTCACCTAAACTACCGCCTTCACCAGGAACTCGGCCAGGACAACTTTCCCCCAGCAATTCAATTGATACGAATTCAAATGCCTTTAGCTTGGAATTTGGAAACGGTGAGTTCAGTGGGGCTGAAATGAAGAAAATTATGGCTAATGAAAAGCTTGCCGAGATTGCAATGGCCGATCCAAAGCGTGCAAAAAGGTATTGCATCTTCATCTTCTAATGGTTGACCATGGTCTACAAGATAAATTACCTGCAATTCTAACAATGAATCTCTTTGTAGGATATTGGCAAATCGTCAATCAGCTGCCCGTTCCAAAGAACGGAAGATGCGCTACATTTCAGAGTTGGAACACAAGGTTCAGACTCTACAGACAGAAGCCACAACACTGTCTGCACAGCTTACACTATTACAGGTGGGGATTTGTACTGCAGTAATTTTGTTTACTCTTTCAAATTCTCTTGCTATATTGATTTTGTCTTATTTTGGTTGCCTGCAGAGAGATTCTGTTGGTCTCAGTAACCAGAATAATGAGTTGAAGTTTCGCCTTCAAGCTATGGAACAACAGGCTCAACTCAGAGATGGTATGTATCAACTTCTTTTAGATTTTCATATATTAGGTTATTCAGTTCATATGTAGAAAACATGCATGTGGATTTATCAACATATTCAGTCATTTTTGTTTCATCACTAATCGAGGTTCTATTTTTAATTCATACTGATAATCTGATAGTTGGTGGATTGGTGGTTGCTTCCTCAGTTAATTCCCCTTCACCTAATCCAAAATGATAGCAAATTATATTAGTTTGTCCATGAGAATTTCTTTGTAGTTATCCGTAAGAATCCATTCTCATACATTGTTTGAGAAGTTTGCAAATAGTTAGTGTGGGTTTTGACTTGCTTGATAAAACAATAGTTCAGGAATTTAAAAGCTTTTATAATAACTGGATACATGGTCTGATTAGAAATTCCCAGAAGTTCTATTCTATAAAAGCAGGAATTATAGTACGTCACCTGAGGAAAGAACTTGCTGTCTTTTCAAGTTGGAACTTGGAGTCTTTGGACAAACTGATGGGAGTCTGAATTTTGAAAAGAGTAGTTTTGAAACTCCTTTCACTTTTTTTGAACTTGTAGAAATAAATGTGGGAAGAGGTTTTTACTAATCTAGGCTTCCGATGCTTATATACTAGTTAAACAGTGTTATACTTTGCAGTAGAAGGAGGATTGCCCGGATTATTTTGGTCATAGGGTTAAGGAATATAGGTGCTTGAGCAACTGGATTGGTTGGTTAGCAAACTCCACCTAGTGTTTTAGATACCATTGGAAGCTCTAATGTGTAAAGCTTTCTGTGAACAATCCTTCAGTGTTTATAAGCACCGACTAACCTTGGCCAGCTCTCTCCCACTCAATTTACACAATACATTTTCACGCACACCCAGTGTTAGATACAAATAAGAGTTTTAAAATTAAGATTTTATATGTGCTGACAATAGACCTAAACTGTATTCAATTTGGTTATCTAAAATGTTCTCCTGCTCTATTCTTTTTTCTTTTTCTTTTCGTCTCCAATAATGGAAAACAAGATTGAACATCTTTAAGTCAACTGTTTTTCCTAGAACTGAAGGAGGAGGTGAATGCTTTTAAAATTAAAGCAAAGGAGAACAAAGTAGTAGCTAGGTGATCTAAAATGCAATTTTTATAGTGAACATTTTTCAGATGGAGAAAGGTAAATCTGAAATAGACAAGCATATAGTGGTTTAGGAGGCAGTTGGTCCTGCTCCACTTTATGGTATTTGTTGCAGTATAGGTGTACAAATTGGTTGGTCATAATAGTCCACATAGTGTTCTAGATACCAAGGGATATATTAATCACATGAGTACATAACATTTTTAAGTTCTATGTTTGAGGTGATGATTACTTGCATTTAGGAACACCAAAAACAAAATTATAGGTGCTTCAAACGTTGTCCTCCATTTTATTTTGGATCTGCCGTCACCATTACCTTTCCCAATGCATCAATGCTATGATTGCTATCTATGGTTCATTCCCTGTTATGGTAAATTTAGAGTGCTTAAAGATGCTGCTTGATGAATATGACAGCTCTAAATGAAGCCCTAACATCAGAGGTCCAACGTTTGAAGCTTGCTACAACAGATCTGAATGCGGATTCTCGCCCTTCTAAGAGCATGATTAACGCCCAGAGGTTCCAGCTCCAGCAGCAGTCACCGCAGACTCAGTTCAACCTACATCAGCAGCAGCAGCAGCAGCAACAACAGCAGCAGCAACAGCAGCAGCAGACACCTCAGCAACTGCAGCAGAATGGCACAACAACCTCAAAGCCTGAGTCAAATCAATAGACCAGACCTGGAGGGACGGTTGCTGTCTGGCTTTGAATCTTTATCAATTTCCGGCTTTTAATATATAGTTGTTACTCTCGATGCATTCATTCATTAGTTCGTCTCCTACAAAGTCACTAAGGCGTGGTAATCATAAATTCAACCTGCATTGGTTGCAAGGATTGTGTTATGAGGTCGTATACAAAGTTATATTGTTATTACTTGTGTTTTTTCTATTTGATTCCGGTAGATATTGGAATTTCATCTTTGTTTAATCAATTTAAATTTACTCAATATGATTGGCTGTTCTTTTTCGCTCTCAAGCCACGTTTCATATTATTTACTGTAATCTGCCCGAACAAGATGAATTGAGGCCTCCTTAACGTTTATATCAAACCACTCTTTAGCAGCAACCAGCTAAAGAGAATTGTGAAGAATCATCTAGACTCTCAGTATGACAGGTTGGAGTAAATATTTTCTGGGGTTTCTCCTCTTCCACAGAGAATTGTGAAGAAACATATGGACTCCCAGTATAGCAGATGGATGGTTCAGTCAACCCTAGATGATTGTTTACTCCAGGATATTGGTATTACTGGGACTCTGTTCACTTGACATAACTCGAAGACTCAATGACAGGGTTGTTGCTACTCGAAATTGGCTAGGGACCTTCAGGGCGGCTAAGGTGATTCACCTTTCCCCTCTCTGCTCCGATCATTTGCCTGTTTCTTGTGGAGGCAAAGGTTTTGCCTCCTGTTTGCTTTTTTGGATCATCGTTCTAGGTTCCGGTTTGGGAGGTCTCTTGTGAGGAGGCTATTCGACAAAGCTGGCAGATGGACAGGGTTGGAACTTAGCCTCCCTTTTTTTTTTTTTTGTGGGGAAGATGATGAACACAAGAATAGGGCTTTCTAATTGGAAGAGAGAGGTCTTTAGTGCACGGCACCTGGAGATTACTGAAGTAAGAAAGCTAGAAGAATTTCTATCTGTGCCATTTCAGTTGGCAGACCTTCCTGAGAAGAGAAGGTTGCAGGAGAGGCTTAAAAGTGTTACTTGATCAAGAAGATTTGTACTGGAAACAATGATTTAAGACTCCGTGGTTGCAAGATGGTGATAGGAACGTAAAGGTTTTTCATCAGAAAGCTTCAAACCGGAAGCAGCGCAACAACTCAGAGGTTTGTTTAGTAAGTTAGGGCAGTGGCAAGACTCCCTAGCAACTATTGACATATTGAGTGTGTTGTTGGATTGCTTTTCCTCTACTTTTACTTCGGGGGGGGGGGGGGGGGGTGCCTCATTGGAACAAATGGAGCCAGTGTATCTCAAGAGATGGCCAACTCTCTCTTGGCCCCTTACATTGATGAGGAAATTATAATGCTTTTTTCCAAATGTATCATACTAAATCTCCAATTCCCGGTGATCTTCATCCTTTCTTCTATAAGAAATATTGGAGTATTAACTAGTCCTGATGTTGTTTCTGTGGTAAAAGAATTTTTATCTTCTGGTCAGATGCTTCGCTAGGTGAATTTCACTCATGTATGTCTCATCCCAAAGGTTAAGAATCCAACAGAGGTTAGTCAGCTTCGTTCCATTGCTTTGTGTAATGTGATTTACAAGATTTGTGCAAAGGTGCTTGCAAGTAGACTGAAACCTATTCTAGACAGTATTATACCTTATTTCCAGAGTACTTTTATTTCCGATAGATTGATTACAGACAACACTTTGGTGGCTAATGAGGTGGCTCATTTTCTTCGTACAAAGCATAATGGGAATATTATTAGTCAGCTAGCTCTTCAACTTGATGTGAGTAAAGCATATGATCACAAGGAGTGAGACTACTTAAGAGCTGTTCTTTTGAAGTTGGGTTTTCCACAGTCTTGGGTGTCATGGAATACGTTACTTTAGTCAAATATTTCCTGATTAATGGAAGCCCCAGAGGTTTTATTACTCCATCTAGAGGACTACATCAAGACGAACCCATTTCTCCTTATCTTTTCTTGCTTTGTACTGAAGGTTTTTCACCTTTGATAAATCATGCTGGTGAGCTTAGGGGTATTAGCATTTGTCCAAGGTCACCTGTATTTCACCATCTTTTGTTTGCATATGGTAGTTTTCTATTTGCCCAAGTGACACCAAAGTCTTGTTATAGGATTAAGGAGCTATTGAATATTTATACCTTGGCTTCAGGACAAGCTATTAATTTTCAGAAGAGCAGTGTGCGTTTTAGTCAAAATCTTTCTTTGCTTGCCCAGGAGGACTTGGCTAGAATTCTGGGAGTGGAGCTGATTTGTTTCTTGAAAAGTACTTAGGCTTCTTACGCATGTGGGTTGAAGCAAGAAGTAATCTTTCTCTTTCCTCTGTGATCGACTTTGGAAAAAACTCTCTGGTTGGAGAGGAAAGCTTTTAACTCTAGCAGGAAGAGAGCTACTTATTAAGGTAATTTCACGATCATTGCCTTTTTTTTTTTTTTGAGAAATAGATAACTTCATTAACTTATCCATGGCCAGAAGGCACATACATCACAAGCTGTCTCATACCAACAGATCTAGCTGGCACAAGTTGCCAAGCAAATGACAAGTACCCTCACTGAAAACAAATGCGCTCACTTATGAAAGTGCCTAGCGAAATGCTCAAAACCCAAAACTATCTAAGCTCTTGCTATAGCCACCCAACCGCCTAGAGACCTCAATTGGTGTACGATTAAAGTAGCTAACTTACATAGCACTAGACTCTAAAACAAATACTAGGCACACGTTCTTGTCTTGAGAATCCTCTGGAGTGGTACTCTAAAACAAATACTAGGCACACGTTCTTGTCTTGAGAATCCTCCGTCGTTACCACTCCAGAGGATTTGCTAGAGGCACGAAAGTGCGTAATTCCCTAACAAACGTAGAGAGTACAAACCTAGGGTTCTAGAACAAGGGAAAAAACTAGAACAAGAAAAAAACTAAGAAAAGTCCAACTAGCCCAAAGCAGATAGCAGCACCCTAGGCCCAACAGCTGGCCCAGCTCGTTCCACCTCCACTTCCCTACGCTGAGCTCGACGCGCACACGCCGCAATCAGCCACCGCCTCCACGCCATGCCGCAATCATGTCGTCGCCTCCCAACTTCAAGGAACCCCGCCAACAACACGTTGCCACCGCTGAGAGACATCGGCGCAACCCGAAAACACCAGACCCAATCCAAACGGGACCTGATCCCCGATGCCCCAGGAAGGTCAACCGCACCCTATCAATGCCGCTGCGCCGCCGCCAAGAGCCGAAGCTAGCTTGCGCTGCCCCTTAAGCCGGAACCCCACGACAGCCCAAGCCACAGGGAGGCTTCAAACCAGACCGGAACCCGTTGTCAACTTCGGGTTGCTGCAAACCCTAGAGGCCAGAGAACTGTCGACCACCAGCACCCGTCCGGCAGCCTCCCAACGACGACGAGGCAAGCCCCATGCCGATGATGAACGCCGCCGGACGAGAGGAGCTCTGCTAAAACTAGACCAAGCTTGTGTGCGTGCGGCGCCTTCGAGTACTAGGGTTTTTTTTGTTTCTAATAGATCCTTCACGATCATTGCCTTTTTATACAATGAATTGTTTTTTATTACCGGAAACTTTTTGTGAGGAGTTTCAACAGCTGTATGCTAATTATTGGTGGGAAGATACTAACAATAATCAGAAGATATATGGGTGTTCATGGAATCAGATGTATATGCCTAAGAAAATGGGTTTTGGGGGCTTCGTAATCTCTATGCTTTTAATCTAGCCATGTTGGCCAGACAAGTTTGAAAAATTATTCAAAACCCTCATACCTAGTGGATTCTATTTATAAAGCACCATATTTTCACTCTTCTTCTTTTATGAACTCATCATTGGATGCTGCCCCCTCCTACACTTGGAGAAGTGTTTTTGCTGCAAAAATAGTTCTTGAAGCGGAGTTGAGATGGCAAGTTGGTGATGGAAGTTTCATTGATATTTGGGATGATAGTTGGATTCTGAGGGCTCATGCTTTCAAGTGGTGGATAGTGCTTACACAGTGACAATAGATGTCATTCTTAGACTTAGAGGGTTTCGTTGGTTCTTCCAATCTGGATCATTCCTTTTGGAAGAAATTTCAGTGGACTAAAATTCCTAATAAGGTGAAGTTGTGTGTTCAGAAATGCATGTTAAAGGGATATCTACATACTCGATCCAATCTATTGCAGCGTCAAGCAGAGGTTCCAGCATGTTGCATTTTGTGTGAAAGTGCAGCATAAATAGTTGAGCATCTCTTTCATGACTGCTTGATTACTCAAAGCATAATCACTCCTCTATTAGGTCCTTTAGCTAGTCATCATCACCTCTCTTTCCAGGTTTGTTCAAGAATTGTTTGAGTTTACTTCCTAATTCAAGCTGGTCAGAGCTTTTAGTAATGCTATAGTTCATTTGGAAGTGTATAAATCATCTAAGTTGTGGGTTGGAAAGACGTGCAACCCTCCGCAAAGCATTCTAGAGACATACTCTAATCAAAATGATGGTGCATTCATGTTAGGTGCAGAAGCCTCCTTCAAGTCGGGTAAGTATATGTTCAGATGAAGCTTTTGATGTTGTTATTTTGGAAAGGGGTGTTGGAGTGATTGCGCCCTAAAGATAGCAATGGTAACTGTTTTGGTGGATGAGCCCGGAACATTCCTCAAGTTACTTCTCCTGCACATATCCAAGTCTTTGCTGGCTTTGAAGCTCTTTCTTTGGCTTGTGATTTGGGTTTCTCGGCAGATAGGTTTGAATTTGATTGTCTTCAGTTGGTACGTGCCTTAGTATATCATCAGGATACTTGGCCAAATCTAAGACTTCTTTTTAAAGATTTGAAGTTAGCTCTTATTCATCTACCCAGCTGCCACTTCAAGCATATATACAAAGAGAAGAACAAGGCTGCTTATCATCTATTCATCTAGCTGGTCGGGCTCATCGAAATAGACCTTATAATTTTTCTTCTAGTTTTCCTCCAAGTTTTTTGGTTGTTATCTTTGAAATTGAGTTCGATTAGTGAATGCGTTCTCGTTTCTTCTATATATATATATATATATATATATATATATATATATATATATATATATATATATATATATATATTAATAAAACACAACACCAAATAAAAGCATGTTTATTTTCCAACATCCCCCCTTAAACATGACTTTTTGATTTTTGAACGACTCATAGTGAAGCTCTCAATTTGCTAAATGTTTGTATCTTCTTTTTTCTTGGAACACTGGATTCTTGGTCAAAGTTGTTGTAGATTTGTTGTCAATGCAAATTCCATAGCTTTCTTGTCATCCAAGATAAGCTATTTCTCAACAAATTTTTGAGCCAAATAACATGACAAACACATGATGTTGCAACCACATATTCTACCCACAAGTCGAAAGTGTCACAATGGGTTACTTCTTTGAAGAACATTTGAAAGCTGCATCTCTCATGTGAAAAATAGATCTAGCGGTACTCTTTCTATCAACAATATCTTTAGCCAATTACTATCACTATAACCCACAAGCTTCAAATCATTTGTTAATGAATAGAAATAAAAATGTCTTCCTTCATTCTTGTGAAATAAAAATAGACTCATTCATTTGCTTCACTTCAGCATCAAGATAATATGACATGAGTCCAATATCGTTCACCTCTAATTCTCTAGTCAATGATTTCTTGAAATATTCCAATATTCTTAAATTGTTGTTAGTAAAAATAAAATCATTCATATACAAGCAAACCAACAACATATCATCATCATTATTCACCTGCACATAAACAGCATGTTCGTGTGGGCACTTCTTAGAACCAATTGTCTTGAAAAATAATTGTCAATTGTATTATTCCATGTTCTTGGTGTGTGTTTGAGTTTATAAAGAGTTTTCTTGAGCCGAAATATTTGATCTTCATGTGATTTCACCAAATCATGGGTTGATCGATATAGATTTCCTCTTCTAACGCTCAATTCAAGAAAGCAGACGTTACATCCAACTGATAAGTTTTTGATTTATTTTGGCCAACCAAAGAAATAATCAATCTTATGGTTTTCAATCTAGTAACAGGAGCAAAGACCTCATCATAGTCAATGACAAGTCTTTGGTTGTAACTCTTGGCCACCAACCTTGCTTTATACATGTCCACTTCTCCAATTGCATTCTTCTTAGCCTTATAGACTCATTTTACTCCAATAATTTTTTGGCGTTTTGGAAAGGCAACAAGATCGATCATTAGATCAGAAATTCTATTAGTGAGTGCATCAAGTGTTGACATATGAGAAACATTCTTGTAAATACTTCTCATAGTAAAGATAAATGTTTTTCTTACAGTAGCATTTTCAAAAATCAATGTATATTAAATATACTTCCATTGTGAATCCTTCAAGAACATTGAAGAGTAAGATGACATCCACTTTCCGAGTGCCTCATTACAAAAATTCTGAATATTTTGATCCTCGTCTGTGTGGCGATTTATAAACAACTCTTTAAATATTTTGCACACCATAAACTCTAATACATAAATTTTTATGAGTCGATGTGTGAGTCTTTTTCCATAACTCTACATCAGGCCACTGAGATTGTTTATATTCTTTATCATCATATCCCGACTTTTTAGATCTCTTGAGTTGGCTACAGTTATGTATGTCTCGATTAGCTGGTGACCCATCAAAGATACATTTTGGGGATAACTTTTTACATGACCGCTTGACAAATGAATTATATAATTCGTGCACTTCTTAAATACCCTATAAACAATGGTTCATCTTGACACTCAAAGACCAAATGATGTTCTTTAAAGTTTTTAGAACTTTGATAATCTTCAATATCAATTATTTGAGCAATTTGGACTAGACTCAATTTAATGACATTAGCGTTTGTAATTAATTTTTTCTCCAGCAATTCTTTTCAGTAAGAATCTTAGCACATAAGACCTTAACAATCAAGATTAAAAACTTGATGGTAGCTTCTTGGTAATCATCATTGTACCGCTATCGCTAGTCCTTGAGATGTTGATGAATAAATTCGGGATGACATTGGATGAACTCTACTAAAATTTTGAAGATGAGGCCAAGTATGTATGTCTATTGGCATCTAGGATTACATAAAATTAGAACTTATAACTAGGAATTAGTTATTGGAATGTGCTTGGTGGTCAAGTATATTGTAAGGAGTAATAGTTACCACGACATTTGTTTTGGGATTGTAAAGATGGTTTGTATGTAAATGTCTTCTTTTCGTTTCAAGAACTTTTTTTTGGTGTTTTATAATAGATCTAAGGACGTTTTTTTAGCGTCCTAATATACATTGGATGACCCTTTTATTAGATTTAAGGACATTAGGACACTTGAACCTAATATGCATTAAAGACATTAGAGGACGCTTTTCTAGTGTCCTTAAAGACATTATATGACCTTTGTTTTTGGATTAGAGGATGTTTTTCTAGTGTCTTTACAGACATTAGAGGAAGTTTTTTGAACGTCATTGTAAGTGACTTACAATGACTCCTTGTTAGATGATTTTTTTTTTGACATCATCTAAAGTTTTCCATGACGTTTTTCGAACGTCTTTAAATGCATTTTCTGTAGTAGTGATCAGTTGGGGAATATAACTTCATAATATGTTCAGTTTCTCTGTATCTTTATGCTACTAAGATGATTAATTGTTGGAATATGCTTTTTTGAAAAACTAGAGTTTGAAATGGCAATGAGGTTGAAAGTTGAGCACACCGTGGAAGCTGCCATTATTATTTTCATTGTTCTGACGATTGTATTTAGAGCTCCCCATCAAGCCTTCCTTGGAGGGAGAAGGTTTGGTGTTGTCGGAGTCCAACTTGCTAATGAACTTCCGACTGCCACCTCTTCGACGTCTACCTCACACTTGGGAATTCTTTTCCCACCTCCGCCGGTACAGCGTGAGGGGGCTTAATAATCTGACATCAATAAATGTTTTTTTTCAATCTCAAATATGTGCATGCTTAATTACAATGAATTTGTCCTAGTTATGTGCTTTTAACAAATGTGTATTGTTTCACTCTTGGGGGTTATCTAATTTTCTACATTATCTGCTCATTGTCTTATCAAGGATTTGATATTTGTTGGTCTGCAGATGCATAAGTTATCCGCTGAACTTGCTTTCCAAAAGAACCAAATGGCAGAACTTAGAAGCCAACTTCATGGTCAGTGATACATTCCTTATTAAGACTTTGGTTCATACCAATGAGAATTGTTTTTTGTGTTATGCTTGATATTTGCTATTAAAAGTTGGCTTGTATAGTCAATTCCTCATTCTTTTTATGTTTTTGCTAATAGCAATGTACCAGAATATGGAGGGCCTCACAAATGCTTTGGAAAGATAAAATAAAATTGTTTGATTCTCTCTTAATTTTCTCATTTATTGATTTACATCTCACCGGATCGACATCACATCTTTTATATAGATATAGAATAGTCTAATACATCTCATTATACTTTGAGCTGACAATGTATAAAAGCCCCTCTATTGCGGTTCAAGATGCTCATTTTATTCAAAAAAATCAATATCTTCCATATTGAACGGTTGGACGACATTGGATGATTCATTCTGGCCTCTTTTCAGATCATACTCTTGTAAAGTATACCACTAGAAGCCTCAAGAACATAGTAAAGTTTTAGCTAGAAGAGAAAATCGTTTTTTAAAAACGTGACAGAACATGGTCTTATCTTTGTTGGAATCTTCTTCACCATTCAAAAATTGATTGCGACTCCTTTTGATATTTTTATCTCAGAGTTTGGAGCAACACCTTCTTCACCTTGTCAACACATTTGTAGAAGTTCTTAATGATCTTCAGTGACGGGAACCAAGAATCTTAACTTGTGTGTGTGTGTTTGTTGTTATTGGGTGGGGGTCGAGACTAATATAAAAATTTTACCAAAAAGAAAAAAACTTGTGCAACTTTTTTGTTAGACTTCGATCATAACAAGAAATTCATTTTTATAAGTTTTCTACAACCCTTGTTGTGAATTGATGAAGGAAACAAAACAACATAAATATCGGAGAGGATTTGTAAATTACCTAAAAATCATGCAAAGCTCATTGTTGATTTACCTAAAAAATTATAAGTTTTCTGCTTGAATTATTAAGACCTAGAACGCTAGCAAATCTTAATATGGATTCAATTACATGCTCATCAATCAAAATATGCATCCAAAGATTAATCAACAAGTAAACGATGGGATTGAAGTACAAAATCAACAAACAAGTTATGATATAATGAAATCGCAAATTTTCAAATTATCAAAGAACCCTAAAATGTTAACAGGCTTCATGGTATTTGAAAATTAAACATCAAAACATGCTTTCAATCTCACAAGTAATCGAAATTAACAACCAAATTATCATAACAAAAATCTGTTTTGAATTACAAACATTGAAAACCGAAAACAAAAGAAAGGTGTTCATGGTTACACTTTTAAATCTTCAAGAATGCAAGAAGCTTCAAAGGTGGTGGAGATAGATGGCAAGGATGCATGGAATGGAGGATGATCACGGCTATGGAAGAGAATGGTGTTCACGGCTTCAATATATGCTTGAACTTGGAAGAATTGCCGAAACTTGAGAGAAGAAAGGGAAGCAAATTGCGATTTTGATTTAGGATTTGGTGGTGGTGCTTGACGTCTCACAATGCTCCCTATATATAGTGCATGGCATGCTAAGGTATCAAGGTTGATTTCTACTTCAATGACATCATTCAACCAATCAAAATATTCCATGAGAAGTAGAGAACAACATTGAATCTTCAATGTAATCTTCTTTGCTGAAATTATCATGCATTTTCACTCAATTGGTCTTCATTCAACTCATATGCAATCAGGAAACCTAAATTGATATTTATTCTCTTTTATTTTATTTTCCATAATTCACACGAAGTAGATTCTTCCAAACTCTCCCAATTTGATATTGCCTAAATTCCTTGATATTTTCCTTGTATATTGCACGACAAAAGCAATAATTGTGAGTTGAAGATTTCTCAATGACGCCAAGACCATTCTAGAAACTCACATGCAAGTCACATGCTTCAATCTTTGGGTCAGGCTTCTTCACTTGGACGTTTCAAAGCCCATTCTTCTATTGTGACGCCATCTTTGTATTCTACAACCTTCTTGCACATTCTTAAGTCATCTTGAAGCCACAGTATCTCCTAGCCTTCCCAGGTATCCTAGTATCATAGGACTCCTAATGTCAACAGGTTTCCTAGTCCATTTAGGACTCTTCATTTCCGAGATGTTCTGGAACCTTCCGAAGCTCTCCTTGTGTAACAGAACTCCTAGTCATGTTAGGTTTCTTTTTCCTGGCAGGAATGAGTTTCCTTGTCCAACTGGGATTCTGTATATTCGCCATTTCTCATCATTTCTCCGGGCTTGACTCCTAGTTGACTCAGGATTCCCACTTCAATTGGGATTCCTTCTCCTAGTAGGATTGAGAAAACTTCATTTCTTTCTCATTTCTGCACCATTTCTTCCTTGCCTGCCTTTTTAGACTCAAAAGTACCTAAAAACGAAAACTAAGTTAGAAATGATAATGTTAAGGAAATAACTAAGTAAAATGTAGAGAGTTTATTCTTAAAAACAAGCAAATATTGCTCTCATCAGTGAATCTCGCACGTGTGTGAAGCCAATATATGTAGCTGTTTGGACCCAAAATAAGCATTTTGGCCTTACAAGGCGTGTCTTGGAGAAATTGAGCCAATGTCAGTGGCTCAAGCTATATATTGTCAACAAGTTCGAAATATATATTTAGAGGCTAAATAAAGCCTACTATGGAAGCATGGAAACATGAAAAGTCAACTTTAGCACATTTTCCTACTTCGGCTAGGAGAAACCGAGCTAAACAAAGAAGGAGGGGCGGCAGACTGACCAAATGAACTTGAAATGAGCTGAAACTCTGCAGATCCATTCTAGACAGCCCAAGGATAATTTCTTATGAAGAGTGCCAGAGATTTTTTTTGAGTGGAAGGCCTTCAAACAATCAGTCCAATTTTCTACAGAAGCAAAACTGGAAAACTGGACCTGTAAGAGGTCCAGCAGCATTTCCAGCCCAACCTCATGGAATAAAGCTCTGAAAATTTGTCAGGATGATCTACACTCATAGTGGAACATGTTTTATGAAGAAGTCGAAAGCTCATTCTGAAGTCTTGTTGGAGAAATAATTGAAGGAATAAAGGGGCAGAAACTGACCTAAAACCAGCTCAATATTCACATGTTCATGTTTCCTACCCACATGAAGAAAGCTAGATGCTTTTCTTCTTTTCCTTGAATATATTTTTCAAGACAATCTCTTTAATAGATCATCATCACTTCCATGTTTTTGCACCTTCATGCCTTGCTTTCATTTCATCATTTCTCTATCTTTTCCATATTTTACAAATCACTTTCATACTCCACTTTCATTATTTTTCTTCCACTCATCATTTCACTCTTCTTTTTCTTCCCTATATAAACACCTTCTCTTCTCATTCTAAAATACACATTCACATTCAACATCAAAACATCTCTAAGATGATCTAAGTTCTCTCTAGAGCAACCTCTCTAAGAGCAACTTCTCTCCTTCTCTTTCTCTTACCGGTGATCACACTCCTAGTCCTAGTCTTCTCAGAAGCCGACTTTCAATGCCACCAAACCCTCTGTCAACGTACTTCGGTCCTAGTCTCCTCGAGAGCCGATTGTAGTATCACGACCAAACACCAACACCAAGACACATTCACATTCAACAACAACATCTCTAAGATGATCTAAGTTCTCTCTAGAGCAAACCTCTCTAAGAGCAACTCCTCTCCCTCTCTTTCTCTTTCTCTTACCGGTGATCACACTCCTAGTCCTAGTCTTCTCAGAAGCCGACTTTCAGTGCCACCAAACCCTCTGTCAACGTGCTTCGGTCCTAGTCTCCTCGGGAGCCGACGGTAGTGCCGCGACCACAACGGTTACAGAACCAGCCAAGCAAGGGTAACGCCCTAGCAACCCAGCCAAGCTAAAGTCACGCTTTAGCAAGATCTCAATACTTCCCGGTGATGTCGCTCTGCTCGATCTACAATATTGAGTATCGATTGTGTTAACAAGAAGAAACTTCAGCAAAGTCCTCACCACGAGGCAGAAAGAATCCCACGACGAGGTTGGTGCTCTCCTCGTCTACAATCGCTCGACAGAAGTCAGGTTAAGGGACACCCCCGACGACCGCACCCGAACGGTGCTGGCACGCCCGCGCAAGAAAAGAGACTGTTGACCAGCTGCAGCAAAATTGGAGCCAAACAGTAGCCGAACCTGGAACCACTGAGATTGGTTTGGGTGGAATGAGCATAGCTCTAATTTGTTCGATTTAGACAAGTGAAGTCGAAATTTATCTGCATTTGAAGCAGGAATGGTACATATGCTTCATCCTGTGAATCCTCGATTGAATTTGTGTTCATATTAGGAAAATTATAAATTGATTGGTATTATCCATTATTGGAATCATTTGTTTTTTATTCTTGTCATTCTAGCAATGACTGAGTCAAATACAAGTACCGGCTTAATTCTTTGGGGGGTTGGAACCCCTGTAGACCTAACAATAATTCCGCCACTGAGGATCTCCCAAGCTTCATGTGATTTTCTCAAATGTATTGTTATCTGAAGCTTGATGGATGAGACACAACACATTTTTATCCTTCTTCCTTAAATCCTTCAATGCGTCATTCGGGCTTGTGTCAGTGCCACTTCATTTTCGAGTACTTTGAATCTTGTCTCAATAACTTCTTAAGCATCAAAATTACCTATCAAAGCCTTCATCGAAACACTCTAACTGTTGTAGTTTTCCTTCATTAGAAAAAAAGATTCTGGAAAGAGGCATTATTTGAACCATTCGCCATTTTCTGGTGGTTTCTCACTCTCTCACAAACTTATTTCAAGTTCTTATATTGATTTATTAGAACTAGATGGAGAATTAAACACACTCAATAACAAGATTATGGGAAGAAGAAATATTTTACAACAATGCAATTATGATTATATGCAAGCTCATACAATATATAAAACTCTAAAAATAATTTTAGACTCTATAATGTCTATGATCAATGTTTAACTATTGACGCATAACTCTCTATCATAACACCCACTACACCATTATTGACCCACTAACTTATATAACAGAAATGTCCACTATCTCATGCATATAACTCAAACATTAACCAACTAATTAAAGACCAAATAACAACTAATTAAAAGCATGTTTATTTTCCAACACCTTCTTACCTTACCAATAACGTGTAGAGAGAGAGAGAGAGAGAGAGAGTCCCACATTGAAAAGGAGACACGACAACATAAGAAATATAAGTGGTTGCATAAATATTTTTGAATCCTTTTGGAATAAAACTCCACACTTGTTGATGTTAATGTGGTTAAGTGTGATAATATCAATATTATATGACTAGTCCATGAGCAGACCACGTGAGTTTCATTTATCCATAATTGTTATAAGAGCTAAAGGTTCATTTAGGACACCTCACCATTCAATGTGGAGTCAAACATAAGAATATGCCAATGTGAGAAACTCAAAGATGCGACAGATAAAGCCAGTTCAAAGAATTTCTATCAAAGTGAAGCCGGGTTGTAGACTGTGAAAATTTCTAGTGGGTAGTCGGGTATGATATTGCTACATCTCATACCATAATTTACTGGTTTAATAGTTATTTTTTCGGTAAACGACCAGTATCGTTACTTTTACCTTTGTTTCGAACTTTTAGTGAACCCAAAAGTTGACATTTTATTCCGTTTGTCTTTTGAGAGAACTTCATTCACAAAAGTTGTTGTGGGCGTCAAACAAATTTCGTGGACACTCAGCACATTAGAATCGGAGTTCATACTCAAAAGTTATGGTCCAAAAATCAAAATTTACTGTTTCGGGAATCCTATTATAAATAGCACCTTTTACCAAGGCAAGTTTCCATTTATTAGTTTCTACGCAAACCCTAATCGAGAAAGTCTCTTCGTACGACCCGAAATGAAAATTCAACGGGCTTGCCGCCTTCCTGCAACCCCAAACCACCACACCGGTCGTTTTGGGACCACCTCTTCATACCGACAACGCCTTCGCCTTTCACTTGCCTTGATTCACGCCGAAAAAGGAAGTACGAAACCTTGAAGCCGCTGCAAAAATACGACGGCTGACCCGATCAAAACGCTTGATTCTGGCCACCTCGGGCAACAAAACCAACCGCATTTTGAAGCTCATTATACGTACAACAAATCCACCAAGCGGCTTGGATCGATTTGAAACGAGGAAGGAGAATCGAAGCTGGGAAGATTTCGGCTCCTTTTCCGAGTCGAGGTAATTTCCGGCTTCTAGGGTTAAAATTGGACTTTGTTGTAGTTGAAAATGTTGTTGGGCTTGTTGTAAGGATTCTTTTTGGCATAGGTATTACTACCCGATTCGGTGGTCGGAATGGTGGTGTGTGCCACCCTTCCTGACCTTATGCCTTGGCTAGCTAACTAGAGCTCGATGATCTGAAGGTGTTGTTATATTTTGGTGGATGTTGGGTATTGATCGGAGAATTCTGAATTTCAGATTTTTGAATGTCGATGATTGAAAATCTGACCGTTGGATTTCCTTCATTTATGTTCTAGAACGTTAGAATTGTGGAAACGATGATAGTGGTGAAGTTTGAGGTAATTCCAAGGAGAACTCGAGCTTTAGGTTTTGGAGAGTCGACGAGTTAGGGTTTTTTCGGTTTTATTTAACGTAAAATTACTTTTGACCTTCCGATTGGTTATTCATGAGTAATGCTATATACAGGACAACATACCGAGTTATTGCTCAACGAGGGATCCCTGCGCCTGACTGCTTAATGTCGTATACTGTGAGTGAACTTTTGTTTGAAATTAAAGCCGTGCAACTATTTTTCTAAATGAATGCTTTTATTTATCTTCTTGGCATATTGGATTTTATTTCGGAAATGGTTTATTGATTCGATTTTCCGTCATGATTTTCAGATATGGATTTAGTATATGTTTTGAAAGGATATTGAGCATGTTGGATTGGATTTCGGAAAATTAATTACCTTGGTAAATTTCCTATGTCCGGAATTGAAATTACAATTTTTAGTCATGACTTATGGTGTTCGATTTATATTTGGGATTTGAGCTCAGTCATGACTTGCATTTTATGAATTGTTTTCGGAGGAGCATTCTGGAATTAAGTACAATTTATGAGTTATAATGGATTTCGATGAAGTGTTTTCTGATATGATTTTCAGATTTGAAATCTATTATATTCGTCATTACATATGAGCATTCCGAAAGATTTTCCGAAAATGAGATTTTCGATGGAATTTATGATTTTATTTTATATCTCGCAATTTTAGTTCGATTATGATTTACTTTACGAGCTTGTTAATCGCATTGTTTGAGTATGTTATTGATCATGATGTTTTCTTTGATTTTCTGAATGCGGTTGAGAACCATAATTGTGTTTCTTTTTCTCCCTTTTTGAGATTTTTGGGGAAGTGTTTTATGTTGGTTTTCAAATTTATTTTCCTTCACCATACTTGGGGGTTGTCATATTTTACTGCTAGCTAGCTTATTGCTTCTCTTCACAATATCTTGTGGGTTGCAGTCGAACCTTTAGCCTGGGAGGCTCTCTTTATTTTATGGTGATTTTTCCATCCCATATTTTTACGTTTATGCTTCATTTTTAAGAAAATTTTGTTTTAAACGTTGCATGCATCGATCATTTTAAAGGAATGAAGGGGGGAAAGTATTAAAGTTTTCTTTTGATTTCAGTTATGCGAATATTTATTTTTGTCCACTCACGCTAACATGTTTTTCGAATACTTTCCCCTGGGCCCTTTGGTTTCAAATACCTAGTTTGTATATTAGACTAGTTGAGATCTGGCGTACCAGGAGTCGAGGCATAGTTGTCATTGCTTCCGCAAAATAAGATTTATCTATTCTACCCTTATATCTTGCATATCCTATAGAACTATTAGATTCCTTTGATTATCATCTATTTGTGTATTTGTAAATTTGAGAAGTTCCAGTGCTATATATTCATATTATCTGGTTGTGCAGTTGGTTGTGAATTGTGGGAGTATGTAGGCTCCAGAAGTTGAGGATGGTTTGGAGTATTGAGAAGTGTTTGAATGTCCTTAATTACAGGTTTTGGGTAATTAATTTTTGGATAATACTTGGCTGACCATATATGGTCAGCCAGTCCTAACCAACCTCTCTCATTGTGCAACACGTGTACTCTTTGTTTTTTTTTTTTTTTTTAACTTAAGCATCTGATAAAGCTGATAAAGGTACTCTTCTTCTCCCCATCTATTCCACTTCTACGAAGCAGTTCCACAGTCCAATTAAACCATCAATTGAAGCAAAGCAATTGAAGAACCCATTCATTGAAGCAAAGCAAACCAAAAAAAGCCCTGGGCCTTCGTCTCTCTCAAGCAACACTGAAACCGCCTTCACTGGCGAGGCTGCAGAAAGAAGGGTATTCGCCTTCACCGGCAACGAGGAGGAGCTATCCACCTTCATTGGCAGTGGGTCATCGGGGAGGTCTACATATATTGAAGAATCAACGGAAAAGAGCCATGGCTTCTAAGGAATAAAGAATTGAAACTGGTTGATGGGGAAGAAAGGAACACAATCAGATGTATAGAGGGAAAAAAAAAACACGTGTTGAACGGCTGAAAAGACACAATAGGGTTGGTTAGGAGTGACTGAGCATAGTATTAACCTTAATTTTTAGGAATGACTCAATCGAATTTTTCATAGAGTTTCTTCTAAAATGGACCCCGCAAGCCCACTTCGAATTTCAGGGGCAAATTCGGGACGGGTCCTGTCAAATATTATTTGTCTTAAAAAAAAAACTATTAACCAATCAGAGAAATTCATCCTTTTGTCTATCATTTTGCTACAACTAATGTTTGAAGCCTTTAACTTTTTGATTCATACCTCAAAAGTTAGAATAAATCTGCCTTTGAATCTTATCCCTGATTACTTTATCTACCACTCTTTTGAATCTTAATCCTTCGATCACAAGAAAAATTAGGAAATTAGAATGCAATTGTTGAGCACAATTGAGGGATTAATTGATTACCTGAACATAACTATGGCCCAGTTTGAGATATGTTAACTTAAATCATAATCAGTTATAGCTTTTAGGTTATTAAATCATAATCAGTTGTAACTTTTGAAAGAAACTATTTTATTAAATTTTACCAAACATCAGTACTTAACTTAAAAGTTAAACAGCTTTTTACACATTATAAGATGTGCCAAATTAGGCCTATGTAGTTAGAACTACAATCGAGCTGAGGCTGAGAGAGAGAGATGTTGAGCACAACTGAATGATTAATTGATTACCTGATCGAATACGACTATGGCCTAGTTTGAAATATGTTAACTTAAATTATAAGCAGCTATAGCTTTTAGCTTATGAAAGTTGCTTTTTACCAAGTTCTATGAGCAGCAACTTAATGGTGTAACTTTTGAAAAAAAAACTATTTTAATAAATTTTACCAAACATCATTCGCTACTTAACTTAAAAGTTAAGCGGGATAGATAGATAGATAGATAGAAGAGACTCTCAATAGAAGGATGTTGTCGATTAATACCAAGAGCCCGAGAGCTTTGAGTTTGTCATTAGCCCAAGGTCAGGAAGAAGCAATTAATTCCAAGAACCCTAAAGTTGATGGGTTAAAGCCTTGGAAGCTTTCCATGGGAGCTAGTCCTAAGAAGCCCAGAAAGAAGCGCACTGCAAAGTTATATGATATGGTTGAATCCCCTCCTCAGGTGGAAGGCATGAAGGTTGTTGCTGTTGGTAGTAGGGTTTAGGCCTTGGGACAACCCCTCTGTGTGGGGCTCCTTTAGGTGTCTTGAATAAATTGAGGAAAGTTTATGACTATGTTCGGAGCCTTCCCTACAGAAATTATTGCTATTGGTAGTCTTGGGGACAACCCCTCTATGTAGGGGCTCCGCTAATGTCATGAATAAATTGGGGAAAGTTTTTTACAGTGTTTGAAGTCTTCCTTGGTAGTGTCGGGTTACTTTTGTTACTTGGAACTTCACTCTAAGGTTGCATTTTGTTAGGTTACTCTAAGGCTCTTGCTTTAGGGTTTTCTTTTATGACTTAATTTTGTCGTAGCCTGGTTGATAGGGTGAGTCATTGTATAATGTTTCCTTCATTTACTATTAATGGATTGACACCCCTCTTTGATAAAATAATAAAAAATAAAAAAACCAAATTTGCAATCGCACCATATAAGTTAGGTCCCTTCTATACATATTAAAGAGTAGTAGTTGAATTTTCACAAAAATAGTTATTTGATATTTCTCATTTTACTACTATCTCGATTCAAGTAATGGGGAAAGAAAGACTTAGGCCCAGTTTGGGATTGATTCTTGAGCTGTTTTTGGGAATGCTTCTGCTTTTGGGCCTAGAGTAGGGCGTTTGGTAAAATTTTCTAAAGCTGTTTTTGGTCCAAATAACTTCTCCCTAAAGCTGCTTTTGATAAGCTACCAATTCGTAGCTTTTGGAGCGGCTTTGGGGAAAAACACGGAGCAACAGTAGAGACTTAATGAAATATGTCAAACTACCAATTTTGTCCTCCTTCTTTCCAAAAAATTACATTGAAACAAATAGGGTTCAGCTTTGATCTTCATCGCGAGGCAGACATTCATTCTCCTCCCCTCTTTGTTGTCAAAAATACATCGCAACATTCGTTGCTCATCGAACTTCTCCTCTTTCTCTCTCTGCTGTCACTGAAAGGTTCAATCTTTTTTTCGATTTCATATTCGTGCTCATGTGGATCATTCATGCCATAAATATCTGAACCATGTCTTTCTCACTTGTAGTCTGGGCTTACTGGAGAGTCACTTTCAATGACCAAAAATCCTGGTTATGGCGTTTACTCGGGATCAACATGCAAACAAGGAGAAATTGAAGCAGTTGTTATTGCAACAAGATTCCAGATTTTGTTAATCTCAGTAACTTCCAAGAAGATTCCTGATTTGGTATAGAAGAAGAATGGTATTATCAAAAAGTTTTATGCGTAGTGTTCTCATCCTATGAAGGATATTTGTAATGTGATATAACACATGCTGCACCTTTCCTTTCTGGAGATGTACCTATGGTTCCAATTTACTCTATGCCATGATGTGATCATTCATTGTATTATTATTTAGTCCAAGATATGCCATGACTTGTTATATATATCAAAAAGTACAGGATTCTTTTTGGAGCTTTGATTACTTATCATATTTCATTCTTTTGGAATTTTGATTAGTTTGGAGCAACTAGGTATGATTTAATCCATGACTGATCTTGAGAAATTTTCTAACACTTACTAGAAAGTAGAAACCACACAACTAGAAGAAAAAAAATTGCTTATATAATTTGTATAATTAATATAGAAGATGAGATAAAAGTGATGCATTGATAATTTGAACTAGTGTACAAGGATAACACATGAGACAAATTTTAATTTGGTATGGTTATATATTTAGATAACAAAATTATATATTTTAGTAGTATTTTTAGCATTTATGACCATTTTGGTAATTATATCCAGCCACATCACTTTTTACTTACAACTTACCAAACATTCAGAAATTGATTTTCGTTAGCACTATAAAAAATAGTTTACCAAACACCCAGCTGTTTCTTCTCACAACAATATCAGAAGAAGCGCTTCTTCTCGCAGCACAGCAATGTCAAACTGGGCTTTAGCCGGCTCCAATTCATCCATAGTTTTTTTTTTTTTTTTTTTTGAAATGGGCTGGTGCGGTTGCCCTCAAGTCTTGATTAATGAAATTGCAGAATACAAAAAGGGCGCCCGGGGGGGGGGGGGGGGGGGGACGTAGAGCCTGAACCCCAAATTACAATAAGCATAAAGTGAACATCCTGAAAGAGTATCCACAAAATCGATGTATTCTTACAAGCACCAAATAGCAAAGAGTGTACGAATGACTACTCTATTTGCTTTGACATAGTGGTGACATACCAGAAAGATAACTCTATTACGAAGAAGCATCATTACAAATAACACAGCTTTCCCCCTATGTCTCTTTCTTTTTTGTTTCTATTTTTTAATAAAATCTTCAAAAAAGGTGGGAGATCTGTACTCCAATTGTGGAAGAAGAAATAAATTGCAAAGAGAAGTTCCAAAAGAAACAAGAGCAAAGAAATATTACATGGGTAAACAAAAAGTAGTTTAATCTCATTACCCATTTGCACGTCGTTTCACTCTTCACCTGTTTGTTTTTAAACCCTCGTACGCTGCTCACTCTCACTCCCAATGCGCCAGAGCCCTCCAGCCACAACTACATAGCACCATGGGCGACAACACTCCTGCCGCAACTGGGCCGGGCCCAGAGGTCTCCAACGGCGTGGCGGCGGCGGCGGCTGAGAGGACGCCAGAGGAGCTCGTAGCCAAGTCCATCGCTCCGGTGAAGAAACAGTTCCTTCGCCCTCCTCCCGTCAGACCTTGCTCTAAGGATCAAAACGACGCCGTCTGTGAGGGAAACGCGAAGCCTGCACAGTCGAACATAGTGAAGGAGAAGAAGTCCAAGCGGCAGCTTAAGCGTGAACGCCGCGAGGTTATGCTTCGATAATACAATAGGGAATATGACTATTTGCTTGCTTTTTATTTGTGATTAATCAAAGAAGTAGTGATATTTGCTTGCTAAACCTTGGCTATTGATTTATATGCGATTGAATTCTTGGTTAAACAAAGAATTAAGATGAAAGTTTGAGTCATTGATGAGCTTAGAGTAGTGTAGGAGAAGAGGTCAAACGCTTAGAACGGGTAGCAAATCGTCATATATGTTTTGTTTGCCAACCTATGTTTTTACTTTTTTGGTGTGTTTAACAACATTTAAGGCTTAACCCTAAAGCAATGGAAAGGATTAAAGTTTGTCAAGTTTCTTCTTGCAGGTACAGAAATCGCCCCTCGGTATCTGTCCAGAGGTAGCAAAGAAAGGAGATGTTAGTCGGTGTCCATATAATGATAAGTGCCGCTACAGCCACGACATAGAAGCCTATAAGGCTCAGGTAGTTTTGAATGCTTGTCTAGTATTTGACTCGTTTGATGTGTTATAAAATGTTATGTCATTTGACCATTATGAGACTAATTATTTGTTTTTGATTGCAGAAACCTGAGGATATAGAGGGAGAATGTCCTTTTATGGCTATCGATGAGCCATGCCCTTATGGTTTGTCATGTAGGTTCTTGGGTACACATAAAAATGGTGTTGCAGATGGAGATGTGAATGCTCGTAGAAGAAGCTCTGAGATGAATGGATTAAGCAAAAATGTTCAAAAGCTTTTGTGGAAAAATAAAATGAAGTTCACCAAGGCCGATGCCAAACTCAAGGCTCTTGGTCTCATGGTATTAGTCCAACATCCTTCTCTCTCTCTCTCTCATTGTGTGCATACATGTATATGTAAGGTTGTACGAATATGAACTTTGTTCTTTGATCCCCTTGCTGCTATGTTTGCATTGTTTCTAAGATAATAATCCTAATCTTATTAATCTGTTATGTTTTGTTATCATGATACTTTATCTCTTGTTAGAAGAATATGTAATACATTAATACCCCAGCCGGAGAATATGAGAGAGTATTTGATATGTAATGAGATTTTGGGCTATCACTGTGCTTGCAGAAGTCAGGGATTGAATAATTAAACAGGAATAAAAAAATCAAAAAAATCTTGAAAACTGCAGTTTTTCAAAGTAGCCTTCCTATTAACCATCAGTCACTTCTTAGAATTCCCATTGTGTGACTAGAAGAATGGAGACACTGATGAGGACATTTTGTGGAAAGGGCTATTGTCAGGGGAAAGGATCACTTTGTAAAATGAGAAGTGGTGACACTGATAAAGGAAAAGGTGGCTTAGAAGTGGGGGGTTTTGGTGGGGAAAAATGAAGCTTGGCTTGCAAAATGGTTATGGAGGTTTCAAATTTATGGCATGCTGTCATTAGGAGTAAGTTGATGTCCATAAAAAGACATCACTTGAGGTCTTGTTTGTTTCTTTTCTCTATGTTACCTCAAGGTGGAAATGTCGAGAGTCAGGTTTTAGGAAGACTGCTGGGTGGGAAAACATCTATTTTCTTTCTTTATTGTAGCCCCTATCATTTATGGTAGTACCTTAAATACTTCATTGCTAGATTTTCTGGGAATCTCTTTGAGTTTGGATTTTTGTTCCAAGGACATCCAATGATCTGGAGGGTACTTTCATGTTTTGTATTATGTTTAGAAATATAATGATCAAGTCTTCTAGGAGAATGTGGAAGTTTGAATCATCCTGAGCTTTCTCCTGAAAATCTACATTAGGCACCTAATGGAAAACCCTCTCTTCTGCTAATTCCCTCTCATGTCTTAGAGAAGATCTCCTAAGGTAAGAGTGTTAGCTTGGGCAGTTGCAACTGGGAGGTGAATATTTGTAATAGGTTCAGAGGAGATGACATGTCTTTCATGTCTCCAATTGGCATTATGTGTTTGAAAATATTGTGAAAGTATGGAATCTATCGGTTCATTGCCCAGTGACCTAGTCAAAGGTTTTTACAGAGGCTAGTTTGAGACTTTGAGCTGGGTCAGCCAGCAATGCTTTTCTGTGTATGGGTTTTAAATTCTTTGGTTGGAAGAAGATAGGTCCAAATTCAAAAGCTCTTTCTCTACTGTACTTTTAGATTCGAGAGCTACTATGTGAGTTTTTCCTTTTGTTGTTTTGTTCCTGTAGGGTGGTCTGGTTTTAGTTGTTTGTCGTTTGCCTTGATATAATTCAGAGGACTCCTTGTCCTGTGTCTACACTTTTCTTTATTTAGTTTATTGTTTCCTATAAAAATATAAAAATGCTTAAATCCTTTATGACACATGAAACTTCTACACTTAAATCTGTTGGACATTTGGAAGTGTTTGTTATGTTGTAATTATCCACTAATTTGGCTGAAGTGTGGCAATGTCTATGGTAGAGAACTTAGAATATTTGATAATTGTGCCCGACGTAATGAAATGTCTTCATATGTTCATGGTTTCCCTTTCCTCTTACGACTAGTACTACGGACATCAATTTTTTGTTTGATTTTAGTGCATCATTCTGTGAACTATTCTTATACATAAATAAATTCTATGACCTATCTTTGCAGGGGCATGCCAATTCAAAAATAATTG